>NC_090983.1:65387500-65695000 GCF_041146395.1 Eulemur rufifrons | reverse complement strand
CAAAAGTATTTCTAAATAGCCTTGCCGTTTGTCCTGGGTAAAAGTCCTGTCTTAAAAATTGGCTCTACTTTTTTGTTGTTCACCAATAAAGAGCTTGATAGTTTTGTTTTATACATACTTGTCCCTGATTTATAGCAGTGTGGTAAACCGGCAGTGCACTGAATGTTCCCCATGCGGTTAGGTGGTAAGATCTCTGCAGGAGAGGATAGAGAGTTTTAGATTTCTCCTGTAACCCCCCTATGCCTGACAGAGTGCTGACCCTCTGTATATAGCGTTTGTACATGTGTGGGATACTTATGTGGATATTGTCTTATGTCCACTTGATAGGAGAGGTACCCAGGAACGGGGTTCTGTTGTCTGTGGTCACATAACTGATAAGTATCTATATGAGTTTGCTAGGGCGGCTGTAACAAAGTACCACAAACTGGGTGCCTTAAACCTGCGGTCCCCAACCCCCCAGGGACAGGGCTGAGCATCACCGCCTAAGCTCCCCGCACTCCCTCTCGGTCAGTAGAAAAGTTGTATTCCATGAAACCAGTCCTGGTGCCAAAAAGGTTGGGAACTGCTTCCTTAAACAATAGAAATTTATTGTCTCAGAATTATAGAGGGTGCAAGTCCAAGATCAAGCTGTTGGTTCCTTCCTAGGCCCTGAGAGGGAAGGATCTGTTCTAGGCCTCTCTCCTTGACTTGTAGGTGGCCATCTTCTGTGTCTCTGCACAGTGTCTTCCCTCTATGCCTGGCTGTCCACATTTCTCCTTTTGATAAAGATACCAGTTCTATTGGATTAGGGCCTACCCTAAATGACCTCATTTTAACTTGATCACCTCTAAATATAGACCCTGTTTCTAAGTAAGGTCACATTCTGAGGTACTTGGTGTTAGGACTTAAGCGTGAATTTTTGGAGAACATAATTCAACCCATACAGCAAAGATCTGGGGTCACACCTTCTGTCTCCTAATTCAATAACTTCCCCTGCCCAGTTTAATAAACATTTGGTTTTTGGTTTATATGCAGCTTAGAAAGGGAAGACCTAATTTTCTGTTCAAACAAATACCTACTGCACTCCTTATAGTTTCTTTCCATGCTACTTTATAGATTGAAGCCAGTTCTTAGATGGTGACAGTTTTGCTAGAGGCTGTTTTTCATTGAATTTAAAAAACAATTATCTTCTCCCCGTTTGATCCCAGGAGTACAAAAGTACTTGTTATTTGATGTACACATTGGTTTTAAAGAGGCATAACCTGTTCACTTTGCCTGTGATTTTTTTTCCCTTTTAAGCCTCTTTGGAACACCTTTTTTGTGCCCTAGCAGGGGGAAATGATCAGTGCTTGAGGGTTTCTAGTATGGAACATAAAGCCACCTGGGGAGTTGGCATCTTAACTCTCAGGCAGCAGTGGAAATCCAGGTGCCAGGTAGTTATCCACTGAGAACAAGTTTGGGTTGGTACTCAGAATGTACTGTTTAGAAGATAAAAACACTATGTCCCATCACTTTGAATTTTCAATGGTATTTAAAGGAATCTTTTATGCCAAACAGGCATCACTTTATTGAAGAAATTTTGAGGATAAATTTCCCCTTAGAGCTAGGTGCATTCTGTCTGACTCAGGATTGTAAATTCACAGGGGATGGCCCTGTAAATGTTAGGAAATAAATATTTGCAGGGGTTCTGAGTTAGAATACTGTAAATACAGACTGGATATACCTGTTCTGTGTGTGTTTCTCAGGTTAACTGGAGTTTTCAAAGTAATTTTAAATTTGCTTATATTTTACGTACTTATTTTTTTAATGAAAGACAGATGCCTTAGAAAGCAGCTGCATGTAGAAACGTAAAAAATAAGACACTGATTGGGACATTCTCCTGTGTGTGTTAATTTATAGCCCAGTGGAGCTCTTTGTGTGTGCATTTTGAATACTGGTACAGAATGGGTGGATCAAAACCTCTTGTCAGTGTTGCACTGCATCCCACAGTGCAAAGGTAGCCAGTTACGGAGTGCTTGGCAGGAAGCCTCCTATTTTGAATATTTGTTGAGAGAAAAGAGAGCTTGAGTCTGTGTGGAGCATTTGATAATGAAGGAAGAACAGTCCAACAGCTGTAGACAGGTATTAAAATCTATCCCACTGGCCTCATACTGTATTTGCCACAGATGCATTCCCACGAGGCTTCCAGATTGAAAACAAAGTCCACTGTTGTGGTGTACAGCTGTTAAAATAGTTAATACTGTTCTTCCCAAACTATTATGGGATGTGCATTATGTAGCTTTTGAGAACATGAATTTATAGTACATTTGGGGTCTTTGGGATCATTAACAACTTAATTCAAGCAAATAGCAGCAGACCAAATTATGTAGGCTATAGTAGTTCTTTTTTTTTTTTTTTAAAAAAAGTGTAGTAAAATATGTATACATAAAATTTCCATTTTAATCCTTAAGTGTACAGTTCAGTGGCATTAAGTATATTCACAGTGTTGTGCAACGCTGACTGCCATCCGTCTCCAGAACTTTTTCAACATCCCAGTGAGAAATTCTGTACCCATTAAACAATCACTCTCCATTCTCCCCTCCCCCCAGCCCCTCCAGCCTCTATTCTACTTTCTCTCTGAATTTACCTGTTCTGTATACCTCACACAGTGGAACCGTAGACTTCTCTCTTTGTGTCTGGTGGCTCTAGTAATTCTTAAGATGTATCTGTATAGTTTTCACTATATGCCCTTTTCTCTTTGATCATAAAATAATTTGCTGGATAACTTAAGAATATTAAAACTCTAGGACAGAAATTTGAAACACTTATGCCTTCAGGGGCCAGAAGGTAATAACATCTAATATTTATACTTTGCAGGTAATAACACATTTACCCTTACACCAGCCCTGTGAGGTAGATGCTATTAGTAATACCCCAGTTTTGCAGATGGGAAACTGAGACACAGAGAGATGAATTACTTGCTTAAGATAATAACGTGGCTAGTATGTGGTGGAGTGGAGATTCCAGAGCCTAGGTTCCCAAGAGCTCCTTGATTATGCGTAGGTGCAGCTGAGTCAGCCAGGGAGCGAGCTGGTAGGAAACACCTTATCCTCAGCCCCAGTGTTGGGGTGAAATAAGGGAGTGTTGGAAATAGAGATTCCACTCAGCTACCGTTTGTTGTTGCTGAGTGGGAATGCAGGTGCAATGCTGCTGGTACTTCCAAATTTTTAAGAGAAGCTAGAAATCCTCATTTATGTGTAACCTCCTGATTTCTAAGTGTTGACAGCCTAACTCTATTACACCCAAAAAGCATGTGGGCCAGAGAGAAGAATATCTGTGGCCCACTAGTTTCAGACCTTTGCTCCGGAGGCTTCAGGACAATCTCTTTCTTAACCAGACCCCTCAGCAGTTGATACCCCTGGGAACACTCATCACTTGCCACTGTTTGGACCTGACACAGGGTCTTGCTGATCTTTGCTTCCCCAGCTGCAACTTTCATATGGCAATTTTCAGTAAATGTGTGCTGAGCAAATGAGTCTTTACAGCACTCATGATTTCTTCCCGAGTACTGCCAAGAGTTCACTGAAAGTCTAATTTAAAAGAAAACAAAGCCAGTCAATTTTGAGAGAGGCTCATATCTTTTCATGTAGAGCTTCATAATTTATTGTTTCATTTTGAGTTCCTTTGAATTAACAATGCTGACTCAGATAGGACTCTAAAGTGTTTTTTTTTTCCCTTTAGAAAAATTCCCACCAAAGAAATTTAATTGTATACTATGTATGACACATACAAACTTATGCCTCCTTATTTTAATAATAGCCACCACCATTTATGACATGCTTACTGCATGCTAGCCACTGTGTTAAGGGTTTTACATACCTTATTTCTTTTAGTTGTGGAGTCAATTAAGAATTTGTGAATTTGAGTTGAATTTTAGAATCAGAAGGGCTTGAACATATCTAATCCAATTTACTGACTGTGTGAAACTGCTCACAGCGTATTTAAGTCTGAGGTCATACATCTGGTGTACGTACAGCCTGATCCTTTGTACACACACATCTGTTGAGTGGTGTAGACAACCTTCTTGGACATACCTGTTGTGTGGCATAGTCAGTCCCCCCCCCCCTTTTTTTCCCCCCTGGCCTCTGGTCCAATAATCTTTTTCTAGACACCATTGTGCTTCTACTTTTATCTCTCCATCATCTGTGGAAAGACAGGGTTTGTTAAAATGTAATAATAATGTGTTATTACTCATATTAGGTTATTAGTATGAAGTGTCTGATTTCCTTAAGTACTAAGTTTGACATTTGTTTTCTCTTGACATTTCACTCTGACACTTGTTTTATTTTTATTGTGAAGGTACAGTCTCATTATTTCAAACACACATTTTGGCTTGTGATTATCTTTCAAAATTTTTTTTAGAGCAATTTTTGTGAAACCATGGATAAGTCAAAAATGCATGTTATTTTCAAATGTGAGTTTTTGTTGTGGAACAAATGCATTGCAGACCAGCTTGAAATATCGAAGTGTTTGGAAAGGATGTGGCTAATGAACATACAGTATGTTGATGGTTTGGGAAGTCCATTCTGGTGATTTTAATCTTGAAAATGAGTCACGTGGGCCACCTGAGACCAAGGTGAATAATGAGGAGCTGAAAGCTTTAGTGGAAGGAAATCCATCTCAACCTATGCGTGAATTAGCAGCAAGTTTTGACGTCGCTATTCCAACAATATTGGACCATTTGAAACAAACTGTCAGAGTAAAGAAGCTGGATAGATGGGTTCCGTATGAATTAAACGAGTGTCAGAAGAGAAATCATCTCTAAGCTTGCCTTTCTTTGCTGTCACGACATAAAGGCGAACCATCTCTACACCATATTTTTACATGTGATGAAAAATGGATTCTTTTTGACAATTGCAAGCATTCAGCACAAGGGGTGGATAAAGATGAAGTGTCAAAACACAGTACAAAACTGAATATTCATCAAAAAAAGCTAATGGTGGCTGTTTGGTGGTCCAGCACTGGTATTGTCCACTATAGCTTCATGAAACCCAGTCAGTTGATTACAGTGGATGTCTACTGCAACCAATTGGATGAAATGATGATGCTTGCAATGAAGCAGCCAAGATTAAGCAGCCACATGTTGCACAAATAACACTTTCAAAGAACAGAAGCTGGACTTAGAAACTCTCTGTCATCCACTGTATTTACCAGACCTTGCACCAACTGACTACCACTTCTTCCAGGCTTTGGACCACTTCTTGCAAGGAAAAATATTCAATTCTCAGCAAGCTGTGGAAAATACCTTTCGAGAATTCATCACCACTATTTCGAGGCTTCTTTGCTGCTGGCATAAACAAGCTACTATTAAGATGGCAAAACTGTGTCGATAATTTAGGCACATACTTTGATTAATGGTACTGCTTCTTGTTTGAGATATAATAAACTACGCTTTTGATTTGAAATCAGACATTTCATATTTAATGACCTAATATAAAGCTTCTGAGAGACCAGCCCTGATCAGGGTATTGGAAATGGTTTGTTACTTCTGGTCTGGATTTGGATTATCCTTTTGCCTTTGTGAGATGCCTGGAATTCAGAGTTACTTGTGGCTAAGAAAAGTGACCAAATCCTTAGCTTATTAGCATAGGACCCTGAACTAGATGATCTGATCTGATTGTCTTACAGATAATACTGTAAATGAGAATGTAAGGAGAATTTTTAACTTAAAACGGGCAATTTACATATGAATGATAGAGTAATCTTCATATTCATCTAAAATACTTGACTTTTGGCTTGCACTTCAGTAGACATAAGTGGTTTTTAAATCTGTTTCTAGTGAGGAGGGCAGGGTTTGTCCTTTCATTCAGCTGAAAATCATTTAGGCTTTTCTTTCTAAAAGTTATTTTCCTGATAACAAAAGCAATCTATGCTTCTGGTAGAAATTTTAAAAAATAAAAAGTAGCTGGGCATGGTGATGCGTGCCTGTGGTCCCAAGCTATGGAGGAGGCTGAGGTGGAAGGATCACTTGAGCCCAGGAGTTCAAGGCTGTAATGCACTAGGATCACATCAGTGAACAGTCACTGCACTGTAGCCTGGACCCCATCTCAAAAAAAAAAAAAAAAGAAAGGAAAAAGAAAAAAGTAATTTCACTATGCAAAAATTTACTGGAGACATTTAAAATAAAATAGTAATTTAATTTTATTTAAGTTTAACAGTATGCAACTGAAAGTAAAAATGAAGGAATTGCTGAACTGCAGTTAATTTTTTTTCAAACTTAATGCACCCCTCCCACACACACCCGGAGAATATTGTCCTAAAAATTTTAAAAAGTATATGAAAATGTTGATGAGTTCGGTACAAGAATCCAGATTACTCTGACTTCAAATTTTTTTTTTCTACTTCATTGTACTGTCCACATGCAAGAAAAGTATAAGCAATAGAGATTGGCATATAATTAAGGACTCCAGTGTGCAATACAGGTCAGAAATCTCAGTTTGAGGAGGAATGGAGAAGGGGACATGTATGTAAACTCAAAAAACTTAAAAACCTAAAACAGCTGAAAAATTTTCCAAGAGAAATTAATGGAGAGATCAGTATCTTTTTCATCATTTCAAAAATGTGATATAAGAGTTCTGCTACATAAAAATAGGTTTGAAACCCCAGGTATACATCATTTTACTTGCTCTGAGCAACTTTTGGCAGTATTCCTACTTTTATCATTGAAGACTTGAAGGCTGATGGAGGGGAAGTGACTTGACTCCCTGGAGGTGACACCACTTATCAGGGGAGTGGCCAGAATGCCACCTTTTCTCAGCTGTCTAATACTCAGGCAGTGGATGTGGGTGTCACAGACATGTACAGGTACATGTCACCTGGCACTCCTATTATCCTGTACACAGTTGCAACTTTGGAATTAAGCAAGAAAGCCCTCTGAGCAGTCTAGAATAAATAGTGCATGTATAGGGCACGCACCTTTCTCCTAAGTGCATGCCCACGGCCTGTTGTCTTTGATCTGGAGCCTATTTGGATTAAGGATATATGAAGGTTCTATTTATAAGAAAGGTCAAGCTGGAAATTAGAAGTGGAAGTGGGCTAGAGAAGCTGGCAGACTTGACTGGGTAAGGGAATCAGCTTGGGAAGAACACAGACCATGCAGCTTGACAGACCTTCCTAAGATCCCTTAGTGGGACAATAACTGGGTTTTTGTGGTGTTTCTGGGCTGGGCATTGTTCATGTCCCAAATGTTCATCAGGTGCATACTGTATACCAGGCCCTGGGTATGTGATAATAAACAAGTTAGAGTCCCTTCCTTGTTCACAGTCTAGGAGGGCACACGATTTCATATGTAAATACAAGAGAGTATAGTAAGGGGAACATAGATGAATGTGATGTAGTGGAAGCACAGGGGAAATTGAGACCTTTGCTTTGGAGTGAAAGGAAGGCAGTGGGGTCTTGGGGAGTGAATAGGAGTTGTCCAGGTAGAATAAAAGGACATTCCAGGTAGAGAGAGTGATCTGTGTATGTAAAGTGGCTGGAATCTGGGTTGCAAATTTTAGAGAAAATTTTACACCAAATGGGTAATCCAGGGCTTTTAAAAGTCATTGTAGAAATTGTCAAAAATATACAAGTATAGGAGGTATATAACAAATCGCCATATACCCACCAACCAGCTTCACAAATACCAACATTTTGCCAATCTTGTTTCAGTAATCCAACTTTTTTTTTATGGTTGGAGTAATTTGTTTATTTTTTATTGTATATATTTAAAATGTACAACATGTTTTTGTATACGGTCGTGATGCATGACGATGTTTTGGTCAGCAACATACAGCATGTACCACAGTGGTCCCATAAGATTGTAACAGAGCTAGAAATTTCCTATTACCTAGTGATATGTAGCTGTCGTAATGTCATAGTACAACTTTTTAAATAAATTTAATGTAACCAAAGTGTACACTGTTTATAAACCCTACCATAGTGTATAGTAATGTCCTAGGCCTTCACATTTACTCACCTCTCACTCACAACATACAGCATGTACCACAGTGGTCCCATAAGATTGTAACAGAGCTAGAAATTTCCTATTACCTAGTGATATGTAGCTGTCGTAATGTCATAGTACAACTTTTTAAATAAATTTAATGTAACCAAAGTGTACACTGTTTATAAACCCTACCATAGTGTATAGTAATGTCCTAGGCCTTCACATTTACTCACCTCTCACTCACTGAAAGTTGCAGAGCAACTTTCAGTCCTGCAAGCTCTGTTCATGGTAAGTGCCCTACATTTTTTATCTTTTATGCCATATTTTTAATGTACCTTTTCTATGTTTAGATATACAACTGCTTACCATTCTGATGCCTCTAGTGTTGGTACAGGTGTGTTAGTAGGCTGTATACCATTTGGGTTTGTGTAAATGTACCCTCTGATGTTCTCACAGTGACGCCTTATCTCTGTCCTTTAGTGAGGCATGACTACTTATCCTGATTAACATGTACATGGTGAAAGTGATTACTACAGTCAAGCAAATTAACATGCCCATCGTCTTATATAGTAAAAGTTACTTTCTTGGCAAATTACCAGTAAACAATACAATATTGTTAACTATAGTCTTCATGTTGTTTCATGTTGTACATTAGATCTCTAGACTTATTCATTCTATATAACTGCAACCTTGAAACTTTTGACCCATGTCTTCCCATTCCTCCCTTGGAGCAATTTAAAGCAAATCCCAGACATTATGTAATTCCCCTTGTAAACAGTATATATCTCTGATTTTTATTTTTTTTTTATTTTTTGAGACAGAGTCTTGCTTTGTCGCCCATGTTAGAGTACCATGGCATCAGCCTAGCTCACAGCAACCTCAAACTCCTGGGCTTAAGTGATCCTCCTGCCTCAGCCTCCCGAGTAGCTGGGACTACAGGCACATGCCATCATGCCTGACTGATTTTTTTCTAGTTTTAGTAGAGATGAGGTCTCGCTTTTGCTCAGGCTGGTCTCGAACTCCTGAGTTGAAGCAATCCTCCCACCTCGGCCTCCTGGAGTGCTAGGATTATAGGCATGAGCCACCGCGCCTAGCATGTATCTCTGATTGATAAAGATCCCCCATGCCGTTATCACATGATAAAATAGGGATAATTCCCTAAGAATAAATACCCAGTCCATCTGCAGATTGCCCCTATTTTCACAGGTTTCATTATGTAAAGGATTCATTTATTTAGCACACCTAATTTTTTAGGGATGTTAGTTAAATGGGCTTTTCTCTAATATCATATTTTTATTTCTTTCTTTAGAAATGGTCTTATTTCTGATCATTGTTACTAATCAGACTGGCCTAGATGGAGGGCTGTGTGTTAAAATTTTTTATGTTGCTTGTTTGTCATAATAGCAGTCTTTTCTGGGATTCAGAGAACACTGCAATTCTGAGAGCTAGGCTATAAATGGCTTAGGATACACTGACCAATTCCATTGATTTTTGCTTCAGATTTTAGCTTTCAGTGTTTAGTGCAGTAGTTGGAAGTGTGGAGTTTGCTGTACATAATATTACACCTTCAGACTTTGAAAGCTGTCCCCTAGCATGCCTTCTTGGCTTGGACCAACTCAGCATCCTTACTCAGGTACTTGGAGTGAGTTCCCACAGCCTCAGCCTGATTCTTCAGAGTTGGGCCCAACTTACCCTCCTTTTGATGCTTTCCTAGACAGCTTCAACAATTGGTTCTTCGTTCCCCCTCCATTTCTCTTTCCCTGCACTCTAGCCCTTAATTCTATGCTGTCTCAGTCTGTTTTCTGTTGCTATAACTGAATACCTGAGACTGGGTAATTTATAAAGAAAAAATTATTTCTTACAGTTCTAGAGGCTGGGAATTCCAAAGTCTAGGGGCCACATCTAGTGAGGGCCTTCTTGTTGGTGGAGACTCTCTCTGCAGAGTCCCCCGAGGGTCCCCCAAGGTGGCTCAGGGAATCCTGAGCCTGGTGGATGCTGCCAAGATTTACCACTTGTACCTTCCAGAGCAGTGGGTTGAGTTGCACCTGAGGTTGCTTGAACCACAGCTGGGGCGGCCGAGCAGCATTGCACTAGGATGCACAAAGCAGAGACCCCGAGGTGGCCTTGGGTAGCACACCCTCGGGCACATTGGACATGACCCTTGAAATTATTTTGCCCTACTAGAGCTCTGGGCCTGTGATAAGAGGGGCAGCCTCAAAGATCTCTGAAACTCCTGGGGTCTTTCTCCCATTCTCTTGATAATCTCTTCTATCTGTACTGAAGTCCTTAGCAAACAGTTGCTGGGCAACACACTTGGTTTCCTCTTTCACACACACTTTTTTCTTTTTATATGGCCAGGCTGCAAATTTTCCACATTTTCATGCTCTGCTTCCCTTTGAATTATAAATTTTGTCTGTAAGTCATTCTTTGCTCTCACATCTCACTGTATTTGATCAAAAGTAACCGTGCAGCAGTCTGAATTTGGTATTTCTTCTGTCAACGATCTTAGTTTATCACTCTTGGGTTTTGCATTCCACAAAGTCCTAGGAGTATGGACACAATTCAGCCAACGTCTTTGCTACTTTATAGGAAGGATGGCCTTTACTCCAGTTTCCAATACCTTGTTCTTTATTTCCGTCTGAGACCTCATCTGAATGGCCTTTACTGTCCATATTTCTACCAGTATTCTGGTCACAACCACTTAAGTAATTTCTAAGAAGATTCAGACTTGCCCCGTAGCTCTCCTCTTCCTCTAAGACCTCACCAAGATTGCCCTTCATGCTCCATTTATAGCAATACAGGCTTTTTCTAGCCTGCTCTCACAAATTCTTTCAGCCTCTACTCGTTACTCAGTTCTAAACCTACTTATACATTTTTAGATATCTGTTATATCAAAGACCCCATTCCTGGTGCCAATTTTCTTAGTTTCTGTTTCGATAACTGAATGCCAGTTCTGAAGGCTGGGAAGTCCAAGAGCATGGTGCTGGCATCTCCTTGGCTTCTGATGAGGGCCTGTTTGCTGCTTCATAACATGGTGGGAGGCATCACAGTGATAAAGCAGGAGTGTGTGTCTCAGCTCAGGTCTGTCTTCCTCTTCTTATAAAGCTTCCAGGCCCATCACGAGGACACCCACCCTGATGGCCTTATATAATCCTAATTGCCTCCCAATGGTCATAGGTCCAATGGGTATGTAAGTTTGAGCATCATGTTTCTAACACACGAAATCTTGGGGATACATTCAAACTTTAGCATATGCTAATCTCTATTGTTTATACTTCTCTTGCATGTAGACACTTTGAAGCCAGTATAATCTGAATTCCTGAGCCTGTTTCCTCATATTTTACAAAATTGTGGTTAAAAAACAAAATGTGAGATCTATACTCCAAAAATTTTTTAAGTGTACAGTATTGTTAACTATAAGCACAATGTTGTACAACAGATTTCTAGAACTTTTTCATCCTCTGTGACCGAAATTTTATATCCATTGAACAACTTCCATTTTCCCTTCTTCCCAGCCCTGGGGTAATCGCCATCCTAGATGACTTCTATGAGTTTGACTACTTTTTGTACCTCAGAAGAGTGGAATCATGCTGTATTTGTCCTTCTGTGAGTGGCTTATTTCACTTGCATAATGTCTTCAATGTTGATTCATGTTGTAGCATGTATCAGAATCTCCTTTCTTTTTGTAACTGCATAATATTCCACTGTATGTGTGTGTACACACACACCACATTTTGTTTATCCATTCCTCTGTCAATGAATATTTAGGTTACTTCCATATTTTGATTTTTGTGAATAATGCCACAGTGGACATGGGAGTGCAAATATCTCTTTGGGATTCTGATTTCAGTTCTTTTGGATAAATACCCAGGGATGGGCTTGGTGAATATGTCTCATCTTTTAAGATAAAAGTGTGTGATATGGAACTTGTTTATTGCTCCATGCAATGCATGGTGTCCAGAGTGAGTCCTCTCCTGTCTAGCATCATTGGGAGCCTGTCTTGAGACCAGGTGTCCACATAGCTTGTGTATATTCATTGTGCCTTATCATAGGTACTTAGTACTTCTTGCTTTACCAATGCCTTACTGTTTTTGACCATGTCTTCAATAACTTTGAGAATTATTCTGGACAGAAGTCAACATTTTTCCCCCAAATACTTTTTTTTGCACTGGTCACTCAGCAGCTGTGCCATTGAGGAAGTGTTGACAGTGCTTTTGGTTTTTTAAGTGACTGTGCATTATTCCTTCCCAGGGGTGAAAAAATTGCAGGCTTGGAATTTTCTGGATTGTTAACAAGATCAAAAGCAAAGGTATAAAGCCAAGGGGGAAATGTTTTTCTACAGAATAGTAGTAGAAAGCAAAAAAATGCTAGAATTTTGTAGAAAATAGTAGGTATTGCAAAAATAAGCTTTGACCAGAAAATGAAAGTTGATGTTTTTCCTGTTATTCTGAAGCAGAAGACAGTTTAACCAGCTAGAGTTTTTAATGTCTGGTCTTAAAAGGGTATTGATAAAAATGCACGTATGGTTTAGCTTTGTTGATAGGGTTTTAGAGGATGACTTGATTTCCTAGAAATTATTTAATATTTGTAATTTCAGTACATGAATGTTAGCTTTGAAGTGGTTGTCAGGAGTGCTCTTCGATTCTCTTCCACCTAGGGAAGACACAGTTGTAGTCATTCCTCTGATTTTCCTCCGTTTTCACTTTAGAACTAATGAACTAGGGTTCAGTGGCTTTAGCATATCCAAAGCCAACATGGGGGTGTTGAATTATCCAGGAAAAGAGATATCCGATTTTCTCTGTTTTGTTGATATTTTGTTTTTGACATTATTTGATAGGTACGATCCAAATCTTGTGATTTATTTGTGTTTTGGCCAGAGAACCTTCAGCTTTTTGTGATCTCAATTGTTTCTCAGCAAGGCTCAAGGCATTGATCCTGGAACCCCCCCTGCTGGGGGGTGTGGACAGCAGATGTGGCATCTGCAGCTGGGAAGAAGTCTTGTGTCAGGAGGAAAGGGCGGGGGTCTTCAGGGCCAGTGGCCTGGCAGATGGTGGTCTGTGGTGGCCCAGGCACCCTTGTCCCCTGTTCTGGACATATGGATTCAGAGTGACCTCCGGTCCCCTGGAAGATTGCTAAGAGCAAGGCCCTCTCACCGCCCTCCCCGGGGAGTTAGCAGGTTATTCAGAGGGTCTTAGGCTCCTCATCAAAACTGAGCTAAAGGATGGGTTAGGCCCGTGGAATGCAAGAGAAAGAAAGCGAGTTATTAGATGCAAGGTCAGGGCTGGTTAAGAGGCAAGAGCAACTTGGCCAGAGCTACTTAAATCTCTATCTTAGAAATTCCCTCTGGGTTGAGCCAGCAAGGGGAACGTGGGGGCGGGGGTTAAGAGGCTTCAGCTGTGGGGAAGGAAGGGCTGTAGACACTGAAAACAACAGGCCAGGCCTGGAAGTGTGGCAGCCTAGACCTAAAGAGGGAAGTGTTCATTGTCCTGGTAGGGCATTTCAGCCTTCTTGTAAATGCATGGGTCTTAGAGTGTAAGGTGCATACCCAACAATGAGCTTGAAACAAAACTGAAAATTACTTAGGTCAATCTGGAAATGGATGTAGTTTTCAATTCAGTTTAGACAAAAAAATTCCTCAGTTTCTCCCAAGTGCAAATTATAACCTTATAATTCAGAACTACCAGTTAAATTCATTAAAGTACTCTCTTTACCAAACTTGAAGCAAATCAGTGCTTTCAAATGCGATTATTTATCAAGAAATAAATATGAAGTCACCCAATAATCAATTCTGAGTAGATGGATGATTAAAGATGTTTGAAGTGAGGTTGTTTTAGGTCACGGGAAAACCCACCCTAGCCTTTGTGGTTCGGATAGGCACATACAACTGCAGAATTTATCCCTTGGCTCTGTATCCCATACAGATTAGATTCCAAAGTAAACTGAAGCTTGCCTCACTGATCACAGAATCCTAACGTTTAAACCAATTTTATTGACGTTAAGAAAGCTGGAAGCTTAATACCTTCAGAGACTATGGAAATGCTTAGGCTCTTTTAAAATATGCTCGTTTAAATGCCTCCTTCCCTAAGGTCATAAGGTCTGGAGGCTTCTGGACAGATTGAGCTGGCAAAGTCATCAGGCTTCAGCTGCGATGGAGGAGGAGGTAGGCAGGGGGCATGGCACCAATACAAAGGCGCAGTCCCTCTGCTCAAAGAAGTTTATAGTCTGGTGAGGACCTTTACTCACAGATACCAGACAAGATAGATGAGAAGATGAATGTGCAAGTAGCCAGATGGGAGAGTCCAGACCAAAGTGGCCATGCTGAGTGTTGTGTGCTTGCCCTGTCCTGGTGTTCGGTGGTGTTGGAGACCACACGGAGATGGCACATTGCAGTTGGAAACAGTGCCCTTTTCTACTTTTGAGAACACTTGGGTCTTAAGGACTGAGGTTAGCCATGTGGACATCTGTCCTGGATAGTGTGGCAGAGACACACTGAAAGCAAAATAACCTTCTCTCGGTGCCCACGGTTATCTTTCAGAGCCCCGAATAGTGCTGTTTTGAAATGCTTTGTTTTGGTGTCCTTGGGCACTTTTGGGGATTGAAAGCTATTTAAACTAAAACAGCCTATAATCTACTGTTTGGTATTTTACAATTTCTCTCCTGTCATAATTTCTCAGGGCTGTCATTGTGCCGTGGTCTAACAGTGGCCCTCCACCCTCTTAATTGATGGTGGCCTGGGAGATCAAATATTCCCTCCTGTTAGAATTGAATCTAAAGGAAGAGTGAAGTGGTTCTAAGGGAGGGCCTGGGAAGAGGTGTTGGGTGTAGGTGGGGGAAGGTTGAGAAATTCTCTCTTCTATTGTGCACGAACTGAGTCGCAAATTTTGGCAGCTTCGAAGATTTATTTGCATCTTGGTTCCTAGCTGTTTTCTGGATAAGTTGAGGTCACAGCTTATGACTTCTGTCTTTGATAGACCTCCCCCTTTTCTTCTTCCACTCTTGCCTGAATCAGTTTTGTTATGGAAAGGAGAGAATGAAAGTTTTCTCAGGGAAAATGAGAAAAAGGTGAACAGAGGAAAACCCAGGGCTGAGACAAGGGCTTGGCCTGTTAGTCAGGCATGGTTCTTGCAACCTAAGATTTACTGAGCCCTGTGGAAGATTCACTGGAATGTCATGGACCTTGTCATCAAGAAGCTTATCCTGTAGTTGGGAGAGAAAACAGACCTGAACCTGTGAATTGAAAGAAGTAGTTTGGCATGTGGTCTGAGTTCAGAGAAGAGTGATTTGAGTCAGGAACTAGAAGCTGCAAGGGCTGGGGTCCTAGTGGAGTTTGAGTGGCCATGGAGTATATGCTGTAGAGCCCCGATCAGGAAGCTGAGGAGGGCAAGTTTGTGAACCCCCGGATAGGAAGTGGCAGAAGTTAAAGGGAGATTTAGCAGCACATCTGAGGAACCCATTTCAAGAGGAGGAATGGATGAGGGTTTGTGACTGGTTCACACTGTTGTGTGGGTGATTGAAATACAGTCTCTTGATGATTGCCATGGCCTGGGGTGGTGCCCAGAAATGGCCCAGGCCACTCTGATACAGATGGGACACACTTTAGGAAACGCTGGTAAAGGATGGATAAGGCAAAGCTGCTTAATTCTTCACAAGAGACAGAAATTGGGAAGGAGGCATCAGAACTGAACAGCCGGTGACTTGACAGATGGAGAGCAAGTCGCCCTAAGAGTTAAGCACCATGGGAGTGAGACTGGAATTAGCAGCTCAGCTGGAGCTGGTGTTCCCACAGCCCTCGCTCTTCACCTGGGTACCCAGGTTCGTTCTTATCCAGTCTGTGTTGTGTCTGTAACATTATGATGCTCATGAAATCAAGGTCAGGTTCAACCTGGTTATGGACTAGCTGGTTTTATACCAAGGAAAGCTCTGTTCTTCAGGCACTGTAACTGCGGGTAGTTATCCTACAATGAGTGTGTTCTTTCCCAGACTTAGTGAGCAAGAAAATAAGGGTCCTCAGTTAAAAAAAAAAAAAAAAAAAAGAAAAAAGCAAAGTAAAACCCTTTTAGTACTGTTATTAGAGGAACAGGAGAAATCATAGTGGTTTAGTAGATTCTTTGCATCTGAAAACCATCAGGTTATAATCACTTCTCGCGCGGTTAACACTTAACATAGAAATCTTCTTTACAGGTAAGCTTAGAATTGCTACCTCCTGCCTCTGCCTCCAGCCACCAAAGCAGCCAAACATGGCAGGTGCCAGGCAGGGCCTGTTAGAGATGACCCAGTCTGTCTCTGCTCCTGCCCTCTCCCTCAGGCCACACCTTGCACCCACCCCAGTGCTCATTACCTGCAAATTGTTCCTCGCTTCCACTTCCTTCAGCTCTGTTCCCTGGTCCATTTGTTTCTCCCCCTCTCCCTTTTTTTTCAGGCATAAATATTTTCCATCCCCTCAAGAGAATAAAGGAAACACCCAGGGGATTGGTCAGGGGTAGTGGCTCTCAATCTTGGCTATGCATTAGAATCAGCTGGTCATGTTTAAAAAGGACCAGTGTTTGGGGCTGGGGGTGCTGGCTCATGCCTATAATCCTAGCACTCTGGGAGGCCCAGGTGGAAGGATTGCTTGAGCTCAGAAGTTTGGGACTAGCCTGAGCTAGAGCGAGACCTTCTTCTCTACTAAAAATAGAAAAAAATTACCCGGGCATGGTGTCGTGAGCCTGTAGTCCCAGCTACTTGAGAGGCTGAGGCAGGAGGATCACCTGAGCCCAGTAGTTTGAGGCTGCAGTGAGCTATGATGACACCACTGCACTCTAGCCTGGGTGACAGAGTGAGACCCTGTCTCCAAAAAAGGAAGGGGGAAAAAAGGTACCAGTACTTGGGCCCCTTCCCCAGAGATTCTTTTTTAATTCTTCTGGGCCTCAAAGTTTTTAAAGCTCCCCAGGAGATTCTAATGGGCCCTGGGTATCAAAAACCACCTCCGTATAGTTGGTAGGTAGAACGGCACTAGCAGTACACCTGTCTCAGAGAAATGGAAGCCTCCAGATTTGAAATGGAAAATAGGTTTTTTCAAATAATCCCTTTTGCTTCTCAAGCCCCACGAGTTCTCCTCCTCCCTGTCTTCCTCTGTTATGTAAGCCTGCTTTCTATTAAGCACCAGCTTTCAAAATGAAACAAAACAAGAGCTTTCTTTTATTTGCTTTAGGATTTCTGTGGTATTGTTTTCCACTCTGTTGCGTGTGACTTGAAGCTGCGGGCGAACTCACTGGTACAGCGCGCTGTGCCTGAGTGGCCTTCATCCCGTGGTTCAGCCTCTCTGGGCCTCACATGCTAGCCAAGGCAGTATTCAAAGCGGTAGAAGCCTGTACCACTGGAGGATTTGGACTGTCACATGGAATCGATGGTGACATGCTTTGGTCCATGAACATATACAGTAGTTTTTGTTTTGTGGTCTGAGGAGGCCCAATGTCAGGTTTTTAGAAGGATATTTGAGAGATTTCTTTGATGAATACTTCTATTGGGTAGACAACTTTGGAAGTCTCTCTGCTCATCCTTGAAAGAAAGTGATGACCAGGAGGTAAAACCCTAATAATTCTCCTTAAAAGAATTTTAAAGGGTTTTTGTTTTCATTTTAAGACATCAATGGGAATTACATCTGAAAGTAAAAAGATAATGATGAGCAGTTGAAGTCCTCATTCTGGTAGTCTCTGAACTCCTGTGTCTTAGGGTACACGACAGTTCCTTCAATAAGTGTATTTTGTCATCTTTTCCATTTTACATGAGAATATTTTGTGGTGTAATGCTTGTTTTTGCAAAATTTTCATGGGTCCAAATGTTGGGTTGTGCATTGAAAAAGGCCTTTGGGTGGAAGAATGCCAAAACAGATTAGGAAAAATTCATGAATTTTTTGCTGACCTAAAATTGATTCTGAAGGGCAAAAACATGAAAACATGAGGCATGGTTTCTCTTCTGAGTCTGCTAGGTGACCTAACTGTAGTTATAAGTAACTTTTCAAACACCACTCAGAGTTCCTCTGGTCTTCTTGACCTTTCTTTGTCCTTTCTGTAATTACTGAATAAGGCCCTTAAAACCCATGTAGGGCCAAATACAGAATCCAAACTCTGTGATCTCATCACCACAAAAACAGGCTGGAGGGACAGTCCTCCTTCTCTCAGGAAGCCGCCTCCCCTTGGGAGCTCTGTAACTCTGTAATTTATACTGGTGCCTTTGTAGTTGTAACTCAGAAAGGACTCCCCCCCCGCCCCCCCACCCTTACAGAAGTAGTGTTACCAGGGGGTTGCTCTGGTTGGGGAAGAGGCCAGAGAGAAAGTGCGTGTGCCCATAACCTGTTACGGGTCTAATTTCAAGGGTGCACACCCGTCGTGGGTCCTCTGGACAGAGGGGTCTGACAGCCGGCGTGTTGTGGGCTGTGATGGATATTCTTTCATACTTGTCCGTCGGTTGTGGTTAGGACAAATGAGAAGCCTGCCTTTTCTGCCGATTTGTGCTTTGTGAAAGGAGGCTTGGCAGAAAGCTGGGAGACGATTCCTTTCCTGGCTGCCAAGGCCATCTGCAGAGAGGCAGGTGATCCCTTTGAGCGTGTACTAGGAAGACACCTGAGGTATTTGAGCTGCTGGTCACTAAGTGGTACTGTCCTGCATCGGATGCTTAAATACTACGCCAGTGAGGTCAGTAACTCAGTGTAGGAAAAACCTGGGGTGCTCAGAGCCTTGGCAGCATTTGCAGGCTGTCGCTGAACGTGAGCTGTTTTCTTTCTGAGGAAACGTTAAGCATTTGACATAGGGGTAACCACCTGGTCCACGTAGGGTTCTCCACATTCTGCTCAAATGCGATCTCATCTGTCCCTGAAGTGGGGGGAGACTGAACCTGTATCAGTCCCTGGTTTCCTTCCAGAGAAAAGCTTCCGTGCACTGTTCCCATCTTTGAAGTCTTGGTGGGCAAGCAAGGCGTGTCTTCTAGAGCTCCTCATTAAACAAAGTTGAAGGAGAGAAAAGGCCTCCGTCCAGCCTCTGCATGCACAAACCTATTAGTACCCCGGTGCCCTGCCAAGGTGGTTTTGTTGGCCCAAACGTGACTACACATGATTCCGTCCTCCTTTTTGGCAGTGAAGCCCGGCAGGATTGACTTGGGCAAGAGCCTGAGTTGGTGTGTTTCGGTGTGGATGGCACCTTGAAAAAGAACATTTTCCAGGACAGGTGTAGCAATAAAAAAAGACATTTTCCAGGGAAAATGATCTGAGTCAGTCAGGGGAAGCCTCTCGTTGGAATCTTTCAATCAACAGGCATGCCTGGAGCATCTGCCTCTTCTTGTGATGAGAGCAGGAGGGTGGCGGGTGACGCCGGGGAAGCCCCAGCGAAATGGCAGGAGGGGAGGTCAGGCAGAACGAAGCCAGTGCTGAAACCCAGGTACCAGCCAGGTGTTTTGAGTGCGGAGGAAGGACTGTGAGATTCCGTGGGGTTGGGGCGGGCATGCAGGTGATTTTTGAGCTGTGCTTGGAGGATGACTAATCTCTAGAGTGGGAGAGAGGTGTTTCAGGATGAGGGAAGGGGGAGAGCAGAGGTGTGAGGTTGGGTGGTGTGTTCAGAACCGTGAGCTGTGTAGAAACCTGGGACCTGTGAGGGGGGAGATAGGGAATGTGTGAAGGCAGTGATGGAGGATTTCAGCGCCCTAGAGTTTGAGAGAGGTTATAGCTCGTTATCTTAAACCTTTCAGACATTTCGTTGTGTGTTGGGCAGCAAACCCATTAGCATCCCATAAAGAGAAAACCCGAGATGGGGGCTGGGAGAATCCAAGGGGCTTAAGAGTATATACATGCTGATGTCTTTCCTCTCAGTTACTGCTGCTTTGGGATTTTCAGGGAAGTCGGAGCTGATTTATAAACTCTGCTGCTTGTCTCGTAGAGTGAGCGGGCAGACAGGTTTTCTGAAAGCTCTCTTGCTGGCTTTCGGTGGCCAGCTTGTCCAGAGGAACTTTCTGGGTGTCGTCAAGGGAGTGAGACAACCACTCTCTGGTGCGAGCAACTGGAGTCTGTGCTAGCATAGAATCCATGCTCTGACAGACCAAGTGTTTCGAGATATGTTATTTTCTAAAAATTTTTAGGGCTTTGAAGGTAAATCAGGTTTTTATTCAAATTAATTTAAGAATTATTTTTTTGAAGAAATCAGTGTCTTGCTGTGTTAAAGCACTCGCTCATGTTAATAATGTGGAAGCTTTAATACATTCTTACAAAGCTTTTCTAATTTTACTGACTTAAGAGTTTTTTGGTCTCTTTATGGTGTCCAACGCAGTACTTTTCCACTGAAACATTTAATATTTGTTGACTGAGTGGCTAGTATTTTGGTTTATAGTTTGCATACATAGAAGTACAGCTGATAAAAACTTAAGATTTTTAATAAAGTCAGACTGACTATTTATTCTGTGTCATTGTATTCTCCTGCCTCTTATTCCCCACGAAAAACTTTGTAAAGCTTAATTACAAGCCACCTTATAGCTCCCAGGAGACAAATAAGGGCCTGCTTACAACCTGCCTTACCTCAGGTGCTCCTCATAGATTGGCTTTTGGGGTCATGTCAGTTAAAGCTGGCGTCGGTCCTGTCTCCTGCCCGTTCTGCAGACTGTCCTGTGATCTTACGCTGAGTCGTTTCGTCCTCCCGCCTACCTGGGTTTCAAGAAGGATTTTTCTAGTTGTGTGGCTTTAGGAACTCTAGGCAAGTTGCTAAACCTGTGCTCTGATTTCTCTCCTGTAGTCTGTGTAGTTTGTGAAATAAAAATACCTACTTGAAGAGGTTGGTGAGGCTGGAGGCTCCTAATGGCGGAGGTCCTTGTTCTAGTCATCTTTTTATTTGCATTCCCTGTCTCCAGTGTGTAGCATGTAGCAGGACTCAAATATTCTCTTCTTTCCTTTGAGAGACAATCGGCTGAGGGTAGAGCCTGCAGTCCCATCCTAAGTGAGCACAGCTTGAAGGACTCTGGCTGTTTGTGCTCAGGTGCGCACAGTTTAGGCAGAGCAGGAATCCCAGAAATACCCAGGGCAGAATGGTTGATGGGGGCACTGAAGACTCTGACCTGGATCCTTCTCTGTAGGTGTTGGGCGTGCTCCTCCGTAGGGGGTGGGGGTCCAGGTTAAAGCTGCTTCCCAACCTCGGTGAGGTCTTGAGATGCCCACGTGACCTGCCCGTGTACTCTGCCATCTGTTCCGTATGACTTGCCAGCAGGATTTCGTTTTCTGCACACACCCTCCTGCCACACCCTGCTGTCCGTGAGGAAGAGTGGCTAATTTTTTCTCCTTCCCTGGGAGCAACTTTAGGAAGCAGAGAGGGGCTTAACAGCAAAGATCATGTTCAGTGGTTTTGTGGTTTTTGACTATGTCTCTTTTGCAAATTCCTTTTCTGTGAAAGAAAACCTTGCAACCCGTTGCTATTTGAGGTTTTATTAATTTGATGGGTTTGATGGAGAATGGTGAGTTTTGAAGTTAAAGAATTTTACAGTTTAGGAGGGACCTTACAGATGGCCTAACATCTGATTTCCATTGTCTCAGCTCAACAGAAGATGCTCTTGTTGAGGTCACAAATGGCCTCTGGTCATTAAGCCCTGTGGTTGCTTTTTTGTCCTTGACGTGACGTTTCTGTAGCACTTGATACTGCTGACCACGTCTCATTTGAAGCTTTCCCCTCTGGGTTCCTTTACACCATTTCTTTTGCTTTGCTTTTCCTTTTATTTTCTCCTAGGTCCTGCTGTGTCTGCCCTTAAATGTTCGTGTTCCCTGGGCTTTATCCATGGTGGTTTTCTTTTAGTCTGCTCAGCTTTTTTGGGGGAGACCTCAGTTCTTCCGCAGAGTCAGCCACCACCCGCACATTAATGACCTCCCAAGTCTCTGTCTGAGTTCACCCTCCTCTCAAACAATCTTTTGGACATTTCTACTCGGATGACTCATAGATACTTTTAACTCAGGATATCCCAGCTGAACTCATTTCCCCCCTAATTATCGCCTGCTTCCTGCCCCCGACTCCAACCCCTTCACCCCATGCTTCTGTCCGCGTTTCCCATTTTGGTCATTGGCATGACTTCTACCCTGTCGCTCAGGCCAGAAGTTTGTGACTCATCCTTTGCCCCGCCCTCAGCCAGCCCCATATTTTAATTGGCGATTAAGTTGTATCATTTTAATATCCTAAATAAAGAAGGAAAAGGCAAACTTAAAAGTCATTCCACTAACGTAATTATTGTGGGCTCTAAAACCTTCAGCTGGGCCTGTATAAGCAGGTATAATTATATGAGACGATTACGACCATTTAGGTAATACACACTTCATGCTAGATATAGTCCTGGGCACTTGTCATGTATTATTTCTAATTTTCACAGTATTCTGAGATATGTCATCTCTGTTATAAGTGAGAAATCTAGGGTTCAGAGAGCTTAAGTACAAACCCAGGGTCACAGGGCAAGTCATGTGGGTGTAGCTGGGATCTGAACCTATGGGTTGGTCTACCTGACTCCGAGCTTTTGCCTTTTGGCATCATGCCGCCTTGTCTTGTTTGTTTTCATAATGCCACGGTGCTGTTTTTAGGTTTCTTTCAAGTAGATTGATTTTTGAGAGCAGTAACTGGTCTTACTCAAATTCGTATCTGTCCAATATATGTATTTTTCTTATATAATTGGTGCTAAAGACGTGACTCTTAATGGACAATATTGTCTGTGGCTCTGTCTAGGTACAAGCCCTGGTTCTTCTGTTAGCTGTGTGTTCGCTGGGCCTCCTGAGACAGGGACAGTGGGCTCGTGCTGCTTGTCCTCAGGGTTTTTTGTGAGAATCCCATGGATCACCATAAATGAAAGTACTTTAAAATGCAGGGACATTTTTGAGAATTTCTGTTCAGTTGTGGAAGTTAATATTGTCTGGTTCGCATAAGCCCTCTTTTCTTTATTTATAACTGACAGCGTGTGAAAATGTAACAAAACTCTCCTGGATTTCTTATGTTCATGTTGATCAAATCACACACTGACAGAAGAGGCAAGAAAAAACCTTTTTAATAAAGATAGTACACACAGAACTAATTTTTATTCTTAGTAAAACTACTTTAGATAAGAGTATGATCTACAAAAGCTAGATGGAACCTGTTTAGGTATAGGCAGGTGAATTAAAGCAGAGTCTACTGAAGTTCATTCATTCTGTTAAGTTGATCTCGGGGGCATGGTACATGCTTTGTTCTATACTAAAATGAACCCTAAATTGTGACTCAGACCATTGTTTCCTCACAGGTCCCTCCTTTTGCCCCATAGTGAGAAGGAAACACTCTTATTTTCCTTTATGGTTCTCCCTTTTCCATAATATTTTGGTAACGAAGTTTGTCTAAGGGGAGAGAGGCCCTTCTAATAAATGTATAACCCAATTTGTCATTGTGGAATTTAGAAATTGTTTAACTTTCTAAATCTCAATTTCCTGCAAAATCACTTTGTAAATTTGGGGCAATGCCGTGTATTTTTCGGAGTTGTTTTGACTGCATTCTGACAGACTGTACCTGACGCAGGTAGGTCCTTGGTGAGCGGTAGCTGTTACTGTCCAAACTTAAGTTATCAAAGGCCTTGGCCGGGCGCGGTGGCTCACGCCTGTAATCCTAGCACTCTGGGAGGCCGAGATGGGCGGATCGTTTGAGCTCAGGAGTTCGAGACCAGCCTGAGCAAGAGCGAGACCCCATCTCTACTAAAAATAGAAAGAAATTATATAGACAGCTAAAAATATATAGAGAAAAAATTAGCTGGGCATGGTGGCACATGCCTATAGTCCCAGCTACTCGGGAGGCTGAAACAGAAGGATCCCTTGAGCTCAGGAGTTTGAGGTTGCTGTGAGCTAGGCTGACGCCTCGGCACTCACTCTAGCCTGGGCAACAGAGTGAGACTCTGTCTCAAAAAAAAAAAAAAAAAAGTTATCAAAGGCCTAAACCTTCAGATTTAAAAAGGGTTAGACTGGCCTATGAAGAAAAGATTCAGGAAGGATTTATGTAACTGACATGGAAAGGGAGGGAGGGAGGAGACAGTCCAGAAGAGCAGTGGGTTCCAGGAGTGTGGCCCCTGAGGACTGAGGTCCCAGCAGCTGGGGAGCTGCACCCCAGGCCTGAGGAAGCAAACCCAGGCCGGGCCCAGCAGCCTGCCTTGCCGCACCCCTGCAGGTGACTCCGAGGCACTTAACTGGCCTGAAGTTAGAGAACTCAGCCTGGCAGCTTCTGGAGTAGTCCCAGTAGTGGAGGGAGGGAGGGTGGGAGCAAGGACTGATGAGACAGTCATTTGATTGGCTGTTTACCAGGCAGGGAAGGAGACGCTGAAGAAGGAGAGGGGTCGAGTCTGGAAAGGGGTGGTGCTTATGTGCAGGAGCTTGGATCCCAGGCTGGTCAGTGGGGTCTGGCAGTAGGGGAGAGGAAGATGAGTTCAGTTTTGGATGAGTTTGTGTGGCCAGGATTGATGTCAGCAAGTGGGAAATAAAGCACTGCACCTGTAGCACCGACAAAACATCGAGAAACAGAATTGTGTTACCTGCGTGGCGATAGCAGCTGAAGTGGGTATTTCAATCATTTTTCCACGGAAAATAGTGCAAAGAAAAGAGAGCCAAGAATAGACTGGTGTGGAATTGGGTGTTTGGGATTATGGCATCCAATTTCTCTTTCAGAAGGATAAGTGAAAATGTTTGGCAATACATGGCAATATAGTGTTAAATAAAACCAGATTATCAGAACAGTGTTGTACTTTTGACTTTTTTTTTTTGGAAGAGACAGTTTTGCCTTTTTGCCCAGGTTATTCACAGGTGATGATAGTGCACTACAGCCTCTGAATTCCTGGCCTCAAGTGATTCTCCCACCTCAACCACACAAGTAGCTGGGACTATAGGCATGCACCTGGAGAGTTTGGCCATAATTCTGTCTTTACATCTCATGCTGTGTAATAGAAACTTGTCCTTGTGTGCCATTTTATCTTGGGCTCCAAGGCTTAGGGTGCCAAGGCAAGGTTTTTAGTATGTGTCATTTCTCCAAAGAAGGAAATGGAGTGAGGTGGTGAGAGCTCAGGTGTGGCTAGAGCAGGCTGCTGAGGTTCTCCAATTCTTGATTTTCTTATCTGTCGAAAGAGGATAGTTATTCTTACCTGGTTATGTTGTGAGGACTAATCAGGAGGCTGTCTGTGAAATAAGAGTCTCCATCTCTGCCGTTGCTATTGTGTTTCTTTTTTTGATTTGTAGAGTAAAGGTCTTCTATTTTAACAGAGTTAGAGTAGTGACAAGGAGATAATTATAACAAGTCATAAGTCAATTAGAGATGAATGTGGCTTTATGGTTTTCAATGAATTATCTGTACATTGAAATACGGTTTTTTTTTTTTTTTAGGTTTGTGCGAAGGCAGAAGAGTTGGCTTGGGAAGTTTTACTGCATAAAAATGAGAATCAGATATTTAAAAAAATTTTATATCCAGCTTTGTTGCAGACTCACATGTTTTGCTATAGCGGGAATCTGTTTTGCTGAGACCATGAAAACTTAGCACATCTGTGCAACATTTTCATTATATCTAGAACAATTTCACATCCACTGTCTCTAATTCAAAGACATTCAAGAAACATGTGTCCTGTTTTCCACTGGGTTCTAATTGGGCTGTTTTTCCTTAACGGGAGGCATTTGGACCACACACTTACATTTAGGAAATGACTTTGTAACTGCTACATGTACAAGAATGCATGAGGAAGGGTCTCAGTTTGGAAACTGTAGCTTCGGAAACTGCCCCACTCCTCCCCAAGAAAAGTGTGTGTATATGTACATGTGTGTGTGGTTTCTGTGCTGCTTCACAATACCTATTTTGTTCCTTAGGTCTGAGATGTGTTTCATACTGTCTATGTGTTAAGAGAAATGATGACAGGATCGATGATCAAAGGCTTCAGTGCAGAGTTACTAAGGGCTTTAATTGAACCTTTCACTGGGTTTTAGAGGGAAAAAAATCTGATGTTCATACACGGCATGTTACATACCTTCAAGTGTAAAGCTTGAACTTCATAGGTTTGATTAAAGTTTTATGGGACTCCTACAAATAACATCTGTCATCTCCATGCATAGGAGTTACTCTAATTTAGTTGCAGTGTTTTTTGTTTTTTTTTGCTGTTGAGTTGAGTTTGAATGCTTTCAGTTTAGTTCAGAGCTACCATCCTGGTTCTTCCAAAACTGCACGAGGCTTGCACCTTTCTGGGAAGCTTGGCTGCTGCCACAGCTGAACTACTGAGCCAGACTTAGGTTATTTTATTAGCCTAGAGTATCATGCACCTGCAGCTGTTGTTGTAGTTCCTAACCATGAAAACAAAAACCGTCTCAGTTACCCAGGGTCCATGGGAAATTGGCATTGGCCCAATGTATGTCCGTGTATTTTGGATTCTGAATTATATTTATCTTCCTACGGGCATCCCCTGATTTAGGGCACGCAGCTGGGGAATGGCCTGACTGTATGAGGCAGTGGGGGCAGGAGAGGCTGAGCCTTGGCTACTGGCCTCACGAGGAAGCCTGATCCAGTTCACCAGACCATAAATACTTTTAAAAAGAGGGAGAGAGCGAGCACCAAGAAAACAATAACACCAACAGTGTGTGTAAATACACCTGTCCCAAATATGAAACCTGGCATTTCCGTTTTTGTACATTGTCTCACACTGTGAATTTCTGGAGGTCTTTGTCCTGCGTTGCCAACCAGGCCGGCTTATTGTAGACGAGTTAGTATTAAAATTTGGTGGTGATGGTTGATCTTGTTAAATAGAACCTTTACAGACTGCTCTGAAAACTAATCGTGGGGCTTGGCATTTAATTGCTAGCAGGGTGCACGTGTGGAATACTCGATCCTGCGAATATGTGCCAGTTGGTAAGTTGCTGTTGTTATGAATTTCAGTAGTTCCGTAAGTGGGATAAAACTGTGCTACTGTTTCTCTAGAAGCACCTGAGCTGTTAGCATAGCTTTTGGTAAGTCTAAGTCATTGTTCTGTTGAGTCTGATCCTCTAGGTCAGAGTCCTTAACTCTTGGGGTCATTGGTTAGCCTTCAGGGGTGCTATGGTTTGAATGTATCCCCCAAAGTTTGTGTGTTAGAAACTTAATCCCCCATGTGGCGGCTCTGCCCTCAGGAGTGGAATAATGTCATTATTTCGGGAGTGGGATAGTTATCATGAGAGTGGGCTTGTTGCCCTTCCGCCATGGGATGGTGCAGCAAGAAGGCCCTCACCAGAAGCATGCCCCTTGACCTTGGACTCCGTAGCCTCCAGAACTGTAAGCCAAATAAATTACTGTTTGTAAATTACTTGGTCTGTGCTATTCTGTGACAACAGCACAAAATGGACTAAGACAAGGTGCGGGGGGAGTCTGTGAACTTGGATGGATGGAGAAAAATTTACAACTTTATTTTCACTAACCTCTAGCCAAAATGTAGCCTTTGCTTTGCCCATGAAAGTAGACAACCGGCCACGTTAAGATCAACAGCACCTCTGACTTTCTCACATAGAAATTTCCAATTTTTATATCACATTGTAGAGATAGTTTAATATATGTTTATACTATCACTGTTTTAAAAACTGCAATAGTTACTAGACCTGCCGTGTTTTATTTGTGTGCTAAGCATACATTACTATATCAGATTTGCTTTTTAAATATTTTGATGTCTATGTTTCAATATTATTAATAGTTTTCTTTGTAATCCTATTTTCTACTTAAAAACATTCAAAAATACTCTGTTCAGAGGGTGCAGATTGCTGAAGCGGTCCATGGCACTAAAAAGGTCTTACAAATTCCTGCCTTGGATGATACCCTTGTATCTTTCTCAGCTTGCTTTGAGACCAGATTTGTTAACATTAAACCTGGATTGATTTTTTTTTTTTTTTAAAGCCTTAATATATTTGGCTTTTGTTTTCTAGCGCGACTTGGCTTTGACTTTTTTCGGCTGGAGCCCTGGTATTCCCCATTTTGGGGCCGTTGGAGTCAATTAAAAAATAAAACCATTGTCCATGCCCATGTGCCCTTTCTCACAGGCCTCTGTGAGACTGCTCAGTGCAACCCACTGTTCTTGGCCAGGAATGAGTTCCCTTAGAAATTTCAGATGAGAACACAGTGATGCATAGGCTGATATCATTGCTCCAGCTGTGGGAGTAGGTGATGCTCTGTGGCTTGTATGAATTTCATTTAGCTCTCTACTGCATCGTCACCGCAGGCATACCTTAATTTAATTTAGAACTTGATATCCAAAGCTAAAACCTTAATAAGTTTTTCAGACTGTGTAAAACTGCCCAAAGAAAGAAATCAAGGGCATCAGGCCATTCCTCGCTGTATCCCATCACCTTTTAATAAGCTTTATGCAATTTGTTCGAGAAATGGGGTGATCTTCTAAACTCCTCTTGAATAACATAGTTCCTAACTTCTAGGTACGTGTTAGAAATAGGAGAAGCATTGCCCATACGACACAAAGGTCTCTGCCTCAAATAATCTTCCCCGTTGGCATTCTGGCCTAACTCACAGTGTTTTCTCCCTGTGGTCTGATGCACCCACGAACTTGCTCATTTTAGCATGTGTTCTGTTGCATGGTACTTCCAGATCACACATGGACAACACTGCGATTTAGAATAACTCTGATTAGTAGGACACCTCGCAGACCTTGAGGGACTGGACAGTGTCTCTCAATGGAGGCAGGTTCTTTTGCATAGATTTGTGGCATTGGGTGTGGCTGGGAAGGGGGTGGTGGTGTGAGAGAGAGAGAGTGTGTGTGTGTCTCCACGTCTCCCCATCCCAGTCTCCAAAGACAATTTTTCTCCCTTGGGCAGTTTTGCCTTTGTCTGACTTCCTTACCAGGCCCCTGGGAACTAGTCTGTCTCATTTTTATCCCAAAGAGGAGGCCCAGTAGAGAGACTGCATGGTCAGGCTCGGGAGCCAGACTGCCTGGATGAGGACTGAGCAGTGTGACCCGGGCAGGTCACCACCTTATCCTCGCCTCTGTAGAATGGGGATTAATAGCACCTTCCTCAGCGCATGGTAGTGAAGATGAAATGACTGTATCTATGCTGAGTGTTTAGAGCGGGGCCTGGCATACAGTTAATGGTAAATAGGTGTTGCAGGCTGCACATCAGAATCACCTGGTGGCGTTAAAAAAAAAAACAAAAAAAACCCCACACTACATAGGGATTGAGAACTCCCATCCTAATGAAATTAGGGCCCATGGAGGTTAAAACCTTGTTCAGAGAGTCACAAGTTACTAACAGACGTGGAAGAGGGATTCTGATGTCTTATGTTCTGGAGTACTAAGTGAAAAAGATCCATCTGTCAGCTCCATAAGCAAGAGATCTTTCTGTCGTGAATGGCTGCCTTTCACAGGGCATCTTTGAAGTTGTTTGATCCTTCACTTTGAGGCCAGATGCAGTGCAATTTAAAAAATTTAATTTCTTTAGATTTATATTAATAACACCAGACTCCATTCAGCTGGCATTGATTGATTTGAGTGCTTTTTAACACTCTGAAAAATGTCAAGGCCCCTTTCAGTACTAAATGCTTATCACCCCATACTGCCTCCCCCTCCGAGGGTTCCTTTTTCATCTGTGGTGATGTGATGGTTTATCATCTACTGGTCTCAGGAATAAGCAATAAAGTTTTCCCCTTGAAATTATAGCACCTACAGAAGGAAAAGACCTGAAATTATCCAGTCCAATAGGAAAGGGAACAATATTTCCATTAGAGAAGTCTGTGAAAGGTGAAATAACTTGTTCAAAACCACTTTGTAGGCCAGGCGCAGTGGCTCACACCTGTAATCCTAGCACTCTGGGAGGCCGAGGAGGGCGGATTGTTTGAGCTCAGGAATTCGAGACCAGCCTGAGCAAGAGTGAGACCCCCCATCTCTACTAAAAATAGAAAGAAATTATATGGACAACAGCAACAACAACAAAAAATATATATACACACACACACACACACACACACACTTAGCTGGGCATGGTGGCACATGCCTGTAGTACCAGCTACTTAGGAGGCTGAGGCAGTAGGATCACTTGAGCCCAGGAGTTTGAGGTTGCTGTGAGCTAGGCTGACGCCACGGCACTCTAGCCGGGGTGACAGAGTGAGACTCTGTCTCAAAAAAAAAAAAAAAAAAAAAAACCAACCCAAAAAACAAACAACAAGAAAAACCACTCTGTATACATAATGCCTCCTACCTTATTCAGGGAGTTGTGATTGCCATGAATGAAGAAGGCGGTCAGTGTAAGGTGGGGGTTGTAGTTCTGTTGTACGATACAAGTGGAAAACTTAACAGGAAGGAAAAAGGGAAAGAGAAGAGAATGTAATTCTCAGAGTGTGACTGCTGTGGAGCAAACTGCCATAACGAGGATCAGGGCTTGAGTCTCCAGATAAACCTTACACAGGTCCATCCTGTGGCCCCAGCCATGTCCTCTGCAGAGCTGTGTGAGGGAGGATGAGACTACAGTTAAGACCGTGGTGCTCCAGAAGCTGTTGGCCTCCTGGCCACTGGGGCCCAGAGTTGACATTGGCATTCTCTCCTTTCTCCTTGGCTGGATTCATAACTGCTGCACTCCCACCTTCATGCAAAGTCACCTCTTCTTTGAGGCTTGTGCTGTTCTGGTCACCTCCCTGTCCTCCCTCTAGTTCACTGAGGCTTTTGGAAGCAGCTGCTCAGTGCCTGAGCTTTCAAGTCAGACCTGGGTTCAAGTCCCAGTTCCACCTTTGCTAATCCTGTGGGCTTTATCATTGTCTGGAATTGTGCCACATCTAAAATTTTAAAAATTCATTTAAAAGAACCAGACACTTTTCAGCTTCCTCCTTTGTTTATTCCGACTGTGTTCATTCTTTGATCTCTTTGAGACATCGTGTCTTTTCTCTCTGGCGACCCTACCTCTCAGGGCTTCCCTCCTTTCATGTCCAGCCTCGGTTCCATGGCACACCACTCCGAGCACTCCTGTACGTGCACCTGTGCTGTGAACTCCTGATTGTGGATCAGTCCTCTCATCCTCTGGGCGGTGGTTTCTCAGGGCTGAGCATAGAGGATGGGATTGCACAGTTTCATCATTGCATTTTCTGGCCTGGTCTGCAGTCTGGTTTGGGTGATCAGAGCTATTTAGCTGTTTCCTTTTTACCTAGCACTTGCCTTCCTCCCCTCTGTGGGACTGTTCTGAGTCTTCACTGCACCTCTCTCTCCTTGTTTTTACTTTATAGAGAAAATGAAGGCGTGAGCTTTTTTTTAGCTCCCCACCCATGTTTGTCAACATTATTGTCTTCCTCCTCCATTATCTTGTATTTAACTCTGTGTCCTCTGTTGCCTGGCACAGAGTAGATGCTTGGGAATGTGTATAAAATGAAAAAACTGGAATTGCTAACCCAGAGCTCATTCCTTAGTTGGGAAATTAGATTGTAACCCTATTTCTGCCATTCACTGGCTCAAGAGAGCCAGGGCAGTTTCCGCCATTGCTCAGGGCCTTACATTTTAAAGAAAGATGTTAAATTTACTTATTAAAGGATGACAGTCTGTTTTGAGGTATAGCCATTCCCTTTTAGAGTTGCAGGTGGATTAAAATTATGTTCCTACACAATCATCCATTGATGTTGAAATGAGAAAACACATACTGTGCTGATTGTGGCATGGGGGGCCAGGCAGGGCCTGACCACATAGGGGCTCACAGCCCAGTGGAGAAGGCAGGTATACCAGCAATTAAAATAATGGTTAAGAAGGCTTTTAAGAGGAGGAGCTTCTGGAGTGGGTTTTGAAGTGGGCTTGTGAAATTCCTTTGCTTTCTCTACTAGATCTAAATATCCATGTAATATCTCAGTGGTGGTAATAGTGAAATATTGCCATTATTTTGTCTTCTAGTTAGGAATGTTTTGCTGCCAGGGTAGGGAGGTAAGACTTGGCTGGGGAGCTCCCATGCTAGAGGGAATGGTGGATGAGCAGCTCTGCGAGACTGGGAGCTCCACCTTGCACAGTAGCCATTGCCTGGGAGGCATAATGATTATTTCCAGGATTGCTGCCCTTGGTTATGTTCCTATCTGAGCCTTCCTGGTTTTAGGGAGAATGTATTGATTTCATGTTTTGGCTTTTCCATCATTGCACTTATCCCCTCTGTGTGCGTATTTGAAATACCAAAGTAAAACATTCCTGTAGCTGGTGCTTTGGAAGGCCTGATATTAAAATAGATCTTGCTGTGTAAATGTGCTGTTCTTCACATATAAACCAGATACCTTTGACCATAAACTTGGGAATTAGTGTTTGGTACCACTAGAATTCTTAAATTATTAGTCCATTTGATTTCTCTTCCATAACAACCCTGCTACTCATTTATTTCAAGGCATTTATTTAGCGTTGTATTTAACGTACTTTGCTAGATGCCATAGGGATTTGTAGAGTTCAGCATTTTTCACCATGATTTGGATGGATAATCATCTCAGCACAAAATGGGTTATAGAATTGGAGAAAAGATATATTTTGGCCCCCCTGGCCTGGGAAGGCTTTATGGAGGAAGTAATGTTAAAAGTTGGACTGAACAAATCTCTTCACAGATATATAAACATGACTTGTGCTCAGACGCAAGTAACTTCTTCCTGTTTTCCTCCAAAAGTGAAATTTCCTTTCTCCCAAGTAGTTATCAAAATGAAAACATCTTTAAATGAACTTTGGTATAATAATTTTCTAACAACTTGAAATACTAGCTTAGAAGAGTCAGATTTATTTTTTCTAAGAAACTCTTCCTAAAACAACTTATATAAAAATATATCTTCCTACAGAATATTTCAGATATACATTGAATATGATTTTATCATAATAAGGAGTTTCTACTTAATTTTGTACATCAGAACTTAAACATTTGAGTTGAAACTTCATGCTCAGAATTCTTTTAAATTCACATTACTTGTGACTATAAATTTATGCTTTTTAATAACTGATATTCAAATCTGTCTTTTTGCCTAAGACAACTATAAAGAGAAGGACAGTAGAATTAGAGGTTCAATTTGTAGAATGGATTTGAATAAAGAAGACAGAACGGTTGGGTCTATGTGTCCTAGAGCAGCAGTCCCCAACCTTTTTGGCACCAGGGACCTGTTTCATGGAAGACAGTTTTTCCACAGACCTAGGGAATAGGGGTGAGATAGGGAGTGGTTTCAGGATGATTCAAGCACATTACATCTATTGTGCAGCCAAACCTCTCTGCTAATGATAATCTGTATTTGCAGCCACTCCCTAGCACTAGCATCACCATCTCAGCTCCACCTCAGATCATCAGGCATTAGATTCTCATAACTCGCGCACAACCTAGAGATCCCTCGCATGTGCAGTTTATAGTAGGGTTTGCACTCCTATGAGAATCTAATGCCCCTTCTGATCTGCAAGGACGTGGAGCTTATGGGGTGATGTGAAATGGGGAGCGGCTGTAAAGCTTCCTTAGCTCACCTGGCTCCTACCTCCTGCTGTGAGCCCAGTTCAGAACAGGCCATGGACATGGACGGGGGGTTGGGGACCACAGTCCTAGAGAATAAATTATACCTTAATTGTGCCATATTTTCCAGTTATGCAAATTAAGCAAAACCAAAGGCAAATTCTTACTCTCAGAATTGCTTTCTGGTTTGTTTTAACACCCCCTCCCCCTCTTTTCTGGTTGAAGCATCTGAATCTTGGAGAAGTTCTGTTACTTGTTCACAGTCACATTGGCTAGGTCTCTTGATTCCTAGGTTTTCTCTACTACAGGGGGGGAAAACATGAGAGAGATCCTGGAATTTCAAAAATTCATTAAGCTTTGGTTTTTCCCAGCCTCCTGGGAGCTCCTAAAGAATGTTGAGGCATGGTTCTTGCTTTCAGGAAGCTTCTGTATGCAGGGTTTCCCAAGAATCTTCAGCCAACAGCCAGTGCTCCCTCTAGCTGGCCTCATTGTTTCCTCTCGTGGTCTCTATTCTGCTTTGTTTTCTCTTATTTGCTATATTCTCCATTATTTATCTTGTAGGCTCCTTCAGACTCCCTACTACCACCACCCATTTCCTTTCTTTTGATAAACTATTAAATCTTGCTAACACAAGGAAAAGTTCTAAAGGCATCATACCGAAGACATGGCTATTAGTTGAGTCAAGTTAGGTTTAAAAAAACTTTTTGGGCTCCTAACATTGAGGATGTTTTCAGTGTCTCCCCCTTCTTTGAAGCAAAAATATTTCTTATTATATGTGCACCTTAGTTTCCAGTGTTTCACTTGTAAATATTGCTATTCTAGCTGTATTATTATTTGTTTTGACAAAAGAAAGGAGGCATCTTCAGAGAGAGGTTTGCTTTGAGGCCAGATGAATGTTTTGATGGGAGAAGCTCCTTCAATCAGAGCATGCACACAACATGTGAATTTAGGGATTCGGGGTTACCGGCCTGAGATTTTAAGATTAATTCAGGTGTGGACGTGAAAAATATTATTAAATGCAGCATTTTTCTCCCAAATATCTCATTGCCTTTGATGTCATATGGATTTAACTGAGGTTTCTTGCATTCTTTATGAATGAGAGTATATAGGAATGTTCTTTGTCAATTATAAACTGCTATAAATGTTGGTTAATTGCTTGATTTGGAGGAAATCGCTCATCTGTGTTCATTGCAGCCTGGTTAAATCTGTCAACAAATACTGAGAACAGAGTGGGTGCAAAGCCTGTGTTCTGGCTTCTGTTTGTATCTATTAAAGAATAAACATAGTCCCTGCCCTCAGCTCCCAGCTTCCACTTGAAGTTGTGTAAACAGGCAGTATGGCCCTCCAGAAGTGCAATATTTCTCCCCCCCCCCCCCGGAAACATTAATTTATTTAATACTCTTTTTCTCAATTTAATTTGATTTTTAAATTGACAAATAATTGTACATATTCATGGGGTACATAGTGATTATTGGATACCTATAATGTATAGTGATCAGATCAGGGTAATATATCCCATCAACTCAAATATTGTTTGTTTGGGGAACATTCAATATACTCCTTTTAGCTATTTGAAACTATATATTATTAATGATAGTCATCCTGCAGTGATACGGAACACTGGGACTCATCCCCCTGTCTAGCTATGATTTTGTATCCTTTAACAAATTTAATGCTAGTGCTTTCTATGGTTTCAGGCAGGGTGGTCATGGTTACAATATTGTCATTGTGATTGCAAGGTGAAATAGATTTTGTCTTGTTTTGGAATCATCTCACTGGTTTATCTAGGATGCTTTTTGTTATATTTTATATGCCAGTGTAACACCCTATGCAGAATCCTAACACATAATGTGGAGAGGTTGTGTCTGTCCCCAAAGACTTGACGTGCTAAAGCAGAAATACCAAAAGTAAAAGTAAGCTTTTGATAGTTGATTTAACTTCTTTTGTAACGTAGAGGCTAGTTTTCCTCTTGTTGGGGCCCAGAACACGATATCCCAAAATAACGGCAGCTTGACAACTGAGAGAACTGTAGAAGCAAGATGGCCACTCTAACCTCCTCCCACCTTTGTCCCCTGAAGCATGGTCATAAAGGAATTCTCTGTTCTATCTCACTTAAAAGTGGGTTATATAAGACCCCCATTCCAGGGGTGTCCTGCCCTAACACACAGGCCTTGCTAAGTCCCCACGCTCTACTTATTACCATTAGGTCACACTTCTGCACAACTGTCCATTCTCCATTGAACCTAAGCATAAAAACGCAAGTTCCCTGGGACTTTGGGTCTCCATTTCTGAAGGCTCTTGTGTCACATAAAACTTTGGTTAGGTAAATTTGTTACGATTTTCTCTTGTTAATCTGTCTTTTCTTATAGGGATGTCAGCCGTGAACCTTGCCATGAGTGAGGAAAGGACACTACTTTTTCTCCCCTGTACTCTCTTACTCAAGAGTATTTAAAGAAATGACAGCTGACATTCTCTACTTTTTCAAAGACTTCTCTTAAATATTTTAACCCAGCCACATATTTGTTCTACTTGCTGTCGCAGAGGCTAAGGTTTTATGAGGCAGAACTTGAAGGGTTCTTTTTGGCCAGCATTTGAATTATACCTGTGCCTTTGGTCTGTAATGTATACATGTAAAAAAGGACAATATTTCTTCTATGATACTTGTCCATAAGTACTTCCTCACCACACATATGGTTCTTTGGTAGCAACTTGATAGCTCTGCCAGTTTGTTTTCAGTGTGTTGGGCTTGCCATTTAATCAGCTGGGTCTCAATTACTGTGTCTGGAGGGCTGGTTTACATCATTTCTATTTGGTTGCCGTCCATGACAGGTCAGTGTTCACCCTCTGGGGGGAAAATGGCAACAGTTGCAGTTGCTGTGGGAAGGGAAGTGTGTGGTGGTGCAGGGAAGGAGAGCCTGCTGGCTGCCACCCAGATGGGCCTCAAGGTGGCATTCCCATTGAGGGCTTTACTGTTGTCTTCCTTTTGGTCCTCAAAGGGGAGTCAGAAGCTCACGATTCTCCACTTCTTAAATGGATGACTCACTTGGCAAAGTGACTCCCTTTAACAAAGCTCACAAGAGCTTTTGTTTAAAGCTAGAGCACCGGTTTATTAATTTACTTCCAGAATCATATCTTGGTAACAGGCCAAACAGTTGTGTGGACTAGACCAGTACCCTCTCTCCCCACCGTTGGCAGGCTAAGAAAGGAGCCAAATTCTGCAGTGCCTCTCTGTGAGAACAGAATCAGAACAAAGGGAAGTAGTTGCATCATGCCAATGTTTAATAGAACCCAGCTCCTATAGCCTGATGCATCCACTTCCAGAATTGGATGTGGAGGAGTGTGTTTTTAAGTACATAGATACTGTCAGGTATGCTGGTAATCGTCTCTGGAATATACTTCAGGTGTTGGCCCCCCCAGCCTATTATTAAAGCTGCTATTTCTGACCATCCACCTTCAGATGGGCGCAGTCTTTAGTTGATGACTATCAAGTTCCCATTATGGGTTTTAGGTCACAGACTTCCAGGTGACTTTGTATAGCTCCACGCTGATCTGTTACTCTCAGAATTTAACTTGCTGGGAAAGCTTACTTTTTTCCTTTCCAGTGTGTGTATGGTGCGGATGGTTCTTTATTTTTGCACTCAAGTATGATTGGGTTAAAGTTTCTCCAGGTCACAGTTTGAGTAGCTTTTAGAATATAAAATTTAAGCTCTTTCCCTTGAGTTTCTATTTATGGAAGAAAACAGGAACTGGAAGAAAAAAATAACAGCAGATATTTGATAGCCTTTTACACTTAATTAAGACCACTGATGTGGAAGATGCGACTATCCTGAAAACAGCTGAGCTTCTCAAAGTAGGCAAACAAGGTATCTGGGATGCGATGCCAAAGTCAGTGTCACCTAGTATTTGCACTGTGGGATGTGTACTCGGAGTGGCAGGGTAGGTCTGCCTCAAATCGCTGATGACCTGGGTGATTAATCAGGGGCAGCTTCATGGACATGGCGGGGCCTGAGCTGGTCCATGATCAAGGTAAATACAGGGCTATGGGAGAGTTCACCGAGGCGTGTGCAAGGAACCTTGGACAAGCTTTGACAGCATGGCTCTGTCAATATTTTTCTTTTATAAGTATGTAGTCTTCGCTAAGTTGCAAACCTGAAAGGTTGGTTGATTTGAAGAAGAAAATGTCTGTGCTTCCCAGGCATCTATTTATTTATTATTTTATTTTGCATACCATTTTTTATACTGCAGCATTTTGCATTGTTTCTTTCAAGCGTGACTCTTCAGAGAAATTTGTGTTACCATAGTTCCCCTGGTGGAAGCTCACTGTGGTCCTCTTCCAGATTTCACATTGGCCCTTTAGGTGAAACCTAACTCTTTTCACCAGGGTTCATTCAAAAGAAAAAATGAGGCTCTAAGCCCTGCTCCTTTTGTGCGTAAAGACTTGTTTGTGAGATGATTTAACCCTAATAACCTTTAGTATGGCTTTCTTCAAATTATACCTAAGAAATTATTCTCCTAATATCCCTCAGTTTTGTTTGATTGCTGTTGCCCAGAGCTTTCATGAATCTGGGAAGAGAGGCTGGCCTGCTGGAGTGGAGGAAGGCAGACCCTTGCTGGGAGCCTGCACATGTGGGTTCTGGCCCTGCTGTTAATTAGCTGCATGAGCCGTGGGCAAGTCAGCCTCCCTGGGTCTCTCTGTTTCTTCATCATTAAAACAAAGGGCTTGGAAAAATAAATACAGGCCTGGACCAAATGATAAGAAAGGTCACCCCATGCTACACTGTGTGATTCTGTGAATGGCAGCACATTTCAGCGGGGCCCCACAACACCTCTGTTCACTCTGGGGGTTGAGAGGTGGTGCAGGGTGGGTGTTACACTGAGGCTGCATGAAGCATGCTGACTAGGCAAGTCTGGGAGCCCTCCTGAGTGCATTTCTCCCTCCTGCCCCCATCGTCTATTCCTCTCTCCCCTCCTTCATTCCCTTCTCTTCTCGCTCCTCACTCCCTCTCCCTTTCTGTTTGCGAGTAACTTCCTCGCCTTCTGCTTTCCTCTCTTAGTGTATCAGCAAAGGTGTGATGGGTTAACACAACCCACTAAGAATTGTTACTGTTTGGGGTTGTCCAGCTGTGTCATCTGAGTTACTGGTGTGGGGGGAGAGAGCTAAAGGAGGCTAGCTTCATGGTGAAATAATGGTGCTTTTGTCTGTCTCTTGCTGTGGAGATGGTTTCATGTTTCATCTTAGGCCTGGGCCATTGTGGTGTTTTCACAAGCTCAAAACAACCCTGCTTAAAAATACAGTTCATTATTTAAAGGATTTGGCCATAGTGCCATAGGCCTATTCTACTCACCTTCCCGCTCCCAACACCCCAAGGTCATAACTATATATAGTAAAAACCCACCGCAGTGTGTGCTGTTTAGTCGGTTCCCTTGATCAGGGTTAAAATGTGTTCCCACTGTATTTATTTTGCAAATGCTTGTAAGATATGCTTCATTTCATAACCTTCCAAAATGTTTTTCTTGTAGTTGTATAATTAGTAACACCTGTAAAACATTGCCTTTGACCGCATAGCTTCCTTCTTAACCATTATCTTTTTGATTCTGTGTTTTTAGTGTTTTCTTCTTTTGATGAACTGAGATCGGGAGACAGTATTTCTGTGCCAAATCTCTTACAGTACCGTACCCAGGTTTAGCCTCATAACCTTAATTAGATGTGGAATGCTGAGAATGCACTATTGTGTGTGTTTTTTTAAGTTTAACAAGACAGTGAATTTCTGATTACTTCATTGAAAGTTACAAAACATTTCTCGTGTCTTAGCATTCAGTTTCCCAGTTTATTCACAGAAAATTAATGTAAAACTCAAGGTACCTTCATATTATCCTAAGCAATCTACTTGAAGACAAGTTACCTCTTATGTCAATTGCAAGTTATTATGCAAGAACCTTTAAGTCCTCTTCTCTCCTTTTCTCTTTAGAAACAAGAGAGTGTTGAAAATGTTAAAGGCTGTGCTGAAGAAGAGTCGAGAGGGAGGAAAGGGAAGCAAGAAGGAAACAGGTATGTGTAGGAGAATGAGCTGACTCACTCCAGGCTGGGTAGGTTCACTGCTTTGGGAATAGGTCAGAGAGGGTGACCTGGTTAGAACATACAGCAGACTGGAGGCTATGAGAAATGAAATAAATATATATATATATATATATATATATATATGATTTTTAATTTCAAAATATTAAGAGTATAAATAAACTCATTGTATAATGCTGAAGTCAGGGGTTTTAGTGTACCTGTCACAGTGATAGTGTTCATTGTACCCAATAGGTAAGTTTTTATCCCTCATCTTCCTTCCTTCCACCCCCCACTTCTTGGTTTCCAATGTCCTTTACATCACTTTGTGCCTGTGTGTGCCCATCATTTAGCTCCCACTTATTAGTGAGAACATGTGGTATTTGTTTTTCTATTTCTGAGATATTTCACTTAGGATAGTGGTCTCCAGTTCCGTCCAAGCTGCTGCAAAAGACATCATTTCATTACTTTTCATGGCTCAGTAGTACTCCATGATATATATATATACATATATATATATATATATATATCAATCACATGCGTGCGCGCGCGCGCACACGCACACACACACACACACACACACGCATACACCACATTTTCTTTACCCACTCATCCATTGATAGGCACTTAGGTTGATTCCATATCTTTGCAGTTGTGAACTGTGCTGCAATAAACATTTGAGTGCAGGTGTATTTTTGATCAAATGATTTCTTTTCCTTTGGGTAGATACCCAGTAGTGGGATTGCTGGACCAAATGGTAGGTCTACTTTTAGTTCTTTCAGGAATCTCTATACTGTTTTCCATAGAGGTTGTACTAATTTGCAGTTCCACCAACAGTATATGAACATTCCTTTCTCTCGGCATCTGCGCCAGCATCTGTTTTTAGATTTTTTTAATAATGACCATTCTGACAGGGGTAACGTCGTGTCTCATTGTGGTTTTAATTTGCATTTTCCTGATGATTACTGATGTTGAACATTTTTTCATATGTTTCCCATTTGTCTGTCTTCTTTTGAAAAACTTCTGTTCATGTCTTTTGCCTACCTTTTTTTTTTTTGGAGACAGGGTTTTGCTCTTTCGTGCAGTGGTGTCATTGTAGCTCACAGCAACCTCAAACTCCTGGGCACAAAGCGATTCTCCTGCCTCAGCCTCCTGAGTACCTGGAACTACGCCACCACGCCTGGCTAATTTTTCTATTTTTTGTAGAGATGGGGGTCTTGCTCTTGCTCAGGCTTGTCTCAAGCAATCCTCCCACCTTGGCCTCCCAGAGTGCTAGCATTACAGGCTTGAGCCACTGCTCCTGACCCTTTTGCTCACTTTTTGATAGGGTGTTTTGTTTTTTTTCTTTGCTGATTTGTTTGAGTTCTTTGTAGATTTTGGATAATAGTCCTTTGTCAGATGTATAGTTTGTAAATATTTTCTCCCATTTTGTAGGTTGTCTATTCACTCTGCTAGTTATTTCCTTTGCTGTGCGAAGCTCTTTAATTTAATTAAGACCTATTTATTTATTTCTGTTGCTGTATTTGCCTTTGGAGTCTTAGTTATAATTTTTTTGCCTAAACCTATGTCTAGAAGAGTTTTTCCTGTTTTCTTCTAGAATTTTTACAGGTTCCTGACTTACATGTAAGTCTTTAATCCATCTTGAATTAATTTTTGTATATGGCGATAGATAGGGGTCCTGTTTCATTCTTCATGTGGCTATCCAGTTTTCCCAGCACCATTTATTGAATAGGGTATCCTTTCTCCCGTGTATGTTGTTTGCTTTGTTGAAGAACCGTTGGTTGTATCTATATGGTTTTATTTCTGGGTTCTCTATTCTGTTCCATTGGTCAGTGTCTCCACTTTTGTACCAGTACCACACTGTTTTGGTTACTATAGCCTTGTAGTATAATTTGAAGTCAGGTAATGTGATGCCTCCAAATTTGTTCGTTCTTTTTTTTTTTTTTTTTTTTTTTTGATTGCTTTGACTATTCTGGCTCTTTTTTTGATTACAAATGAAGCTTAGGATTATTTTTTTCTAGCTCTTTGAAATATAATGTTGGTATTTTGAAGGGAATTGCATTGAATCTATAAATCACTTTGGTCAGTATGGCATTTTAATGTTGTTGATTCTGCCAGTCTATGAGCGTGGGATGTTTTTCCATTTGTTTGTGTCATCTACGGTTCTTTCATCACTGTTTTTCAGTTCTCCTTGTAGTAATCTTTCACCTCCTTGGTTAAGTATATTTCTAAGTATTTTGTTTTCTTTGTTGCTATTGTAAATGGTATTGAGTCCTTTATTTGACTCTTAGCTTGTCTGTTACTAGTATATAGAAGTGCTACTGGTTTGTGTACATTGGTTTTATAATGTGAGCTTTTGCTGAATTTATTTATGAATTCTAGAAGGCTTTTTGTGGAGTATTTAGGGTTTTCTAGATACAAGATCATATCAGCAAATAGGAATAGTTTGACCTCCTCTTTCCTGATTTGGATGCCCTTTCTTTCTCTTGCCTGACTGCTCTGGCCAGGGCTTCCAGTACTATGGTGAATACAAGTGGTGACAGTGGGCACCCTTGTCTTGTTCCAATTCTTAGAGGGAATGCTTTCAACTTTTCCCCATTCAGTATGATGTTGGCCATGGATTTTCATATATGGCTTTTGTAATTTTGGGGTGTGTTCCTTTATGCCTAGTTTATTGAGGGTTGTTATTATCGTGAAAGGGTGCTGGATTTTATTGAATGCTTTCTCTGCATCTGTTGAGATGATCATATGGTCTTTGTTTTTGCAGTGAATCACATTTATTGATTTGTGTATGTTGAACAATCCTTGCATCCCTAGGATGAAACCTACTTGACTGTGGTGAATTATCTTTTTTATGTGCTGTTGAATTTGGCTTGCTAGTATTTTGTTGAGGATTTTTGCATCTATGTTCATAAGGGATATTGGTCTGTAGTTTTCTTTTTTTGTTATGTCCTTTCCTGGCTTTGGCATCAAGGTGATACTGGCTTCACAGAATGAGTTAGGGAGGATCCTCTCCTTCTTGATGTTATGGAATAATTTCTGTAGGATAGATACCAGTTCTTTGTAGGTCTGGTAGAATTTGGCTGTGAATCCTTCTAGTCTAGGGCTTTTTTTGTTGGAAGATATTTTATTGCTGTCTCAGTCTTGCTGCTAATTATTGGCCTGTTCAGGGTTTCTGTTTCTTCCTGATTCAAGCTTGGGAGGTTGTGTGTTTCCAGGAATTTATTCATGTCCACTAGATTTTCTAGTTTGTGTGCTTAATGGTTTTTGTAGTATTCACAGGTGATATTTTGTATTTCTGTGAGATCAGTTGTAATGTTCTCCTTTTTCATTTTTAATTGAGCTTATTTGAGTCCTTTCTCTTCTGTTTCTGGTTAATCTGGCTACTTGTCCATTGATTCTATGATTTTGAAGAACCAACTTTTTGTTTCGTTGATCCGTTGGTTTTTTTGTTTGTTTCCATTTTGTTTAGTTCTGCTCTGAGCTTTGTTATTTCTTTTCTTCTACTGGCTTTGGGTTTGGTTTATTCTTCTTTTTCTAGTTCCTTGAGATGTGACATTGAGTTGTTAATTTGCAATCTTTTTGATGTAAGCTTTAAAGCTATGAACTTTCTCCTTAGCACTGCTTTTTCTGTATCCTGTAGATTTTGAAGGTCTGTGTCTCCTTTGTCATTCAATTTGAAGAATCTTTTGATGTCCATCTTAATTTCATAATTGACCCAAGGATCATTCAGCAGCACATTGTTTAATTCCCATTACTTTTTGTGGATTTGAGAGTTTTTCTTGGAATTGATTCTAGTTTTATAACGTTAGAATAAAGCTAGTGGTCTGAGAAGATATATGGTATGATTTAGATTTTTCTGAATCGCTGAGACTTGTTTTGTAGCCTAAGATATGGATCAATCTTGGAAAATATCCCATGTGCTCACGAGAGGAGTGTATATTCTGTAGTTTTGGGGTAGACTGTTCTGTAAATGTCTGTTAGGTCCATTTTTTCTAGAGTCCCAACTTAAGTCCAGGGTTTCTGTGTTGGTTTTCTGCTTTGATGTTGAAAAACATTTCTGAGCTTTCTTATGAGAAGTGACTTTGAGAAATTGAGTTTGGGTGTGAATGAAATCCTTCCCCAGAAGACTGTAAAGGTTCATAATTTTAGCAGGTCCTTCAAATCTGGAGGGAGTCAAAGACATTGAGGGATAGCAGGTGTGTTCAGGAATTTGGTTTCTAGAAAGCCCTTTCCCTTTTCCCACATGCATTACATTTTATATGTTTGACCAACTGCTGGCTGACTGGTCCTCGTCTTTTTGGGTATCAAATTTTACTCCTAACAGGTGTAGCCCCACTTAATGCCAGACTGCTAGTTTTCATTATGATGAAAGCTACTTAATTTGGCTTGGATTTCATTCTTGTTTGTAGAGTTCTGGTGCATGTGGTCATTGTGACTCTAATAGCATTACATTCCATGTGATAACCTCTTCTAAGGTTATTTTGGTGAACACTCAGTGCTATACTCTTTTTCTCTTGCTAGAAAAAATACATATTGTCTAACTGCATTGCACAGTAAAAATGTGTTAGTGTGAGTTGACTTCCCTGAAATGTTGCATTTTACCCTGTAACTCATGTTAATCCAGTCTCCTTGAAGAGTAGATGGTTTTTTGAGTTATTATATGTCAAATAACATTTCAGTTTTAATTTTTGTTTAAAAAAAAGTACGCTTGTTACTGAAACATCATGAAATTATCATTAATTCTTTAATTCAAAAGATCTTTTAATGCCTTCTAATATTGTTAATATCTGTTGTTTCTGTACTTACATAAGAGGATAAGTGGATTTCTACAATTTTTGGTTATATAGAACTTAGACAAAATTTCTATTAATTACTAATTATCCCTTAAATCAAGTCTGCAAAATGGCAAACTCAAGGTAGAGCCTTTATTTTAAGGTTGCCAATAAGATTCCATTGTCAGCTTCTCATCAATGCCTGGGTAAGCAGACACAAAGAAAATAAGAAACCAGTTTTTAATGATATAAACAGGAGACCATCGTTAGCTCTTAACCTCAGAAAATCAACCCCTAGCTTTGAATAATTAATTAGAATTGTTACTATGGAGAAATTTCAGTTCACATAATTTCTATCCAGGGAGACATTCACCCTCTGCTGGATCAAGGCCAAAATGTCTTTCTCATTAGTTTTCTGAAAGCTGTTTAAAAAAAAAAAGAAAACCCAAACTTTTTTCAATTTTGGCTCATCTGACACCAATCCTAGGAACCTTTTTATTTGCTTCTTTAAAAGCCTTTGTAATTTCCAGGGTAAAGTTAGATCCTAAGCTGTCTGTTAGGCTGAAGCTGCCAACCATGGATTATTTTCTCAGGGCCAGGGTCCCCAAGCCAAAACTCCCTAGTCATTAACAGTCTTTCGAAACAGACCTACCATCGTCTTTGACCAATGCCAGACTCATGTGAAATAACAATATATTAATGATTGTTAGCACCCCTGCCTTTCATACTGACCAAACAGACATATAGTTTGTGTTTTAAACTTTTCCAATTTCAGAGCATGTGATTTGGGGTTTATTTCTCCCTTTGGTCTTTAAAAGCAACTACTGCTTTTTCGGAATTATTTCTTCGTAATAATTCCTACCCTGTAGCTTTTTCACTAATACAAACCAACTTGAAAGAGTAATGGGAATGTTTCTCATAAAACATCTGTATGGTATGTGCCTTTTTGCTCTTAACTAGAACCTGGTTGTATTAGGTTAGGAACAAAGCAGATGGTGAAGCAAATCCTGGTGAAGTTATGTCACAAGATGATTGGGGAAAGTACTTGGAAATTTGACCACTTATATGTTGAGTTCTGTGCCAACTCTCATTATATGAGTAAATCATAGCTAAGTTTCTCTATAAATTAAAGCTGGTTAATCTGACACTGCTCTGAAACTTGGGTAATAATGTCTCCTGCAATATGGAAAAATTTTGCTCTACTGTTTCCAATTAAAAACAAAGACACAAAATTCATTTTTATGTACTTGAACCTGCAATCATAGAAATTAAGGAAATATTTATGTCTAAAACGCTGAGTTCTGTTTTTCATATCCTTTGTAGATTGTTTTTACAGACAATCGTTTACTACACTTTTATGTTATATGTATTTTGAGAATTTGGAAAACATAATCACTGAGTTAAATTTAGTCTTATTCAAAAGAAACCGAATATTTTTCAGAAGTATTGAAAAGTTAGTCCTTCAACAATCCATAAAAGAATATGTCACATGTATCTACTGTAAACTATTGGTAAAATTTTAGCAGGTAGTGAAATTCAAGTTATATGTATATAAGATTATTTGAAATGTTATATGTAGTGAGATTTAAACTATTGAAAACATTGAATAAGCTCTAAAAATAATTAGCAAAATTTTTTTCATTATTATGTTTTACCTAGGAAATGCTTATAGCTGAGCAAAAAGGTGTTTTTTGGAGGCTGTAGAGGCATGTTGGAGAATGCAATATTGAAAACTTTAAAATGTTTTTTTAGAAAGCACATTCACCTTGTTTCTGCTTTTCCATCAGTGCAAATAATTACTGTATTTCTCTTGACCTTGAGTTAGGCCTAAGGGAGCAAAAATCAATATTAAACCATAATGTGGGGAGGGCCAGACGAGGGCATCTATTTTTTTCTCTCCCTGCTTTATGTTAGGGCCTTGATCTAAAACAAGCAGATGAGGTGCTTGTTTATTTTGAAGCTCTCCAGGGAGGATGTACAACCTTTACCACATGTTTCACCATTTTAAGTGACCTTTACTATCAGAAAATATTCATGTTACTATTATTAAACTGTTACTTTAAAAATTAATTAATTACTTCACTCTTAAGATTTGGAGTGTTCTGATATCAAATCTGGACCTAATAAGAGTTAAGAATGGAAACAGCCACATAGAAAGTTAATATCTTTTCTGGTGTTAGAAAATGAATAGAAAAAAAGTTCCATTTTACAATAGTAACAAAAGCTTTAATGATCAGCCTAAGAAGAAATTTACAAGCCTTATATTGAAGAAAATGATAAAACTTTACTCAAGGACTTAGAGGAAGTCCTGAATAAATAAATGGGAAGAAATACCGTATTCCTGAATAGGCTGATTGATTTTTTTTAAACTGACTACCTCTTCCTTCATTATCTATATATTCCATTTAATCCCTGATGCAATCGCAACTATTTTTTTTTTTTAAGACTTTATTTTTAGGACAGTTTTAGGTTCACAGTAAAATTGAGTGGAAAGTACAGAGATTTGCCCTTACATACACATAGCCTCCCCCATTATCAACATCCCCCCTCAGAGTGGTACACTTGTTACAATCAGTGAACCTGTATTGACACAGTATTATCACCCAAAGTCCATAGTTTACATTAGGGTTCACTCTGGTGTTGTAATATACATTTAATGGATTTGGACGAATGTTTAATGACATGCATTCACCATTATAGGATCATGCAGAGTAGTTTCGTTGCCTTAAAAACCCTGCCCCCCCCCCTTTTTTTAACACAACATAAAATCGATTTAAAAATTCATCTGGAAAAGAAAATGCTTAAGGAAAGTCAAAATTTGAAAATGTGGTGCAGCTGCATTTAAGTGGCTGAGCCTGGTTCGCATGCCTGGGCTCTAGCTGCATGAGAGACTGGAAGAGTGTTTGGACTTCTTAGCTTCTAAAGGGCAACGTGCAGTGTGGAGGATCCTTCAGTGATAGACATTGGGCAGGTTCCCTCCCCTTCAAAAACTAACAGAGCTCAGATATCTAGTACAGCTCATTATAAGAGCTATTACTCTACACAGTAAATGAATGGCTCAGCTAGTGTTTTTTTTTTGTTTGTTTCTTTGTTGTGTGAGTTTTTTTTTTTTTACTGGCCTGTAAGAAATGAAACAATTTTATCTAACTTCTGTGATACAATTAAAGCTCAGAATTGGTAGTGCTTTTTTTCTTTGAATTCTGGAGATTTTGGCCTCACTCTGGAAGCATTAGCTGGGCAAGGCCTCTTGCCTTCCCTGGAGAGAGCTGGTCCCTCCTTGTTCCTCTCTGTCCCTTCACCAGTCTTGAACTCATAATGTTTTGCCCTCTCTAACTCTCCTAGTCATTCAGTGTTGGTGTGGAAGTAGGTCCAAGTTGAGGCAGAAGAGCAAAGTTCAGTGAACTTTTAATTGTGGTATGCCTCAATTAAAATATAGACCGATTAAGGAACAGTTTCTTTGTGTGCCAAAATAATAACTTTTTATTAGTCTTTTCCTTTCAGTTTAATTATTTGTATCCTTTTTTTTTCAGCAGGGGGGGCTTAGTTTGGAGCAACTTATTAAAAAAGCCATTTGACCTTTACCTTTCCATCATTAAAACCCAGGTGGTTGGCTAAATAAATTTGTAATGATGTTAATTAAGGCATTGGATAGTCTCTAAGCCTGTGTGTGTACTGAATTAATCTGTTAGCTTTGCATCTCATTCTTCACTTTGAATTTGAAGTAAAAGGAAGCTGTTTGCCTCTAAAGTTTAAAAGCCATTGATGTGATTGTTAAACTTGGTATTTTAAGCCATTCCAGGCTGCCGTCTGGCTTGCAGTGGTACCTTCTAAAAATGCCTCTATACAAACGATGCTTTGTTTTATGCGGAAAATATGAAGCTGCTTTTGATTACTCTGTGCTGCCATTGCCCATTTTCTGTGGTTATAGACTATTATTTAGGAATTTAGTGCAGTGACTTGTCTTGCTGAGCTATGGATATTTGGTATCTTCTTGTTAACAGACTCCAAAAATGTTTCCCAAGCAACAAAACAAGCAGAAATAGTTTAGTTTAAAGGTATTGTATTTCTCTTTACCAGGACATTTAAACAAATTCTGTAAAATATTAGGACATGATTTAAACGTTGCATGGAACCAGGCTGGTTTCTAACAGGAGCAGGAATGCTGTTTGATCAGTTTCTTCATCAGTTTTTCTCTTTGTTGTCCCTCATGAATGTCACAAAGTTAAGGAAAAGCACAGACTTTGGAACTGGAGGACACAGTTTCAAATCCCAGCTTGATCACCTCCCATTTAACTTGAACTTGGACCAATTTTCTTAACCTTGATAAACCACCTTAGAGGGATGTTGTGAAGGTTAAATTAAACAGCCTTTCTGCAAACGCATCTTAGCTTGACATTTAGCTTCTGCTGGATACCCAGTAGTACATCTTTCCTTCCTTGAGAAAACTCTATGATACCTCAAAGAATAAACAAAACCGCTTTTAAAACTTCTTGTTTTTTCCCTGTTGAAGAGAAGGCAGGACTGATCTCTGGTAGAGTGATGTTCTAGAAGCTTCTTTCCATGACTTCTTATTCCCAAATACTCTATCTACTTTGGGTACTAACGGCTCTCCTCTCATCTTTATCCTTGCCCTGATAACATGGATATGGGTGGCTGCAATGGTTTGAGACCTTGTCTAGAGTCTTTGTAGATCATGGAACTGGCAGATAGCAGAGGCCAAGAGCCCGGAAGCAAACTCCAGGTTAAGGATGGAAGAGGGCCACCTGCACACTGCTGTCTTCCTGATGATTGTGCTTTTATTTCCCTTACTGAAATCAAGCAATTTGTATGTTAATGTATATTTTCTTTCTGAGGGCTTTCCCACCCAACATCCCACCTCCTACCACAGAAACAAATTTTCTTTTTTCTTTCTTTCTTTTTTTTTTTTTTTTGAGACAGAGTCTCCCTCTGTTGCCCTGGGTAGAGTGCAGTGGCGTCGTCATAGCTCACTGCCGCCTCAAACTGCTGAGTTTAAGTGATCCTCCTGCCTCAGCCTCCTGAGCAGCTGGGACTACAGGTGCATGCACCACCACACTGGCTAATTTTTTTCTATTTTTAGTAGAGACAGGGTCTTGCTCTTGCTCAGGCTGGTGTCAAACTCCAGAGCTCAAGCGATCCTTTCACCTCAGCTTCCCAGAGTGCTAGGATTACAGGTGTGAGCCACCGTGCCCAGCCTAACAAATTTTCTATATAATTTTTGTTATAGAAAACTTCTTTCCAAGTATCAGACATTAAAAATGTTTTTATTTTTGATAGAAATTTTTCTTGTTTTCTTAGTCTTCTCAGGCTGCCATAACAAAATACCATTGTCCGGGTGGCTTAAACAACAGCAGTTTACTTCTCACAGTGCTGGAGGCTGAAAGTTTGAAATCAGGTTGTAGCACGAGCAGGTTCTGGTGAAGGCCCCGTTTCTGGCTTGTAAATGGCCGCCCTCACCTTGTGTTCTCCCATAGCTGGGGGACAGAGACAGCAAGCTCTCTGCTCCCTCTTATAAGACTACTAATCCCATCATGAGGGGCCCACCCTCATCTGAAGAAACTATCTAGTCTGATCTCATTTAACTGAATTTACGTCTCGAAAGCCCTATCTCCAAAAACTCTCACACTGGGGGTTAAGGCTTCAACATTATGAATTTTGAGGGGGACACAATTTATCCATAGTACTTTATTCTGATTATAAATGTAATACTGTATTTCATTGACTATAAAACACACCATTATTTTATGTACTGCTAAGGAAGAAAAAATTGCTGTCAACTAAAGTGCCACAACATTTTATCACTTAGAATGTTTGTTATACTTAAGATTTCCTTTAAGCTGCTTCAAAGAAGTAAAGAGAATAAATATCAGTCTTTGAATCAATGCCCAATATGTATATGCTCATTGTAGAAAGCTTGGAAAATACTGATAAGAATAAAGAAAAAAAGCAAGATAGTCTATATTTTTTGCTTTATCCTTTCAAAATATCATTAGTCTATGAAAAATGCCTAATATTTTGTTGTATCACTATACCATGGTTTTATTTGGGCCCATTTTGTTTCCATATTTTTTCTCATTTGTTAAAAAACCCTCTGGAAAAAACATACCATTGTATGAATTACTGATTATTTTAGTAGAATATGTTCTTAGGCATGGGATTAATAGTGAAAGGAAATGAACTTTTTATAAGCTCTTAGTGCCTCTTGCCAAGTTGTTTTCCAGGAATACTGTATTGGTTGCCACCTGGGTAAGCAGTATGGGAGTGTGGCTGCTTTGTACAATTCTTATTAGTATTGGGTATATTGTGGATTTTAATAATCCTTGCCACTTGTATAGGTTAAAACATGTATTTCATTGTTTTTAATTAGCACTTCTTTGAGGTCAGTAGAACTCTTTAAGTATTTAGTGCTCATTTATATTTCCTCTTCAATAATTTCATTTCTTTTCATGGCCTTATATGTTTTTTTCTGTTGGGAATATGAGAGACATTAATCTGGGTCTTCCCTTTCCTAGTGTGGCTGTTGGTGTGTAGTAGTGGGGTTTTTATAGAAAGTCACTCTTTGGGGAATTTTCACTGAAGTCACTTACGGTGAAACTGTACGCTAGATGAATAAAAGTGTCTTTCTGTATTGTTAAATTTTATATTTGTGCTGAGGCTAGAGATCCACTAGTCTGATTGGCTTTATATTCAAGAATTTATGAAGAAACCAAAATAACTATAAAAGCAAGTAAAATGAGTCATCAGGTTGTCCACAGTATGTGGTGACATTCTGCCTCTGTGCACAGCCAAAAAGTTAAGATGTGCCAGAAACCTGACTCCTGGTGAGTTCCTAACAACAGGCAGGGTTAGTTCCAGCAGCATCTTCTTAGTACATTGCTGTATTCTTAAGTGCAAACTTTTATCCGTGGCTGCATATTATCCCTATTATGTACAGGGATTCTTTTTCAAACTATGATAAAGGAATGAAGTTTTAAAGTTTTAGATCTAGAAGGATCTTAGAAATTTAGTTTCAGTTTCTTCATTTTTTGAGGAATGTTTGGGAAAAGAGGCATTGAGCAATTGCCCAAAGTCATATAGCTAGTTAAAGCAGTAATAGCATGAAAATACAGTGTTTTTTCCCCTTTTATTTTTCTTTTTTGCTTTCTTTTTTCTATAAATCAGGGAACAAAGTATAGTTTTTGACTGCAGATGAGTTTTTTGTACCATATCTCTGGCTGACCTTCTTTATGTCTTGCAATGAGTAAATATAAAGGAAAACATTTCTATGTTATATCTCTGTCCCCGAGACAGAAGATAGTAGATTTATTATTTATAATTTTTCTCTTTAGGGATGCTTATTTTGATTTTTTTTTCTCTAGATTTTCTTTTTCCTAGAAGGATTGTTTCTCAGATTCTTACATGGTCTTAATCTAGACTCAGAATCACTGAGTAATATCTATATTTCTTTTTCTATATCTTAAAGTCAAGTTTTGCTTAATATCCTTGAGAATGCTAGGATTTAATCCATCCTATTCTGAAAACATTTGTTTGGCAAAGCCATTCAAACTCCATAAATGTAATGGTTAAATATAGTGCACAATTATAGAAAAAAAAAAAACTATATGATGTTATTAAAGAAAAAGAACAGATACCATCCCTATTTCTTCTTTGCTTCCCTTTCACTCCCCAAAGGCAACTAATGTTACGTTTCTTATATGATCTTTCTAGATATTTGCTATGCATATGATCATATATCTATACATCTACAGATCCTTAAGAAACCCCACATGGACTTTACCATGCATTTTATTCTGTAAACTACAATGTTGACTGAATGCATTTTTAGGTATTTTTTCATATTAGCACATGCCAATATATAGGCTTCTAAAAAGTTGATCAATATTACATTGGGCGAATTATACTCTAATTTATTTCATTATTCTGCTGCTAATGAACACTTAAGTTGTATATTTTTTGTTATTACAAATCAGTTCTAGAGTGAATCTCCTTGTGCATCGCTGCCTGTGCTTTCATAAGAATAGTGGTAAGAAAAATTATTGGGTAACCAGTTTGTTCATTTATGATTTTTCTAAATTTTTCAAATTGTCCTTTGAAAAAGTGGTGTTAGATTTACAGTTCCTCCAGCAATATATGAGAATACTTGTTTATTCAAATCCTTACCAACATAGATTATAATAGTCTATTTCATTTTTGCCAGTATGATAGGCAAAAATTGTATCTTGTTTTTAATTTGCAATTCTTAATAAATTCAATTGCAGTTTTGTATGTTTATTGGCCATTTGAAATTATACTGCCTGGGTTTGTATCCTTGTTCCACAGTTTACTAGCTGTGTGAATTTAGGCAAAATTACTTAAGCTTTCTGTGCCTTGTGGTTCACTTACGAGGATTAAGTGAATTAATATTTATGAGGTGCTTAAACCCTTGCTTGGCACATAGTATATGTCATATAAGTATTTGTCAAAAATAAATAAAAATTCTAATTGTTTACTCTGTCTTGCCTGTTTCTTTACCTATTTTTCTGTTGGGTTCAGTAGCTATTTTCATATTTTGGTAAGTGGTTAACTGTTGATTACTTACTAAAGTTCTAAGCGAGGCAAACATATGTGTCTTGTTTAATGTTGATCTATTATATAAAGCCTAAAAAGATTCATCTAAGTCATCTTTCATTTTTGGTAGGATTAAGCGAAGGATTTTGTATTAATTCTGTAAGTTCAGTGTTGAAAACTGAGAGGTTACAAATCATTTTTTCAGGGAGGTCAGCTCTCTTTATTTCCCTGCTTTGTGAGTTTTGATTCCACTAATCTGATTAAATCTCTTAGAGCTACATCCTTAGCTCTAAGATTCTGAAGATTAGAGATTCTGGAGGGTTTTTTTCCCTTCCATCCATTAAATTGTTACTATGGTTATTGGACTCCCTACACAGTACCTCAAATCCCTTCTGATTTATGGAAGCCGCATCTTAAAGATGAATAAGCTCTGCTGGGTTGGCTTCAGAAATCTTAAGAGCCCCAGTTTGAATGTACCTACAGTTCTCTTTGAATAAGTTGTTTCATCTTTTCTGAACCTCGGTTTTCTTACCTATAAAATGAAGGTGCTAATCTCTCTCTGTGTCAGGTAGTAATTATGAAGGTCAAATGAAATGAAGTTTTAAAAACTTCAAGTTGAAGATTGGGGATTTAACAAAACACATAATCCTTGGTTTTGGGAAATGCCCATTAAGCAAGGAAAAATAAAGTATACATGTACAAATATTTAAACTTCTATCAGGAGTTTTTGGCCTTCAAATGTTATGGGAGAGGAATGAGATAGCTCTTTCTTATTCAAGATATTAGAAACCAGGAAGTGAACCACAGTTCACCAGGAAGTGAATCCTCTGGAGAACATATGGCAGTACTTATGAAAAGTTGTTTTTTATTGAGCGTTTGCTGTATATCAAGACCGTGTGGTAAGTTACCTCACATAACCAATAGCTTATTAGTAAAGGTTAAAGAACTAGCTTAAGATTACATAATTACTAAGTGGCAGAGCCAGAGTTTAAACCCACATATCTATACATCTGTAGATCCCTAAGAAACGCCCCCATGCATAGTATAGCAGCCAGGCTGCTTGGGTTCAGTTCCCAGCTCCAGTTGCTTAATCTCACCGTATTTCCATTTCTGCTTCTGTACAATGGGGATAATGACAGAATCTACTTCTTTTCCATTGTTGTGAGGATTGAATAAGTGACAGTGCTTAGAACAGTGCCTGGGTAAGTATAAGCATTTTATAAATGTTTGCTCATATTATAATGTATAATAATTCTATACCATTCTGGCTTGCTCTTCTGCTCCTTCAGACTTTAGTAAATGGTGGCATCTTGGATATTTTTGTTTCCTTAGCTCACTTGTCTGTGTGGCAGACAACAACCCTTGCCATTCCATCTGGTGCAGATGGAGGAAAAAGCCATGGTAATAGGCATGTCCTTAGCAGAGTGCTGTAGGGACAGTTGCTGTAAACAGTCTGGGAGGGTATGCATTTTCTAGGAGATGGAACGGGGCAGGGATATGAGGCCTGGATGCAAGGATCTGAAGCCAGAAGCCTTTATGCAAAGATGTGTGTACATTCTGAGGTGTTGTGCGCAGATGATTTAGCATCCACCTCAACTTTACAAAATGGGCTCTAGTGTAATCGTGTAGTACAGTGATTCCTAAATCTGACTGGTTCACCTGGACACTTGTGACTCATATTGCCACAATACCCACTCACCAGGGGTGGGGCTTAAGCATTTTTTAAAACATGATTTTGAACGGTTAGCCCTGTTTCGGAGCTGCTGGTATGCTATCTGTTCCTGTGTCTCTGCAGGGCCACCCCAGCCAGCCATGTAGATGTACGTGTATGTCACTTTAAAAACTCTTAGAAGGAGATTCCCCCATTACCTAGAAAACCCTGTTCTTGGCCATCCTATAAAGATAAACTTGAAATACAGATATACAAGCAGATGAGTGAAAGGATTCCATTGCAGAAATAACAAGGAAAGAGGATTTGATCCAAGTAATTTGTCAGTATATTTTATTTGGTTCTTGTTTTTATGCTGATTCCTTGTCAACATTTGTTTGTTCTCATATTTATACTTGCAAGTTAGATACACAAAAGTAATAGCTATTGAATGTAATTTTGATGTTTAATTTATATGCCACTTTATAGAAATTGTAAGAGGGCTTTTTTCCAAGAATGATACTCAAAGAATGAATGAAGTAACTCACATTCCATTTTATATTTGAGAATTCATGATTAGAGTGGAATGTTAATATGGTTAGCTGCAGCGAGACAATATTGACATTGTTGCTAAGATATTTTACCAGACATGTCATTGAGGCTGCTATTTTGAAAACTGAGCAAGGATTTTTTTTTTTTTTGGTGGTGATAGTGGAGCCAGGGATATAGCAAATAAAATACATAAGATGCATACAAATACAAATAAGATACAGAAAATGTAGTCTTCTCATTCTCTCCCCCAAGCCCCTGTCCCCAAGTACAGGCTAAAAAAGCCCTTGTTAAATAGCCACTAGTACACAGTTGATTTAGTTTGCTACTTTCTAGAATGTGAACTGAATTGGTTGTGTTGCATTTTTGTGCATGTTTTTGTGGGGAAGAAACTTTAAGTGCTGCCTAGAAACTTTGAGGCATTTTTTCCCAAAATGTTTATAGATCCCATTTTCCTTGTAAGGAGTTGAAATAAGATAAATGGTAGCAACTGTCTTTTATTCTCTCCCTTTTCTCTTGCAGCAAGGCCTTTTGGCAGACAGCTTTGCTGATGGGACTGCCAGAGTTTGGATTTGAGTAGTTAGTGAGGGGGTGGTGTACTGGTTATGGTATTGTTCTAAAAGTCTTTTTCTCCGTCACTTACTTTTCCACCCCCAAAATGTCAGCATGTCCAATATGACAGAGTGTTCCTGATGATTATCATTCAGAGAAACGTGACTTACTAAATTATCTGTGGATAAGTCAGAATTTCTTAAGCACTGAACAATGCTCCATGCTCAGTATGCATGTTGGTTAGGGAATCTGCTATTTGGGATGACAATCCAGTGTGATCCTGTGATTCAGAGTTCTGACTCTGGAGTCAGACTACCTGGGTTCAAATCCAGATCTGCTCCTTACAGGCTGTAGGATCCTAGGCAGCTTACTTAGCCCCACCCGCCCCCAATCTTAGTTTCTTCATCTAAACAAGAGCGCAATGACAGCATCTACTTCAAATGGAATAGGATGAATAGATAAGTTAATGTATTGCTTTGGTTTGTTTGGCCCCACCAAAACTCATGTTGAGCTTTGATCCCCAGTGGCAGTGTTGGGAGGTGGGGGCCTACTGGGAGGTGTTTGGGTTAGGGGGGCAGATCCCACGTGAATGGCTTGGTGCGGTTCTTTCCATAGTGAGTTCTCACTCTGGTGAGATGAGATTTGTTCTCACTGTAATGGATTAGTTCCCGAGAGAGTGGGTTGTAATAAAGCCAGGATGCCCCTCAGGTTTTCCTGTCTTCATATGTGTCCTCCACCTTCTCCGTCATGTTGTAAAGCAGCACAAAAGCCCTCCCCCAAAGCCAGGGCCATTCCCTTGAATTTCTCAGCCTGCTGAACCAGGAGCTAAGTAAATCTTTCTTCTAGTCTCAGGTATTTTTTTTATAGCAACACAAAATGGACTAATACCTATATGTAAAGTGCTTAGCACTGTGTCTGGCGCACAAAGCAAGGGCTTAATACTTACTAGCTTCATCATCATCATTAGGGCAGATACATGCAATGGTCATACATATATAGTTAAAACAGAACTCAATATAAATCCTGACACACCTCTTAGATACTTACTTAATGTGAAGTTTGAAGGTAAGTGAGCTCTGCCAGTAATCGTGGGACTCCGTCAGTAATTGAGATGGAGAATGGCTTTAGGAGTCGAATATTCTCTTGGTAGTCATGGTCCACTGGGCTGCCTCATTGTACATGTCCATGGGCACCATTGACATAGGTGTGACATGGGCAGCATGGGGGTCCTACTGTTTTCATTTCTCATGTTGCCCTCAAAGTACTGCTGAGAACAGTGAGTTCTCTATTATTGTAAATTAAGAGGGTCTATTTGGGTTGTTTTGGAGAGGTTCAATGTTAAGAAAAGCATTAGTTGCTTGAGACTGGAGGCTAAAGGCAGGAAGGACAGAGTGTAGACAGCTAGGGCAGTGAGGTTCCTTTGAAATGTGTTGAAGTCCCGGGGTAAAGCACTGGATCTTGGACCATACAGCCAGTCCAGAACTTCCTTGTGAGAACAGTCAGCAGGGAAAGCCCCATTAGTGAGACCTGGATATGGGCAGTCAGGGCTAGGTGGACGTGGGCAAGTCTGCGTGATTGAGTAAAAAACAGTGGGCATAGCTCGAGATGCCTGGGTAAAGGAAGAGTGAGCCCCGTCCTTCCTGGGGAAGGGGACTCAGGAGAGCAGGAATCTCAGGAACTTGACAGTTACCCAGTGGGCCGACTTGCTGGGGAACCTCTAGAAGTAAAAGGAGATGGGTACACATTTATGTTTCAGATAAATGTTTACTGGAAAATAAAATGTATTTTAACTTAAAAGGTCTCATTTATAAAAAGTGTCAGAATATATGTCAAACTGCAATTGTAAAAGGAAGGGGAAAAAACAGCCGTACTTCCACTCCTTTAAAAATAATCACAGTCAGCATTTTATTGAGCTTCCTTCTAGTTTTGGATTGTATGTCTTTTCCATTATCGTCATACAGCGAGTAAAAGATTGTATATACTGGCTTAAATGTTTGTTCCTCATGGTTTTTTTTTTTTTTTTTATGGTGATCATATGGCAAACTCTGATTTCTCTTTTTCTCTTTTGTAATTTCAGTTCCTTGGCAATGAAAATGGTCATTGTGGTGTTCCGTGCTGTTCTGCTTGTTTAGAGGGGCGGGTGAGGGTAAAGAGAATCTTCGCTGTCTTGTGTCCCAATCATGTAAAGAAAAATGTGAGCTATTGTTAGCAAGTTCTGGCAGAATAGCGCCAGTTATTGTTTTAAGAGGTCTCCAGATAAGGTAAGAGATTCTTTCTGAACCGTGGGGTAAAGATACGGTTCAAAAAACATACTTCCTGAATGAGAAGGGAGGAATAGAAGAGGGACAGTTGAGTGAAGTGCTAAAGGCTAGGATAAGGGTTATAGAGTTTATTGCATTTTTTAAAAAACCGTAATGTCCTCACTGTTGCGTAATTTTGAGTCTTCAGTAACTTTTTTTTTTTTTTTTTTCTTCAGAAGGATACATGGGCTATGTATTTTCTGAGCCTTTGAGAATTTTTTTTGGTGGATATCACATATAATAGAAAACTTGGTGCAGTTTTAGAAGATTTGGTTATGCTTTTCCTTCAGGTTTTGTAGATGTTGTTTTTTTGACTTCTGGTTTTGGGTGTTGGAGGGGAGAAGGGTTGTGGGTTGAATTGTGTTCCCAAAAAAAGGTACATTGAAGTCTCAACACTTGACACCTGTGAAAGTGACCCTATTTGGAAATAGAGTCTTTGCAGATGTAATCAAGTCTAGATAGGGTCACGCTGGATTAGGGTGGGCCCTATCCAATATGACTGTTGTCCTTAGAAGAGAAAGAGATAGAATGCCATGTGATGATGTAGGCAGAGATTTGAGCGATGCATCTATTAGCCAAGGAATGTCAAGGATTGCTGGCAACATTGGAAACTAAGAGAAAGGCATGGACTAGATTCTGCCTTAGAGTCTTCAGAGACATCAGGGCCCTGCCTCACACCTTGATTTTGGACTTAGAGCCTCCAGAAATGTGAGGAAATAAATTTCTCTTGTTTAGGCCACCTAGTTTGTGGTACTTCATTATAGCAGCTCTAGGAAACCAACATAAGCAGTCTAAGTGCAGCCAGACTCTGGTTCCTTTCAATGTCCCTGTGGTTTTATATTCTACTAAACACTTTTTAAATACTTACCAAGATGCCTGTGATAATTTTTTGAGTCTTAAAAAACATTACTTCTTCATGTCCTTATTTCTTCTCAGAAACACCTTTTTTGTTTTCCATATCTATAAACCTTTTTTCACTTCGTTAGTTTTTGCCCCTTGCCTCTGCATTCTGGGAAAACCTTCCCAAGCTTATTGTCTTTATCGTTGACTAGATTTTCTGTAAGGTTAATTTTGCTTTACTGCCTGAAGTGTGGATCATGATTTTGTTATTGTTTTTTAAATTTCCTTGCTTTTCTTTCCTTCTGTTTAATAGTCTATTGTATGAACATATCGCATAGCATATCTTAGTCTATAGGACTAAGATTAGAAAAGAAACATCCTATGAAGGATGTAGAGGCCATGCCACCCTGTATTCTATTGAGGTTGCTGAGCAGTAGACTGAATTTTGTTCTCAGTCTTCTTCCTTTGAGTCTTCAAGAAGATGTTCCCTTTCCTTTCACTAATAAGCTGTTTTCTCAGTCTCCCATCATTGATTATTGTGAGGGGGCAGTTGAGGGAGGCTTATCATCAAAAAAGGAGATTTAATCAGCTGTGTATTACTTACCCAGATCTGGTGGTGCCTGGTGGAGATACAGAGGCAGACTCCAGGGTGAGGGATTCACATCTTCCCCCGCATGATGGTCTGGGCTCTGGTATTTTATAGACTGCAGCATGGTTAGGCCACGAAGTGTTTGTTGCAACAGCAAAGGAGGCTCCTTTGTCATCCTTAAAATTACTAGAAATTTTTTTCTTTTCTGACCATCATTTCTATTGGTATAGTGTTTTGCACTTGTGAGTGTTTGTCTTTTACCTTGTAGTTACAGATATTTTACCAGGGTGTTGGGAGAGGCTTTGCCAGGACTGCTAGCCAGATGCGGTTTTACTCAGAGACAGGATTTCATGCTTTTATGCCTGTGCCCTCCCTCCTCCCAACCCCCTTCTCAACTGGCTGTGTCCTGCCTCATTTCTTTCCCTTTTAACATCCACTTTCTTCCCTGTCCCCCCATGCCTATCTCTCCCTCTCCCTTCTCCAGCAGACCTGATGTTTCCCTGGGGCTTTGGATTATCCGCGCCCCTGTGTGGGCATGCATCTGCAAGTGGGCCCACACTACGCCACCCCACCGACAGCAGAGATGACCAGGACCTGGAAGGGAGATAGTGAACGGTGGGGAGAGAAGAAATGCAGACAGCACAGAGCTCACCGATGACAGGAGTGTGGTGGGCTCCTTGCTGCTAGCATCTGACCTTGAGAACAAGGCACCGGCCTCTTCTTCCTCCTGTGTGCTGTGTCCACCACAGTCAGCCGCAAACAAACTCGCTGCAGAGCAGTGAGCGCCACACACGTGTCACTCTGAGCACATACCTTGTGGACTAGAACCTCATTTCACCCACTTGACAAATTAGGCCATAGTGGGCAGCCCAGTTAGCCTAAAGATCTCTAAATCTACATGTGGCTCAGTCCTAGGGAATATAAATTATTTATAGGAAACATATGCACATAGGAAAAAAATGCAAACCATCTAAAAGTGTCTGTCAGTTCTGTGTTCCTTCTAGAGGCCTTCCATTGCATGTACACGTGTGTATGTTTACCTATATAGGTAGGTAAGCATTTACCTTGTGTGCGTGTGTATATACACACATATACACAAAGAATGTACATTTTTAATAATGGAAACTTTTATTTTAATCATCTTCATGATTGAGTACAGTATTCCCTGAAGTTTCTTTTTCTTTTCTTCTCTCTCAGCTTCTGTCTTGTGACAGGCACACAAGCATTCCAGATCTTTCTGGCCACCTTCTTGCCTCTGTGGGTCTCAATCCTAGCTGCACGTTAGAATCACTTGGTGAGCTCTAAAGACCATTGCCTGAACCGTGCCCCCAACCCATTAAAGCAGCCTCCTTGGGCCGGGTTTGGGGGTCCTTCTGCGTGGAGGGAGTCGGGGATTGCTGCTCTAGTCGGGGTGGTCGCAGTGTGCCTGGCAGAGCCACAGAGCTGTGTGTCCCATGGACCTGGGCAACAAGCCTGTGCTGACGAGGATGTAGAATAATGAATTCTGCGCGGATTTAAGGTGAACCCTGCCAGGCTGCTTTCCACCACGGCCAGCTGCCCCTCGTTCTTTGCAGGCCAGGCGGAATGACTGGCCTCAGTGTACCCAGGAAGCAACAGGCCCCAATGCTACGCTCACTACCAAGTGAAAGGAGAAGCAGCTATTTAGGGTGCTCGATGACTAAACATCTATCTTGGATCCACTTCGCTTGTATGGTGACAGCAGAAGGTGTGACTGAGAGAAAATTAATGATTGCTGGGCCTGGGTGCCTCCCAAATGGAGTGTTCCAGGAGTGCTGTACAGCTAATTAACCAGCCAGCATGAAAAGTGAAAATAGATGAGGGAACAGGTTTCTTTTCACAGTGGCCCGGTACTGTGCCTAGACCTACATACACTATTTTTGGATTTCCCTCTTAAGTATACAAAATGACGTAATGTTGAAAGCGTATCTCAGTCGGCTTCTTGAAGGGGAGCAGTACTGAGGCAGTGACGTCTGGATCCAGCTGCCTGGGTTAAAACTCTGTAGGAACACTTGCTAGTGTCCTCGTGCAAGATACTTGCTCCTTTTTTGTGCCTCGGTTTCCTCGTGGGAGATGGGTGCTGAAAATACCTACTTTGTGGGGTGGTTGGGAAGATGAAATGAGATAATATATATATAAAGCACATAAAACCCTGTCCTGGCACCTAATACATGTAAAAAAAAAAAATGTAATTTTTAAAGTACACCCCTCCAGGGTTTGGGGGTGGGAGTTTTTCTGAGGTCATATTTTTAAAACACAAAAAACTCTTGCATGCTGACATGTCTTAAAGGAAAAACTTTGACAATTAGAGAGGAAATGCCAGTCTGTTTACTCATCTGTTCCAGGGTAAAGCATGTTTTACGTTTGGTTCTGTAACTATTGAGTGTTAAGAATAAAACTGTGAGGACAGTATTTACTGATCTCTGTTTAGAACCCACTTGGTAGATTTTTGACGACAAAAGTATAAGCTTGTCCTATGGGCTAGGTTTTTCTATACCCTGGGGGTTAGCTGCTTTCTTGCCTCTCAGTGTTATTGTTTGAGAATTAGTCATGATCTGTGAATAAGGTTTTTGAAAATTGTTTTCTTGATGCGTTTATCTTTCTTTTTGAAAACACATATTAATGATTAGTAGCACTGCCAGGGTACTGGTGGATCCTATAAGGCATAGAACAGTTTAAAGTGCTTTTAGTTGCAGAATGAGCCTTCCGAAGGGTCCAAAAAGGATACTGTATCTTGTGGAGAAAATCTTTTTTCCAATTTTCTGTAAATATAGGTTCCTGTGTGTGCGTGTATGCATATAAAAAAGTTATATGGTTATAAAACCTTATGATGGAAAATAAGTTTAAGAAACATTAGTGTACTCTAAGGCGGAGACTGCACAAAAGATGCCCTAACACATTTAATGCCCTAGTTAAATGTATTGCACAAGGCTCGGTTTCTGGAGCTGGATAAACAGAACATCTTTCTCTTTCTATTCTAAGCTTCCATCCCCCGCCCCCCGCAAGCCACTTCAATGGCACACTAAATGGAAATCTTATTTCCTGCTTCTGCAGACCTATTTACCTGAATGTCTAAGTTCACCCTTGCCCCTCTCAGGTGTACCCTTCCTGAAATATGCTTTTACTTTCATCTCCCTGCCTTCCTTGCCCTCGTTTTTTGAAAGCCTTCTCTAATCCTGCACTCCATGTCCTCTAATCTATGAAGTTGAACACTGCCATTCTGTCTAGCCACCTTTAAACAGTCATCTCCCAGGTTCACATTTTCTTCCAGTGTGAATTGAAATCCCTTTTCAATCTGTAATAGTGTACAAATTTTAAAATAAAGAACTATTCTCAAAAGCCATGTCTGCCAATTTAAAATGCCTTCTTGGCTTGCTTTATCCCCTTTGCTAATTCCATTGCTGCAAATTATGCCTTTGACTTATACTTCTTATATGTGTATTGCATGTATTTTTATTTATTAGAAACAGAGAGGACCGGCCGGGCGCGGTGGCTCACGCCTGTAATCCTAGCACTCTGGGAGGCCGAGGTGGGCGGATCGTTTGAGCTCAGAAGTTCGAGACCAGCCTGAGCAAGAGCGAGACCCCATCTCTACTAAAAATAGAAAGAAATTATATGGACAGCTAAAAATATATATAGAAAAAAAATTAGCCGGGCATGGTGGTGCATGCCTGTAGTCCCAGCTACTCGGGAGGCTGAGACAGGAGGATCGCTTGAGCTCAGGAGTTTGAGGTTGCTGTGAGCTAGGCTAACGCCACGGCACTCACTCTAGCCTGGGCAACAGAGTGAGACTTTGTCTCAAAAAAAAAAAAAAAAAAGAAAAAAAAAGAAACAGAGAGGACCTTATGAATGACCACATATCCCCATGCCCTTTCTGGATTTTATTTTTGGACTTCACGGAATTGGTGATTTTAAGAAAATGAGTGTGTGTGTATGTGTGTGTGTAAGCATGTTGGTATGAACAAGAGAGACTGTATGTAACCTACAAAGCCTGAAATATTTACTGTCAGGCCCTTTACAGTGAAAATGTGCTGACTCTTTACATATTTAACTCATTTAAAATGTGTCTGTTTTGAGGATCGCCACTTTTTTTTTCCCCCCATAGTAAAGTTCTTGAATGTGGCCCTGTTCCTCAAGGGTAACTCCTAGGCGCCAGCTTCCTGTCTGAGCGCCACCGTGACTGGACCAGATGCTCTGAGATGGAAAGCACGCTGGGGTAGATGTCTGCAGTGTGTAACTCTTCCATGGGAAATGCCCGTCAGGAGGAGGCCTGGTAAATCACTGGCCATTGATAACATGGTTTTCATACCCTGGAGAGATGCATTGTCCTACCCGGCCTGGGCATGGCTGCTGCCACAACAGGAAGGGTGGTTGAAGTGTGCTTCCCATCACTTAATTGAGATGGGGAATAAAATAGGTCACAGCTGAAAGAAAAGATGTATTCAAGGCTGAAATAAAACTGCTAGCCGTGCTGGTTGGTGCAGTGAAACATCTTTAATTCTTTTTAAACATCTTTAAGCATCTGCTAAGGAATGTTAAATCAGCCGGAGAATTTCTGGTATCATGTTGCTGGTATTATGTTGCCCAGAACCAACATTGTATTGTTCATATGGATGCCCCTAAGATTTTCACTTTCTGCCTCTGGCGTCATTGTGGGGCTCTGTCTTTGACCTTAACCCCCTTGCCCTCTTGCTGCTAAAGCCACTGGCTCCAGAGTGCTGTCTCCAGCTTCTGAACTGCTGGATCACCCTGCTTTGTGCTTTGTCTCCTGTTCATACACAAAATTTCTCTCCCACTTGGTGCCTTTCTAATAAAGGGAAGCTAGAAGTTAGGGAATTTTAACTGCCTCTGAAAAACAAATTAAACAGAACAACATGTTTGGGACTGATGTTATAGTGAGATGGCAAAGTAAACTTGAAATAGAAAACCCCCTCCCCCAAACCCCATCTCCTTAAGTCCCGTTTTATTGCAGCCTGCATAAAATCAAAGTGCCAGGGCCCAGCTGCTCCAATGCTGAAGGTCCTCGTGGTTCCAGCATGCTTCGGAAACTCATCCCCACCAGATTTGCAGTTAATGAAAATATTTGCTTTGCTTGATATAAACAAAGTTTATGGGCAGAATTTATGATTAGGAAACTCTTTAATTCTCTTTTATCCTTCAACCCCTAATTGCTCTTGTATCATGTTGGAGAAATTCTTCAGTGTTTAAGAAAACAAACCTTTTCTCAGTAATAATCTTTACTTTTTTATTTCTGGTGGTGGTATATGTATTTCTCTCTTCTTTTGTGTCCCCATCCAAATTAAGGGACTTGAAATCTGGGTTTTTATTAATATTTTTTACTTTTGTGTATAGGTCAGTAATATTTATGTGTGAGTAGGGAGACACAGACCATCTCACAGCCATTTGACTACCTGGATCTGTAATTTAGGCCATATGAGGGCAGCCACAGGGCAGTGTAGCTCTCTTCAAACCACATGGAAAACCATTGTCACTTCTTCAAGATGTCTCCTCTACATCTTATATATGTGACCCTCTGGGGCTGTGGGCTGTGGCCTCATCACTTTCCAAGTTCTTGTCTGTCTCCTAGTGTTTCTTGCCTAAACACCCACAAATCAGGTGACCTGATGCCATTTTTGTAGGAATAGTACCTACTGGCATTCTTAACAGGAGGGTGGCGTGGTGGTGCGGATCAGTCTTGAGAACTAAGGTCTTGGTTCAGGTGTTGGACCAGAGAAAACAACTGTCGCTCTGCTTTCACAAGTCTTGTCAGGGCGGAGGGCATCTAGTCCCAGTGGGAGTTGGCATCGTGGTGCAGCCCCAGCTCTGCCTTAGGAGCCATTTCCTTGTCTGACAGGCAAAGGGAGGGCAGCCAGGAAGCTACATGCACTAGCTAAAGGCCTCAAGAGTTGGTTTCTGAGAGCTTCTAGACTCATGCACGGTGTGGTAGACTGGCCCCCGTGTATCCAGTGCTGGCTAGGGAGACAGGCTGGGTGAGAGTTGTAGGGACCCAGGGTGGGAGCTGTTGCTGTTTGCATGGACTCTAGGAGGGAAGGTGCCTCTAACTCCTGCCTGCTTCCCTCCCTTGCATACAGAGCGTTGTCTTGGGCATTTGCACGAATGTCCTTGTTTTTTAATTCCCGTAATGGTTTTCTAGTAATTCTGGTTGGTTTTTTTTGTTTTTTTTCTTTAAATGCCAGTCATTTGGGCAGTTAGTCATGAATCCTTTGGTTTTCCAGGTTTATTAAAACTCCTTCTAGCCGGGTGTGGTGGCATATGTCTGTAGTCCCAGCTACTCAGGAACCTGATTCAGGAGGATCCCTTGAGCCCAGGAGTTGGAGGTTGCAGTCAGCTATGCTGACGCCACTGCACTCTAGCCGGGGTGATAGAGTGAGACTCTGTCTATTAAAAAAAAAACAAAAAAACCCAACTATGCATAGCTGGCCCAGGTACGACCGAAGTTATCTTTCTGGCTTTGCTGACTTACCCATTGTGGAGCACAGCTCTGCTTGTTTTGAGTTGCCTTGAAAAGTAAGGCATGAGCCTGTGCCCCCAGTCTGTCAAGGGAATGACTCTGCTACTTCCTCATGACTCCTAACATGAAAAATAAGCACAATGATGCAGTTTGGATGGACGGTTTGAGTTGAATCTCTTTTGAGCCTTGTACACACAGGTCTGCAAAAATTGAGTTCCCACCTGGCTAGACAGCTGTCATTGATCTTTTTTTTTTTTTTTCCCCCCCAAATCTAGTCCTTGATTTTTTTGGAGTCAGGAAGGCTGATTGGTTGGCTTATGGAAAACTATGTATCTTTCCAATTCTGCTGTCCATAATTTAGAGCTTGAAGATGCTATTTAATCAACAAAACAATGACTTACCTTTTTCCCCTGCACATCCTCAGTTCTTTCTTAGTGCATACTAAGGGCAAGGGTGGAGAAGGTGATGGGTAGGGAGGAGCAATAGGAGAAAAGCCTGTTACCTGAATACTTGAGGACTGGCTGTGTTTTTTTAGGGAGGCTGTTCCTAGCCAGGGTATTCTCTTTCTTCTGTACTTTCTACACTATGATTGCATCCTCTGTATTTTTGGAGGGGTCTGCCTACCCTAGAATTTCATAACAGTAAGCTTATTTGTCCTCAAGTTCATTTAGGGGTTGAGCACTAAGGGGAATCTGCCTAATGAGTGAGCCATGGCTCCAATCTCATGATGGTTTTGGGGCATGTTTGAGGTTAAATTTTAGGAGAGTGGACCCTGTGTTACGGAGAGTGCAGTAGTAGATGGGATAAGAGAATGGAGGGTGGTGCTGGGGGGGGAAGAGGAGGTGGGCTAGACCCTCCCTTGGACTTTTATTATTGGAGAGGAGCCAAGGAGGCCTGGGAGTCTGGAAGGGTTGGCGTCTGAATCTGTTCTACTGATACCCATGTAAGTAAGGCCAGTAAATCTCCTCCCTTACTTTAGCTGAAATCAAAGCTTCCTATGGATCATTCATACTTGATCTTGATCTAATCTCAGATCAGTGGCTTTCTGGACCCTTTGTTAAGAATGAAACTAGACCAGTCGGGGTGGTGCAGAAAGCGATATGTGGCAGAGTTGATTGATGTTTGAGTGGTGAAGCTTGAGTTTTTTTCTCATGGGGCAAAAATTTTTAATAATGGGAAAATAATTTTTAAAAACAACACATAGCTGGTATATAAGAATTACATTTTAAGAATGTAGTTCTTAGAAATTAAATTTGCATCAATTTGTAATGGATGGTCTAACCTAAGGTGTTCTCTCTTCACTCCAGGAGGTGACTTTGGTCCGGAGACTTCTCCAGTCCTGCCCCCTGGCCATGGTGGTGACTCTTCTTTGAGCAGTCTTCCTGCAGCAGAGGACACCTACAGGGTGAGCTTGGCCAAAGGTGTCTCGATGTCTCTGCCTTCATCACCTTTGCTGCCTCGACAGTCTCACTTGGTGCAATCAAGATCAAACAAAAAATCCCCAGGTAAATACGCAACAGAACAGTATCCAAATGAGCTGTCTTGGTTAATTAATGTACTGAAATTAAGCAAAACTAATGCACATAAGAAATCTTCTGGGAGAATGTTTTTTCTTTGTAACTGTAACTTCTGAAAGAAGGAAATCTTTTTTTTTTTTTTCTTTAAGAAAAAAAGTGTGGTTTCAACAGACTTGTCCCTTTAGTTCAACCTCTACATAAACTATTTGGACTGCTCAGGCTAGACTTTTACACAGATTCAAGATCTCATTATTAGTACTAATGTTAACCATCAGTTTTATTGTTTTCTTGCTGATGAATTATAGTGATGCACTGAATAATGACATTTTTTGGGGTCAACAATGGACCACGTATATGAGGGTATTGCCGTAATAATATAATACAGTATTTTTACCTTTTCTATGTTAAGATATGTTTAAATATGCAAATACTTACCATTGTGTTAGAGTTGTCTACTGTATTTGGTACAGTAACATGCTGAACAGGTTTGTAGCCTAGGAGCAATAGACTAATTAGCCTAGGTGTGTAGTAGGCTGTAACGTCTAAGTTTGTGTAAGTACACTCTGATATTTGCACAATGAAATTGCCTAACGAGGCATTTCTCAGGAATACCCCTGTCGTTTAGCGACACATGATTATAGTCCAACCTCATATATGGTGCCTTTAAAGGTTATGGATTTAGGCAAGCGTTATCTGACAACAGTATTTATTACTACCAAGTGTTGTCTACTGATATATTTTACTTGATTACATCATCCAGCATTTGAACAGCTATAATTTTTTATGAAAACTCAAACTTGTAAAAGGGTGGGGGCAAGGGACTTATGGATTACTTGCATGCAGTATTTTGGCTTCCCTCAGCGTTGCCAACTTTACTTTTACCATCATCTGAAAAACCAAACATTGCTTAACCTCGAGAGGCTATGATTCACATGTGAGGAAAGCCTTTCCAAAATGCTCATACCTGGGATCATAAAATCTCTTGGATGTTCTTTAAGGTTTGCTGAGTTTTTTTTTTTTTTTTTAACTTAACAAAAAGAAGGCAGGATTTTGGGGTCCAATCGATCATATGCCAGTGCAAGGGTTCTTCTCAGTTGCGTGTAAACATATTTGGAATTCATCCAAAATGTGCCCCAGGGGTTGTGAAATTGGTATCTTATTCTGGTTTCCTATATATTCATATTACTTGAGATGACATATGCATTATTTCTGAATCCTTCAGTGGATAGTTGGTTGAGGTTTTTGTGTGGGTAAAATAAAGAGGGCAAACCTTAAGGTTTTGAATGTTAAAAATGGTGCTATGTATTGGTGGGCGTCCAAAATCTTTTATTGTTCTAGAATTTTCTTATTTTGGACAACATTGTTTATAATCCAGTCATTAGCTGGAACTTGGAAACCTTTTTGGTATGAAGTGATTTCCTGTGCCAAGGAATTTGACCTGTTTATCAGTATTTGGGGAAATTCCTGGAATGTCCTTCCTTCCCTGTTTTCCCTCCCCCACGGCTATATCTCTTTGTCAGATTTCTTCTCTTCCTTCAAACTATAGTTCCCACACTGCCTCTCTTGCTGGGTTACCCTGATTGGAATTATTCTTACTGGAAATTATGCACAGCATTATACTTTTTCTTTATTCTCAGCCGTGTCATTTGTCCTTTTTCCCTGAATTAACATATATATTGACAAAAATTCTTTGCTTTGCTCTTGAACCTTCTCCTAGGTCCATCTATGCACTTCCTTGTAAAGTCCGGTTTAGCAAAGAAACCTGTTAAGTCAGTTTAGCAAGAATCCCCAGCCTCCAGTCTGATTAAATTCCTCATCCTTCACATTCTCCAGGTGAAGTCTGATCACCCTAGCCTGTCTTCAGCAAGAATCCCCTATATCCTGTTAGTGATTTTTCATCCACTGACCCATACCCTGCTCCTTGGCTATAAATTCCCACTTGCTGCCCACGCTGTGTTCAGAGTTGAGCCCAATCTCTGTCCCTGACTGCAAAATCCTGTTGCAGTGGTCCCCACAGCTATTGAGATGGCCCTGAACAAAGTCCGCCTTATTATGCTTTAAAAAGTATCACTGAATTGGTTTTTCTTTTCTTTAACAATATGTGCTTGCTCTGTCTGATGCTTGAGAACAGGCGATATATTTTATACCTCATCTATATAAAATAATAGTGATAATTCTGAACCTATCTGTATTCTAAAGGGACCTCATTGAAAGTAACACCAAGTGCAGAGATTTGACCTTTTGGACAAATTTCCTTCCTGTAGTCTGTGCTACTGCAAATGCCTTGGTGTTGTTTGGGTCTTAGGACTGGGGAACACCTGAGAGACTCTAGGGAAGACTGCATTTCAGATATGATTTTATTAACAACCAATTCAATGTATGTTTTAATGGGACCTTAGATAGCAGTAAATGGCCTGGCAGGGGTTTCAAGGAGCCTACGGGCTTGGGGGCAGAGAAATCCCTGACAAGGCCTTGTCTCCTTATATGTCTGGGGCAAATTAGATTTTGGGTTTTTTTTTTTTTTTTTTTGGAAAAAATAAATCGTAAAGTTTTTCTCCATAGGAATGAAATCTATTTCTGCTAAGTTCTCTTCAAGGCCTTATGAATAGAAAGAAGTTAATAGTTCTGCAACTGTTCTGCAACAGTCAACCTTCTATTGGGTTGAAGAACGTACTCTCCGTCTCGGAAGTTTTTGGTCCAAATGGTCATTAAATAAACTAAGCAGATAAATCTCTAACAGAGCAGTACTCATGGGCTGCTCAAATTTGTGCAGCAAATTAGGGTCTCACACTGGTAATTTGGCTTCATTGTCTTGGTAATTTTAATTTGGGCAGAGGTGCTGCTTAAAAATGGCAGACTCAGAATACATCAAACCGTGGACAATATTTTTTCCACAGTGTCCAACACAGATTTCTGCTTAATTCATATTGTCGGGAAAGCATCCAGAGCCCTAATGTTCTACCTGCCTGTTAAAAAAAAAAAAAAAAAAAAAAAGAAGTTGACATATGGTTGTGAATGTGCACTGGATTTAAAAATATTCATCTATTTAAAAACCGAGCACTGTTGCTGCTAAAGGTAGAGTAAATACAGTGTGTCTGCAGCACCCAGAGGTATGGAGCCACTTCCCACCTTCCATCCCTCCACCCCAGGGGTCGTGCTCTAGGGTCCTGTCATCATTCAGACCCCTGCTCTGACCAGGGATGGGAACCTGTTTTACTTGTTTGCATAGAAACTCTTCGCCAATTGATGCTAATCAAGAAACTGTCAGGGACTGGAACTATTATTCTAGCAAGGGTCAAACACTATAAACCCCTGCGATAAGGCACTCTGACCAACACAGCCTGTATTAATAAAAATTTGTATTTCATACAATTGGCAGTTACCTCCTTGATCTTAGGAACTGTGGCCCAGAGATAATTTCATTAACCTTGCAATAATGTGACCCTGCATTTTACACGGTTGAGTCTCTTGCATTATGCTTATATTAAGAATTGTTATTTTTATACAGCTGAAACTGGGCAGAGGAGATAAGAAATTAAATTTTAAAAAAATGAAAAAAATTTTTTAGAAAAAAATTTTTTAAATAAAGAGTTATTTTTATTTACTCTTCTGCCACCTTCCTCCGTTTGGTTATATTTTTTTCCCTGCTAGTTGGAAGATTCCATTTTCTGAGTATTGTTTCAAAATTTTTGTTTTCTCTAAATGGAAAATAACATTTTCTGGTAATGAAAACAAGGGCCAGCATCCATTAAAGTAGTTCTGTGGCTTTTGCAAGTCTTTTTGGATTAAGAATTCATCAGTATTTGTAATGTATCCTTTTGTCTTCCAGAGAAGAAGAGAGCCCATTTCCTGTGGTTTATTAGTAGTGTCATTATCATTGGTTACTTTATATAGTATTTGCATTTCCCAGATCATTTTGAGCCCATTATCAAACAATCAAAAGGTCATGCATGAATGGGAAGTAACCCTTTGCAGTACTGTGGTGGCCTACAGCAGCAGATGGTGACACGTGGGTGACACTGCTCTTCTGTTGTGCTCGCTTGTGTGGGGACACTGGAAAGTGCCAGCCATTTCCACTTCTGCTGGTTCCAGTTCCAGTTCTGTCTCACAGTTGGCATTTTGGGTGTAGCAGTTTTGAAAACTCCTCTGGCTCTCTGTTTCTTTAAGGGGAAAAAAACCCTCAAAACTGACAAGCTGTGAAGTGGAAGTCATACTATTTCTTTGATTCTTGGACCATGATGTCTGCTGTGGTTTTCTTGCCTCCTACCCCACAAGAATGCTTCTTACAGAAAATTTGGAAGTCCCATCATTGAGAGAGAACAATTGTCAACATTTTGAATTTTTTTATAGTCTTTTTAAAAGAAATCTGCTGCACCTAAACCTGAGCCAACATTATATAACCTTTCGGGCTCTGCCTTTTTTCACTTAATATTATATCATGAACAATTTCCAGTTTGCTGGAAAAACTTGGTATTTATTATCCATTGTTTCAATATATATATATTTTTTTTTTTTGGCCAAAAACGTGGTGAAGATCAATATTCTATAATTGATTTTTACACCACTAGTTGTTGGATATTGACATTATTTTCAATTTTTAAACATTGTTGCGTGAGCCAAGATGTTTTGTTTTGTTTTGTTTTTGCTATTACTGGTGTGAATTTTAAAATTGTGGTTAAATACATGTAACATAAAATTTACCATATTGACCGTTTTTAAATGTACAGTTCAGTAGTAATTACATTCACACTGTCGTGCAACTGTGTCCAGAACCTCTGATATAAATATTTTTGTCCAGCGATTGTTACACACATCTCTGATATCTGCTCAAGGGTGGCAGGTTCCCAGCAGTGGAACTACTGGACTAAGCGGCCTGCATTTATAAGGAATCTTGATATTTATTGCCAAGCTGCTTTCCAGAAAGGCTGTATTGATTTCACATTCCCTCCAGCGTTCTTTGAGAGGCTTCTTTTTGAAGTTAACATCTTCTGGGAAGAGTCTAAATGCATAGTGCTTTGTCAGGCCTAAATGTGGACTACTGAACATTTTAAGAAGAGACCGAGAGAAGTAATTCCGTAGCCGCCGCCTTTTGAACTTCCCTTCTGTCTGCACTTCTCAATTTCCATTTTCTTTCTTTCCACGATACTGTGTCAGGGGAATTATCACAGCTGAGTCAGATCAAGTTCATGGTCAGAAAAACACTGAGCTGGCTTCCAGTTTTAGCTACATGGTGAGGATCATAGAGATCACAGAGGATCACAGCCATGTTGGAATTGGAAAGGCCTCCAGAGCACATCCTGTCCAGGCCCCTTTGCAGATGTGGAAGCAAAGACCTCCCAGTCATTAGGGAACTTGCCCCAAATTCGTGCAAGTTATTAGTAGAGCTTGATCTTCCCATTCTGTTCCCAGCACATTCTCCTGTGCCAGACTGTGTTGTTGTTCTGCCTGTACATTATTGACACGTGAGCTATAAATAAGTAAATGAGTTTGTGTTCTGGTTTCATGCGTGGAGGAGGCCATAGGCTTAGACTTGTGCACACATGCGTCTGTGAGGCTGCTGCTTGGGACGTGGAGAAGAGCACAGGAAATGCGCAGTCCTATTTCTCCTTGTAGAATCAGCTGATTCTGGTCCTTGCTTTCACTTCTGAGTGGTTGGGACCACAGTCAGGCATCTGACCTTCAGCAAGGACAGTTCCTCCTGCTGTGGTGACTAGGAGAGCGTTCTGCCCTGCTGTGAACGTGATGCACACATTTTCTGCTGTTTTTCTTAAAACGTGTTCACAGATGGAACTGGCGTGTATGTATTTGGTCTACTTCGAACCTAAGCACCTTTGGGTCCATTTGTTTCCCTTGCTGATGAGTCCTGGTTCACCCATATACAATTTGACTATACCCTGGAATCACCCCAGGAATTTTTTTTTAAAGAGTACTGATGCCTGGGTCCTGCCATCAGAGATTCTGATTTAATGCATATGAAGTATGGTGTGGGCGTTGGAATTTTTAAAAGGCCTCCCAGTGATTCTAATGTGTAGCAAAGTTTGAGAACCACTGACAAGAAATATGTGATTATTTCTTATAATTCCTTTTCAGTGAGGGTAAGTCCACGTATACTTTATGTTCTAAATTTTAGATACATTTGAGGGTAAAAATGCATTACAAAAATGTACAAAATAATCACACAATAAGTCTTGATTCCGTCTGTACTCCACCAAAGGCAGCCACTTTTGATGGTATTCCCCACTTTGTTCCTGTAGTACATAAACAACAATAATGCATTTGACCATTCCCCTGACATTGGACAGGTAAGAGATTCCCTGTTTTCTAAAGAAGAGTGAAAGAACATTCTTATATTTTAAAGTTTGAAGGCATCTCTGACATTATCATCAGATAGACTATAAAAGTGGGATTACTAGGTCAAAACTTACTTGATTAACTTTGAGGATGAATTATTATGTAATTATTGGTCATTTGTCATTTTTTCTTTTGGGAATTTTGGTGCTAGTTGTCCTTTATTCTACTGGGGCAATATGTGTTTCTTACTGAATTATCACAGCTTTGTTGTTGTTTGTTTTAAGGCCATCAGTCATGTATGTATGCTATAAAAAATTTTTTTCCTGGTTCATCATTTTCTGTGTAATTAGGTTATAATGTTTTATGACTCACAGAAATTTTTCATTTTTTCAAGGCAAATTTATATATTTTTCCATTGTGATTTATCCTGTTGCATTTTTAAAAAACAGCTTTATTGAGATATAATTTACATATCATATAATTCAACCATTTGAAGTTTACAGTTCAGTGTTTTTTAAAACATATCTACAGTGTTGTGCAAACATCACCACAGTCTTAATTTTAGAACATTTTGATCTCTCCTTAAAAATTAGAAAAAACACAAAAACCCCATACTCCCTAGTAGTCACTCCACATTCCTCCTAGCAAAGGCAGCTACTCTTCACTGTCTGCTGCCCAGCCCTCAGCAACCACTAAGCTACTTTCTATCACTATGGATTTGCCTATTCTGGGCATTCCAAGTAAAAGGGATTATATGTGGCCATTTGTGACTGGCTTCTTTTACAGAACATAATGTATTCTAGGTTCATGTGTTGGAATGTATCAGTACTTCATTCTGTTTTATTACCAAATAATATTTTATTGTATGTATATACCATATTTTGTTTATACATTCTTCAATCAGTGGACATTTGGGTTGTTTCCACTCTAGGCTATTATAAATAATGCTGTTATGAACATTTGTGTATACATTTTTATATGGACATATGTTTTCATTTTTATTTGAGTCTATATTAATACCTACTAGTGGAATTGCTGAATCATATGGTAACTCTGTTTAACCTTTTAAGGTACTGCCAGATTATTTTTTAAAGTGACTACAGCATTTTACATTACTACCAGTTGAGTATAAGTTTTCCAATTTCTCTATAACCTTGCCGACACTTGTTACTGTCTTTTTTATTAGAGCCATTTTAGTGCATGTGAATTTCATTGTAGTTTTATTAAATTTTAAGAGTTCTTTTTATATTCTGGATATAAGTTCCTTATACATGATTTGCAAATATTGTCTTCCATTCTGAAGATAGTCTTTTTCACTTTCTTGATCGTATTGTTTCAAATACAAAAGTGTTTAATTTTTATATAGTCCAATTTGTTTATTATGAATTTATATTTTTTGATGTCATGTTCTAATAATTATTGCCTAATCCAAAGTCACAAAGACCTACACCCATTTTCTTAAGAGTTTTATAGTTTTGACTCTTACATTTAGGTCTGTGATCCATTTTGAATTAATTTTTCGTGTATAATGCGAAGTACGGACCTTTTACATTATTTTACATGTGGATACCAGTTGCCCCAGTACCACTTATTGAAAAGACTATTCTTTTCCCATTGAGTGGTCTTTTTTTTTTTTTTTTTTTTTTTAAATAAGGTCTCATTATGTTGCCCAGGCTGGAGTGCAGTGGCTATTCACAAGCGTGATCCCATTATTGATCAGCATGAGAGTTTTGACCCACTCTGTTTCCAACCTGGCCTGCGGGTTTTCCCCTTCTTAGACAACTGAGTGGTCCCCTGCTCCCAGGAGGTTACCATATTGATGCCAAACTTAGACTCGATTGACATAGCGCACTATAGCCCAGAACTCCTGTGCTCAAGCAGTCCTTCCCCAGCCTCCCGCATAGCTGGGACTATAGCCACGCACCACTGCATCCAGCTGAATGGTCTTCTGTTGACCAAATCATTGCTGTGCCCTAGACCAGCCCTGCTGTCACCTTCCCCCTTTGCTCATTCTCTTCCCTATGTCCTGGGTCAGAACTTTCTCCCTCGGAGTTGACCTCACATGTGGCTTGCATCTCTTGCTTCATCCAGCCTTCCTTTGTGTCTCTCCTTTTCCCTAGGTGAGAAGTAACCTCTTCTTGCTCCAAACACCTGTAGCATTGTGTTTCCTCTTCCCTCTGCATAACCTTTTATTGCACTTCTCTGCTCTGACATTTTATGAGCTCCTTAAGGACAGAAGTCTTGTCTTTGAGTCTCGTCTGTTTCCCCTTGGGAGCCCTGAAAACAGGATCCAATCATTTCTTCAGGATCAAATCACTGCCTTTATCCTGGTGATGGGGCACAGGTAAGTAACTGTTAAAATGAATAGGGTTTTATCATTCCATGTTCATCAGCTCCATGTGATTGGTTGAAAATAGTAATGTACACATAAGCAATTTAAATGTAACAGTACCTTACGATTATAAAGCTGGGAGCGTACCTTTCTCCATATCTAGAGAGAAGTGATGCTTTAAGGCCCAACCTCCCTCTAGGGGCTTTGCTGTCACCAGGCAGTGAGTATATTTTAAACTGGGTTTATCAGCAGCCTCTCATCCTTGCTTTCCTGTGCTCCCGTCTCTCTCTTCCATTTTCTTAGGTTTTTGGCATTTTTGCTGCCTGTTTCCCGCCACCTGCAGTTAATGATGAGTGGAGGTTTTATCCAGTCACACTTTACAGCAGTGTCAGCTGCACCCTGTGGCGGTGTCAGATGGTGGCTGGAGGAAGCCCAGTGCCATGCTCAGAAATGAATGTTTTTACCTCAAAGAAAATAGAGGGGGGCAGGGCAGTGGTGGTGGTAATCTCTTTGATCATTTCTGATTTACTGAGAAACACAGAAGTCACAGAAGCCCATGGAGGCTATTATTCTGTGTTTAGCATCCATGAATGTTAATGTAAAGTAGAAATAAACAGGAAAGAGAAACTGACATTCCGGTTTGAATCCTCAAATTTGTTGTGAGGCCACTGCGTGTGTATGAGCCTCTGTGTCTGTTGGCAGGGCTGGCCGGCCGGCCCTGCTCCAGGCAGAGGGCAGGGGTGTGCATAGCCTGGAGTTGAGAAACCAAGGGGATCATAGATGGTGATTTCTAGAAGAGAGGGACCAGTAAGAACTAGAGTATCTTACAAAAGTAAAACTGGTATCTTCAGGAAAGTCTTCATTATTAGGGCCTGAAGCACTAAAACCAGTAAGCCCTGCCTCGGGCAGGGGCCTATCTAGAGTAGCTGACAGTATCACACGTGGAACTCTTTTCTGCACCAGGGCTCTGAGAAATGTAATTTAGGAAATACTCTTCCAAAGAGATAGGCTTTCCTTGTCACTTCCACTATCAACAAAATTGTCTTTATTGGTCACAGGTCCTGAGTGCAGATAATGAGCTCCTCTTTTAAAGAGCCTGGGAGAGTAAATTCTCCACCCTGAGTCAGGAACTGGTAGGACTCTGGTTCAGCTCACCAAGTTATGAAGGGTGCTGGTAGATGCAGTCTGTCTTTGTCCACCACCAGTCCCAGGTCAGAACTGGGTTCGCTTCCCAGCCTGGTGTGCTTGGACAAGTTGCAGGTGTTTCCTCATCTGGGAGATGGAGTAATAATGGTGCTTCTCTTATGGGGTGTTTGGGACTGCATGTTTTTGTCCCCCCAAATTTGTATGTTGAAACCCTGACCTCTAATGGGATGGTATCGGGAGATGGGGTCTTTGGAAGGTAGTTAGGTTTAGATGAGGTCACGAGGCTATGTAGAGCCCTCATGGTGAGATTAAAAAGAAGAGAAAGAGGCTAGAGCTCACTCTGTATTAGCCATGTGAGGAAACTGTTACCCACAGTTTTGCTTTCAGAGGTTGCAGTTACCTGAAGTCAACCTAGATCCAAAAATATTAAATGGAAAATTCCAGAAATAAGCATAAGTTTTAAATTGTGCAGTGTTCTGAGTAGTGTGCTGAAATCTCACCCTGTCCCACCTGGGACAGGAATCATCCCTTTGTCCGGTGTCTCCATGCTATAGACGCTCCCAACAGTTAGTCCCCAAGGAGCTGTCTCGGTTACCAGGTCAACTGTCGGGGTATTGCAGTGCATGTGTTCGAGTAACTAATGGCCCCCAAGCACGAGAGAAGTGATGCTGGCAATTCGGATATGCCAAAGCTTTGGCATACCCGAAGAAGCACATAAAGTGCTTCCTTTAAGTGAAAAGGTGAAAATTCTTGAGTTAATAAAGAAAAACCATTGTATGCTGAGGTTTCTAAGATCTACAATAAGAATGAGTCTTTCATCTGTGAAATGGTGAAGAAGGAAAAAGCAGTTCATGAGGTGTGCTAGTACTGCTGTCACACCTCAAACTGCAAAGGTTACAGCCACAGTGCATGATGAGGGCTTAGCAAAGATGGAAAAGGCATTAAATTTGTGAGTTGGAGACAAGAACAGAAAACATGTTCCATGTTGCACCAGAAGGCTTTGAGCCTGTATAAAAACTTCAGCAAGAGATTCCCTGCAATGAGGGACACCAAGCCATTTGCTGCAAGTAAGGGACGTCTGTACAGGAAAAAACATAGTGTATATACAGAGTTCAGTGGTATCCTTGGTCTCTGACATCCACCGGGAGTCTTGGAACGAATCTTCTGCAAATAAGAAAGTGCTACTATACAATGAGAAGATGCTGTCTCCAGACCCTGGATCTGCTGGTGGTTTGATCTTGGACTTCCCAGCCTCCAAATTATGAGAAATAAATTGTATTTAAGCCGCCCAGTCTGTGCTATTTTTATTACAGCAGTCTGAACCTAAGACATGGGGGAAGCAAAATCTCAGTGAGATGGAAACTGTAAAGTGTAGCTGTCGTGGCTGCGATTTCGATGTAACCTGCCTTGGAGCCCATCTTCAGCTCCTCTCATCTGACTCAGCGGCCATGAGTGGGTCCCCACAGTTATCAGCCCCCTGGATTCTCCGTCCTTAGCCAGATGCCCTCCAGTGGGATTCCACCCTCAGATCTGTGTTTTCTGGCAAGCACGTGCTGTCTTGATGTGCAACACTGCCCCCCGCCAGGCTTTGTTCCCTGCGAGAGGACATGAAAGCAGTGTAACGCAGTGGGTTCCACTCCAGCTCTGCCGCCAACCACTTGGGTTATTCATCTTCTCTTGGTTTGCACATGATTCATGTGAAGTGATTCAAATGGTATGTACATAAAATTGCCTTGTAAAGGAAGCCAGCTCTTAGAACTGGCGGTGCTAGTAAAAAGGTCTAAGCAATGGTTTGGGGCAGAAAAGAGAAATTTAAGTAAAGCAAAAAGGTAGTAGGATGGCTGGCGGTGCCCTGCCTCGGTAATTTGTGAAGCTGCTATGTGCCGTCTCTGGAAACGAGAGCCTGTGGTTTGTGAAGCTGGTGGAGAGTAAATGCTCCAATGTGGTCTGGATTTGCTTTCCAAGCAATGAGTGGAAGTTTAGCAGACAGTTGTGTATCGTTTCAAACCATGCAAGAGAGCAGAGTCACAAAGTTGCTCCTTATGCAGGTAAATGATAAAGTCAGCCCTTGAGGCAGAAGCCTTTGTCAGGTCACCCTTGAACATCCCTTAAATGGCTCATAAATGCCATGTGCAGATATACCGTCTCTTGATGACACAGCCGTTTTCCTTCTGCCATTAAAACAGATTGTTTATTTGGATGAGCACCAGATGAAGTAGATAGCTTGTACTTAGGACTACACTGTACCAGAAACATGTGCTTTGTACACCATAATCCCATCATGTGAGGGGCATGTGGGGCTGAGACTGGCTGAGGGACCAGCAGTTGAGACTGTGCCACAGTTGGCCACGTCTCTTCCTTCTCCCCCTCCTCCACCTTCTATGCCTCCTCCTCCTTGCAAGTGAGGTCATTTTGCCCGGATACAACTCCACTATAATGCCAGCAAGAAGTGTCCTCTGAGTTCATAGCAAGTATTAGGGATATTCCTGTCTTGGGTGGTTTGATGTTTCATAGGACTCTGGATATAGAACTAGGATGTTGAGGGTCTTAGGTAATCACAAGAAAATATATGGCTCGTTGTACACATTAGAGTCTACTAGTGTTAATATTTGATACAGAAATTAGAGGCCTTATTTATTCTTGGTCCTATTGTAGCTTTTACTGAAAGTGGTAAAGATCAACCAGTGAGAATACAAGTAACCAAATTTTAGAAGAAGGTGAGAAGCAGTCCACAGACTGCAATCTCCTGTTTAGGGATTTCCTTTATTGAAAAAATTTTTACAAAATAATTGCCAACTTTTTTTCTAGTTATACAATTTCTGTTAGAGCAGGTTTGTATATTCTCTAAGATTTGAATGAATATGCACTAAAATGTATATATATGTATACCCACACACGAAAATTTGAATGTAGACATGTAAAAGATTCTCTGAGTGATATGGTTTTTAAAGAGCTTATGAGGTCTAAGCAGGTCTTACCTGCATTAGGTAAACTTGAACTTCTATATACTATGCCTTTTCTACCCAGGCTATGTTGTATCGTGGGAAGACAGACCAGGGTTCAATCCCAAGTCTCTGTTCTTAGTAGCTCTGTTTCCTTAGACTAATGTCTCTAATCCTTGGTTTCCTCATCTGGAAGTGAGAATAAATTGTCTACCAAATAGGTCTTTGAGAGGATTAGAGAGAATGTTTGTGTAGCGCCTGGCTCCCAGAACGTGCTGGAGAAATGCTGCTGCTGTTGCCGTGTTACATCAGACTGGCCCTGACCTCTGAGATCAGGTCACTCACTCCTGCCCTTTGTCGTCCTGTCTCCTGTATTGTCCTCGTTGGACTTGAGTCTTTCTGGCCTGGAGGACAGAAGGCACCACTGCTTCAGTGCAGGGACCTTTAAGACCTAATGTTGATATTTGGACTTGGGTTAGTAAATGTTGATGAAACCATTCAAACTGCTGATATTTGGATTTGGGTTTGTAAATTCTGGGCATGGCTTTGTGCATGAGCGGACCCATCTACAGTTTCTGTGGGAAGGGTCTTGCTCTTGCCAGAGACTTAATTGGTTTTCATTTCCTGTCTTGTGTGTGTGTTGCTTGCAGCCAAATGCCTTATGTTATTTATTTTTGATCCTATTGTAGCTTTTATTGAAAGTAATAAAAATCACTAGTAACTGAGTTTTAGAGGAGTGTGAGAAGCAATTCACAAGAAAACAAGCTGATACCAAAGATTTTGGGAGTGAAGGTAGGGAAACCACCCAGCATCTGAGTGTTGTCCTGAGGGGAGAGCAGATCTGGCCTGACTGTAAAGAGATGCTTCACCGTGACCACCTGGGCCCTGTAAGATTCTCAGGAAGAAATGACATCAGTAGGCCAGGTCAAGCAAACACCTGTTAAACAGTTTCCGAGGATGTAATATTTACTTGATTTTAGGTTTTACTGTACACTTTATTTTTCTTATATTAATAGTTTGTGATATTTTAATAAGCAATTGAAAAATAACAGGTCCTTTTAAGGCAGGGGGAAAAAAATCTTACATGTAGCCTGAAACCTTGACTTATTGATACTGCTGCTGGTAGATTTCTGTGTGATACACAGAAGGGAAAAAAATAAAGACAACCTGTTTAGGTCAACATGTTTTCCCTGAAATGTGAAACGTCTATCAGATTGCTTAAGAGAATCACTATTTTATTTGCACTTTTGACACCCTTTCATTATTTTTGTGGTTTAGTTTCCCTGTTTCTTCCTCTCAAACTGGAAATTCTTAGTTTACATGCCCTTTGGCCTTTAAAAATAAAGTTCCTTTTTATGCTGTGGTTCTCTGAAGGGCTCTTTCTCTCTCCAGCTCTCCTGGACTTATTGGCAGCTAAGCTGGCAAGAGACTGTTCCAGGATCCCTTTCACCATAAGGGGACACTGTGTAGGTGGATGTGACTGTTTTTGGCACTGATATTTTTCTGAACAGCCTCAGAGGCACTCTGAGTCACCTGAATCTTTCTTTCACTCAATAACTTCCTGAGGTTCCATAAACATTTGTTTTCTGTTGGTTTATTGAGCACCAGCTATGTGTTGGGCTCTAGGGTAGAGATGAGGTGGATGTAAAAGTAAATAAATACTTAGGCTGTATGCTTTGGGAACCTCCCAGCTTACAGATGACAACTCTCAAGGCGTTGAAGTGTCTGCAAGGCACCGTGACCCTCAAGGAGAAGAGGGAGACTCCCCTTTCAGAGGCTGGCAAGGCTCCCTGGTGTGTGACGTTGGAAGAAGTTCCTAAAGGGTGAGTTAGGACTTACATGGCAAACAGGAGTTTCCAGGAGTCGGGCTGGGTGAAAAGACTGTCCGGTAGGGACGGAACGGCCCCACATGACATCCAGAGCGTACACGGAAATGTGAGCGAGCGTGCTGCGGTGGCCGGAGCTTACAAGGCCTAGTAGGGTCGGTGGCATCAGAGATGAGGGTGGAAATATGGTGGGAGCCAGGAAGGATTTTATTCTTTTGGCGCTGCTGTCCTTTGACCATTGTAAGCAGAGGGATGAAATAAATAGATTTGGGTTTTAGGATGCTAACTGCTGTGTACAGGCCATCTTGGAGTTGAGGAGAATGGTTGGGACTCTTGTCGTGATTCCCCTGAAATACAATGGTTTAAATCTCTACTGTGGCGGAGGGGAGTGCAGTGAGGTATGTGGGTTGATTTGAAAAAGTTTTATGAAAAAGAATCATTAGGTTGTAGTGACCTGTTTGTATGTCAGAATTAGGGAAGGAAGAAAAGTGCAGAATGGCTCGGGGCAAGGGCTTCCCAGCCCTTTTTATATTGTGGCATATATAGGAAATATTTGTATAGCAATTGGGTTAAATGATCTGTCCACTGGGACTGCTCTAGGCTCTGCCCAGCAGTCCAGAGAGCAGAGGGGATCTATATCTTGTCATACCCTTAACTCATTCTTGACCAGTTGGGAAGCTTGCTAAACTCCAGCTTGGTTTTCTGGATGCATCCAGATTCAAAAAATGTTGTGCCTAGTGGCTTCACATTTTTTCCCAATTTAATTTTTATGGTATTTTCAAGGTGGGACTCATTGCTGTATTTTTGGCAAAGATTCTAAGGCTCTGAAAGGTGGAATGTCAACCCCGGTTGGTCCTAGGATTCCTGGTAATGCTGTTTCTGGCCTACTGGGGGTGTAGGTGCTGGTGTAATTAACTGCACTATGGAATAGCTTGACTGTGCACATCTTGAACTTTGGATATTCCACGGAACCTTGTTTGTGAAAAGCACCTAGGAGTTGGAGGTGCGCAGCCTGAGCTCAGATTGCCAGCCTCAAAGGAAGAGGAAGGGTTTCAAGATGTGACATCCTAGGCAGAAGCTGTGAAGGTCAAGTAAGATAAGGACAAGTGTCTGTTTGCCTTGGAAATATGGTAACTGACGACCTTTGAACAGAGTCAGCAAACTTTTTTGTCAAGGGCCAGATAGTAATATTTTAGGTTTTGAGGGCCACTCAGTCTCTGTTGCGACTATTTGACTCACCATTGTGGCACAGAGCCGTAGACAACACGTAGATGAATGGTCATGGCTCCGTTCCAGTAACATTTTATTTATAAAAACACTCAGTGGTGCTCTGTGGCCCTTGGGCCATACTCTGTCAACGTGATTTTTGCCTCAGAGGAAAGGAAAGGAGCAGTGGAAACTTAGCATTTGTTCAGTACTTACCATGTGCTAGACACATGACAAACACGTTAGCCCTGAGGTGTAGGTACCAGCCCCATTTACAGCGATGGAGAGCCCCAAGAGTTTAGGTAACTTTCCTGAAGGTGAGACGGCTAGCTGATGGCTGACTGGGATTTGAACCTCCGTTTGATTCCAAAGTGTCAGTCATTTTCCTTCACTGCCGCCCAGAACAGCAGCCTTAGATCAGATCACTCTCAGAAGGTACAGATGGCACAGAAGCCACCACCTCTGTGTTCCCGCCATTGTCCTTCACATGACCTTCAGTGAAGCAGTGTTTTTCTGCTTCACTTTCCTCTCTGACAAGTGTCAAGGGACTGTCAGGAACACAGTCCAAATACTTCAACATAGAAGGTAAAGGGCTCCTTATGTATGTGAAGGCACTTCTTATTAATTGTTACATTTGAGCCTTGGATGAACTTTTATTTTTAATTAACTTTTTATTTTAGAATAGCTTTAGATTTACAGAGAAGTCACAAAGAATAGAGAGTTCCCATATACCCCATACTAAGTTTCCCCTGTTACAAACATACAACATTAGTAGGATATAGGATATGTTTTTCACAATTAATGAATCAATATTCATTGATTCATTACTTCAAAGTACTGAAGTCTGTACTTTGTTCATATATTGGTTCACACCCAATGTCCTTTTGCTGTTCCGGGATCCCATGTTACATTTAGTTGTCATGTCTCCTTAGACTCTTTTTGGCTGTGAGTTTCTCAGACTTCCCTTATTCTGATGACCTTGACAGTTTAGAGGAGACTGGTCTGGTATATTGTAGGATGCCCCTGTATTGGAATTTGTGTGGTGTTTTTCTCATGTTTAGATGGAGTTACAGATTTCCGGGCAGAAGCCACAGAAGTGAAGTGCCTTCTCACCACATCGTGTTGATGGAACATAGTAGCAATGTGACTTATCACTGTTCATGTTTATCTTGATCACCTGGCTGAGGCAGTTGTTGCCTGGTTTCTCCATGGTAAAGTTACTCTTTTTCCTCCCCTTCCCTTCCATGTATGAAAGTGTATGTATCCATATGCATACGTACTGTACGTGGAGTGTGCTGTCCTCTCCAGAAGGAGGTCAGTGTGCACGGCACACACATAGGGGTGGGGAGTTAGGCTCCCCCTCCTTGAGAGGGATTATCTGTATACATTGTTTAGAATTTTTCCACATGGGAGATTTGTTTATTCTTTCCCATTTATTCATATTAGCATGGGTTCAAAGGTAGATGAACTTCCAGTGTTGCACTTTGATATAATTCAGGAATACTTTTCTGCCCCACTTTGTTGCCTTGTTGGCTCTAACTGGGGCTGAGATCGGTCTTTGTAGGGGCTTTAGATTGGGCCTAAAATGGGGGCAGGGAATTGCTGCCACAGTGGTTTAATTCCTCAATATAGACTGTTAACCATGTGTATGTTACCTGAAACCTTAAAGAAAAAGCATTTCCGGACTTCACGCTCCTAACAGATGCAAGCACTGTTGCCATGATGGTGAAGAAACTGCTCTAGCCAGGCTGTGCGTCTGGAATTAGCATTGAAGCAGCTCCACCTTGTGGTTGATGATGAATGAGCAGCGTATTCTAGGAGCGATTTCTGCCGAGTCCTGTGACTTTACTTCAGCGGTACCCAGCTTTTATGGCACCAGGGACCCGTTTCATGGAAGGCAGTTTTCCCACAGACTGGGGCGGGGGAAGGGATGGTTTCTGGATGATTCCAGTGCATTACATCTATTGTGCAGTCCAACCTCTCTGCTAATGATCGTATTTGCAGCCACTCCCCAGTGCTAGCATCACTGCCTCAGCTCCACCTCAGATCATCAGGCCTTAGATTCTTCTAAGGAGCTCACAACCTAGATCCCTCGCTTGCCGAGTTTACAGTAGTGTCTGCACTCCCATAAGAATCTAATGCGGCTGCTGATCTGACGGGAGGTGGCGCTCAGGTGGCGTTGCAAGGGATGGGAAGCGGCTGTACATACAGGTGAAGCTTTGCTGCTCACCCACGGCTCACCTCCCGCTGTGCAGCCCGGTTCCTACAGGCCACGGACTGGGGTTTGGGGACCACAGTCTTACTTGATCTGCATGCCATTCTAGTAGCTTAAAGTACTATTAAAAAGAATAAAATATTTTAAGTTCTTAGAGGCTCCCTTCTGACTTTGCCTTTATACATGACCAGGCTTACATAAAAAGTAAACACATTAAAAAATCTCTGTAGTTATTTCTTTTGGCATATTAACTATTACCGTATGTCTTGAGGTGAGCTTCCCCCCCCCCCGATTATTCAAAATTGTCTAATAGCTGAGGTATAAAAATAGAACAGCTTGGAACCCTCGACTTCTGGAGCTATTTTTCTTTGGTATGGGCAGATTGGGGTGTTATTTTACTAGTCTCATTCCATTCTTCTTTGCCCCCAGCTGTTTTCAGATGTTTTTGCACTCATGGCTGAGATGTTTACACCTGTGTGGGAAGTAGCCGGGGAACAGGCTAAGGCCCACTGTGATGTGTGGGAACGTGGGACAGGCTGGGCTTAGCTGCTATCTTCACCCTGGAGTGTGAAGAGGCATCCATTGGAGGCCTCTTCAGAACCAGTGGAGGTGGGGGAGTTGGGAGGATGATTTAATGTGGCCTTGTGGCTGACCTGGCTGACTATTAGCAGGTGCTAAGCTGGAGATGAATTATAGTTGGCTTTTTCAAAAAAGTCAAGAAGGAGCCATTCTTTTTGTTGTAATGAATCAGTGTATATTCAGGAACTCATGTTCATCTTGATTAGCTATTTGAGAGCGAGGTCGGGTAAAATTGTGGTGGTTTTGACCAAGAAGAAAACTTCTGCAAGAATTTAAACTGTAGCCCGTTTAATGTGGAAACCCTTCCCTCTGGTGTGTCCTGACCCCAACACACTGATAGCTGCTGAGTGGTCCCGATGGCCTGCGTCCTGCAGGGGACGAGAGTAGGCTCAGTGTGAGGAGAGCTGTGGCTATGACTCTTCATCGGCCTCCTCTCAGTGATGTCAGGGGTCACCTATGGCATCTGTGAGTGCAATTTGTCCTTTTCAGACTCTGAAGAGATAACAGCTAAGCCCCAAAATATCGCTTTGCCACTGCTCTTGAAGTTTGCAAGAGGAATTTTAGATAATGGGAAGCACATGCTTGCAAGTGTGAGCTCATCAACAAGGAGGTCAGAGAAGGACATTGCCTCAAGCTCACAAACCCAACCTTTGTGCTGCCTTTGCTTTCAGCCTCAGGTGAAGCCTGCTCTGTAGGACTCTGGGGGGTGTTAGAGGATGCTTGTGTGTGGCCTGACAGCAGCTCCCTCTCTGTTGTTCTGGACTGTTCCTGACATGAGAGATAGGGTCTCTGTACAGATGCCAGGGACACGCAGGAGTGAGTCCACTGGGGGTGCTGACAAGTATACAGGTGATGACAGTGTATGTGCTCTGGGGGCAGAAGGACTGTGGTAGCACATGGAAGGTTCTAGAATTCAGCTGAGAGAACAGAAATGCATGATGGCTAGCCTTGCCAGCTGGGTAGGAGCTATGGGATACGAAGTAGACAGTGGTGGACTTGGAGTTAAGGGAATGTTTTTTCTTGTTCTTTTTCTTTGAGAGAATCTTGAGCTCCTTCCATTGAGCAATTTGAAAGGGAGAGACTGACTTTACACAGGGGAGAGACTGTTCTCAGATGAACCTTTTGATGTTTGAGAGCAGCATTTTGTGTACACTTGATGATAAGAGGTTCAAATTATTGCCCAGTGTATTATAGTTAAAATTTTAAAACATGGTTTTTCATAAGCCTTTAAAATTAATTTACAAATCTTATGTTTATAAATTAATTAAAAATGAATTTCACTTAAAGCTAAAAATTGCATATTTCAAGTATGAAGCACAAGGCTAATCAGTCAGGTACTCCAAAATACTACATTTTATTAATAAAAACAGTAAAAATTCTGAGGCCAGTCATGGTGGCCCACGCCTGTAGCCACAGCTACTCAGGAGGCTGAGGCAGGAGAATCGCCTGAGTACAGTTCAAGGTTGCAGTGAGCTATGATCGTGCCACTGTGCTCCAGCTTGGGCAACACAGAGTGAGACCCTGTCTCAAAAAAAAAAAAAAAAAAAAAAGAAGAAATTTCTGCTAGATATATTCTCAAATTATGCCAGTGATGACAAACTTATTACCAAACTCAATCAAGAATGTACGCATCTATCTATAGTAAGGTAATCTTGCAGAGTCTGCTTTATGTAAATAACACCCAGCTCCACTAAAGGGACACCCTAAGTATCTCTCTTTTGTCTCTTTCCAAGTATTAGATACTTTTAAATAGTGAAAAATTAGGGCTGTCTTACCAGGGTGGACGGAGATGATAGGTGCTGGGGCTGGCCTCTACCTGTCTCTGCCTCTAAGTGGGTCAGAGATCTTGCCCAGGACCTGAGACTTGGGAGCTTCCTGCTACTGGATATCACTAGTATCATATGGGTGGTACTCCTGCACAGCTGGACACCATAAGCCAAGCCCCTTTTTTAATTGAAAAAATTTTAAATGTGTTTTTTAATTAACATAGAGTAAAATGCACTTTTTTTGTCATTGTACAGATCTGCAAGCTTTGACCAATGCACAGAGTTGTGTATGTACCTCTGCAATCAAGATAAAGACCAGTTCTTTCACCCCCAGATACTCCCTTATTCTGCTCCTTTGTAGTCAACCCCTCAGCCCTAGCAACCCCTGATCTGTTCTCTAAACCTCTAGTTTTGCCTTTTCAGAATGTCAGATATGGAATCCCACAGTATATAACCTTTGGAATCTGGTGTCTTTCAGTTAGCTTAATGCATTTGAGGTTTATCCATGTTGTAGTGGGTATCAATAACCCATTTTATTGCAGAGTAGTATTCCATTGCATGGATATACCACAGTTTATCCATTCACCAGGTGAAAGACATTTGGGTAGTTTCCAGTTATTGGTGACTGTGAATAAAGTTGCTGTAAATATGTACGTAAAAGTTTTTGTATAAACGTAAGTTTTCATTTCTCCTGAGTCAATACGTAGGAGTGCAATTGGCTGAGTCATATAGTGTGTTTAACCTGATGTGAAATGCCAAATGTTTTCCAAAATGATGGTACCATTTTGCATTCCCACCAGCAGTATAAGAGTTCCAGTTGGCCTACAAATTCACCAGCAGTTTTGTGACATTTTGTATTTAAATTTTAGCCATTCTAAAGGGGATGCAATGGTAGCTCATTGTCCAAGCTGGGTCCTTTTAATGGTCTCAGTGTAACCCTAATAAGGTTGTAACTCCTATCCATGGCTGATCTTTTGACCCAGACTAAACCCATAAATCCTTTCCAGAGCAATAATTCTTATAGATATTTTTCTATAGAAATGGTTGGATTCTGCATCTCTCTTGCATTTTTTTGCCTGTGATCTCAGCACCCTGAGCACAGGTGGAGGGTTAGCTTTATTGTGGCTGTGACTGGATGAGTAGCAGTGCAGGTGACCGTGAGGATGGAGTTGAAGACAGTTTCAGGTGTTTGCTCCTGATGGCCACTTTCTCTGTGAGGTGGGACGTGCGGATTCCTGCATGGGGTGAGGGGTGGAGTGTGCATGTGTGTGCATCACATTTGTTCAAGGAGGCTGGGAGGGTCTTGACCTGGCCGCTGTGGAGAGCGGAGAGCGAGAGCTGATGGGTGAGACACAGGATTGCTCTGCTCTTGCCCTCTCCTGGGTGGTTGGGAGGCGTCTCGGAGTGCCCTCCAGCAGGTGGGAGCCTCTCGGTGGGCTGGGCCCCATGTCCTCTCTCCCACCCCTTCCTTTACTTCCAAATCTCCTGCCCTGACAGAAGGAATAAATGAGATTACAGCAGAATTCCCCACTGGCTACTGTGCTGAATAAATATGAGAAAATGTTCCCAAATTAGAAAATGTCTTAGAAATTATTAGTTTATAGAAAATAAGCATAGCTTGTTTAAAAAGTAGAAAGAAGCCTTTTCTTGTTGGAATAAATATTTGTGCCCCGACTGAATACATAGCACTGTGCTAAGCTCTGTAAGGAAGCCAAGAAGAGCTAAGTTCTCTTCCTCAGGCTGCTTTTATTCTGTTGAGGACTGGAAAGAGTAAAACACCCTGTCCCCATTTCAGCGCATTCCCTCTCAGTAGCGCTGCCCCCAGCTCAGCCTCAGGCTCAGCCCAGTTGCTGCCTCTTCCTCTCCATTCTGCCCTTGTCCCCGAATCGCCTGCCGTCGTGCTCTCTTCTTCATACTTGGTCGTGAGCTTCCTCAGGGTGAGGGCCAGGTCTCGTAGGGCTGCCCCAGACAGGCTAAGCCAGTGCTTTTCAAACTTTAATGGGCGTCAGAATCACTTTGTGGTCCGGGGTAGGGCTGAGAATTTGCATGTCTGACAAATTCCCAGGTGATGCTGTCCATGCTGGTCTCAGGACCACATTTTGAGCACGACTGGTCCTAACCAACAGAGAAAGAAAATTCTCAGGGATCCTGCCTTTCTCTTCTCGGACTCAGTTACCTCATGCAGTGTAGGGCTCATTTCCCGCTTGTGTGAAGAACAGGAGAGCCCATTTCCCTTAAGCGCTGCTCCCGCGGTTCCTTAGAGAAACTCCGAAATTATCATTCCAGGAAGGACTCAGATCCTTCTTCCAGGGACATCTTAAAGTCAAGGTTTGTAGCTGTTCATTGACTGGTAACTGTTTGCTTAATGATTCTTACAAAGCTAATGAAACCAGTTTCAGGTGTTAGGTTCTTTATGGAAAATTATAATTACTGCCAAAAGTTAGAGCAGGTGAGGGCCAGAGATTTCCTCCTTGTAAACTCACTGCTGGGTATGATGCAAACAAGGCTCAGGCTGAGTTCTGCCCATACACGGATTTATTAGTAGGCCGCCACAACACAGCCACATAACCGGCTATGCCTGGTAAAGTTCTAGTTTTGTCCTTTTCAGGGATCCGTTGTCTGACAGCACCTTGCATTCAGTGTCTACCTGTAGCACATGAGACAGTATTTCATAAACAATGCATTAGTGTTCTGTTGCTGCCCTGAGAAATCACTACTAACTTATCATCTTAAAACAAATTTATTGTCTCTCAGTTGTGTAGGACAGAAGTCCAGGCACAGTGTGGTGCAGCGGGCTCTTTGCTCTGGGTTTCATAAGGCTGAAATCAAGAGAGTAGCGGGGCTGCGTTCCTTTAAGGCTCAGGGGACGAAACACTTCCAGGCTCATTCAGGGGAGCAGAACTCAGTTCCCTGCAGCTGTAGGATTGAGGTCCCCATTTCCTTGTGCCTGTCTCAACTTCTAGAGGCCGCTCGCATTCCTTTGTCTGTGGCATCTTTCCTTCCTCTTCTGAGCCAGAAATGTGCCAAGTCCAGAGCGTGGATGCTTCTCACACTGGAATCTCTGGCTTGCTCTCCCTCCCTCCCGCCTCATCTCCCCGCTGCCGGATTTCTGCTTTTATTAAGGGTCCATGTGATTACATTGGGCCCACCCCGATAATCCAGGATAATCTTTTTATTTTAAAGTCAGCTAAATAGTAATCTTAATTCTTCATTTCATCTGCAGAGTCCCTTCACAGCAGTGCCCAGATCATGTTTGATTCCATAACAAGTGGAGGGGTTGGGAATCTTGGAATGAGTTCTTTAGAATTCTGCCCACCCATGGCAGCATTCAGGTTATCCTGCCATTTTGCATCCAGGGCCTAAAGCTTCCTGAGAATTAGTAGCTGGACTTCTTAGAGCCTTACGTGCCTGAGGGCCTGCTAGATTTTTATCCTTGGCTCATACAAAAGCTAGGATGCTTCTTTGACATTTTTAGTCATTCCCTTTACCTCAAATATGAATTTCACCACTGAAAATGTTTCCAACAACCATAATACTAATTAACAAAGTCAGTAATTTAACCAGTAGCAAAGCTCATTTCTAACCTATGCGAATTAACATAACCCTGCTGTTGGTTGGTGGTAAGGATAGCTAGCTGACTGGTTTGCAGCAGCATCTGGCCTTTTGGTTAAAAGCTAGTTAACTACTCCTGGAGTCTGTATTCCAGATTAAAATAACTAATTGCCTTTAGGTGGTAGATTGTAGCCATCAGACATAACATTCATACCACACTGTTTATGTTGATGTGTTTTAGAATAAAATTCAGATGATGTAATAGACTCTTGTCCTCTCAGCTGAGAGCTTTAAGAGAACGCATTCACATCTGTGGTTCTCACCCTTGTGCCTGACATGCAGAGGATGTGCCACGGATAATTTGTTGAGTAAACAAATAAAGCGATTAATGCATTTCCATGTTTTAATATATAATAACAATTTAGGCACAGCACAGGAATAGCATGACAGATCAAATGGCATTGGAAGAAAGTAGAAACATTACTTAGGTTATTTTGTTGTACTTGGAGTTTATTGTCCTCATGGTACTATAAACATGCAGACTACAAACTACAAACTTGAAAGTCTTTGTCAACATTTATTTTAGTGATGCCTTATTGAAAGGAGCATGGCTCCATTTTGATACGCTGTTTCCCTGCTAGCTCAGCGCACCTTGCGGCAGTGAAGGTTTACAGCCTCACAGTGCCCTACGCAGTGCATGAGTGAATAAAGGCTGTTCACCCTTTCCCAGTGCACCCTTAAAATCAAGGTATTGGAAATAAATAAAAGGAGGCTTATTAAGAGTGGTGTCAAGTAACTTTTTAAATTTCATTCATCAGCAGGTGACCAGAATTTCCCTAGACCTCACCTGTCTTTGGGTGTGGATGAGGTCACAGTAGTAGTAAGAACTCAAATTGTGCTGACTTGATGGCCTCCTCTTTTTACACAAGGCTCCAGGCACTTGTAAAATGTTTCTTAAAGTTTCCAAAAGTCCCCAGAGGGTATGTCTGCTGGGGCAGCTGGTGTACTTCTCTCGCCTGATGCCTTGCTCAGCATTGGCCCCCAGCATCCCAGGCATTGTCATTCCCTGGAGTAGAGAGCCATTTCAAGCAGCATTTTAGGTTTTTGTTTACAGCAGCTCCCCTGCCTCTCACAGACAAAATCCAAGTGATGGATGCCAGGCTGTGCTTGAAGTCACCCTCCCCTTTGGCCAGGGCTTTCTGACTGGGTCAGTTCATTGTCTGGCTCCTTCTTCCCGCAAAAGGAATCCTCCCAGGAGGCTCTCACCCCTTACGATGGAGTCTGTGGACAGAGCCACCAGTCCATCAGCCCTGCCACAAGTCCAGCAAGGAACAGAATAGCAGGGAGCCAGGCCCAGCGCCCTGGTACAAAGGACTCCCTTTGTGCTGCAGGCCTGATTAGGCTGTCTTCCCCTTTCTTCAGTCTCACATTGGATGTCTTCTCATTTTCCTCTCCCACCAAGCATTCTTTTTGGGGGTACAGGAGGAAGAATCTTTAGAAGCGCTGTCTGGATATCTTGCTCTTTCAAAATTCAAGACTCTGATCTGGTTGTTCACCACAGTTTACCGTTTGGAATTGGCTATTTAATGACATTTGCTTTAGAGATAACCACCGCCCCAGCCCCCAAGCATACACACACAAAAACAAAACCTCCTTACTCATCTCTATTTTTCTCATCTTGTTGTGAACACTTCCCAATGTGAAATGAAAACCTATACTGGATAAAATTGACAGGAACCTTTACTGTGAAAGTTCAAGATGCCAAAAAAAAAAAAAAAAAAAAAAAATCCCTAAAATGATTGATAACACAAAGTGTCACTTTTCATGGTCTCCAGATGTCATGAAAAATGTAAGATCTACTTTAAATGCAATAAGTAGCCTCAGGTGTTCTGCGTCCCAAATATTGCTTTCATATATATAATTATTTTTAACTGAAAGGCTCGAATGAAAAGTAACCCTTGCCCTTCTTTCTTTCACTGCCTGGAGATAAAGCCCAGTTTGGTTTATTTCTACTGTCCCTTTTTAGAAAATATTCCTTATATGGCAGTTTCTAAGCAGCAGAATAGTCAGCTGTGTGATTAAAATGTCAAAAACAGTAGGAAAACTGGCCTCTGGGAAAGTATATTTAGAGATTTATGTAAAGGCAGAGTACTGAATGGGGAGATTGCTCTGCCTTGAGGTTGCAGAATGGAGTGATTAAGCGAAGTTGCTGGCCCTGGCGACTCCTTCCAGACTGACACAAGGCCCTTCTCCACAATTAAAGAAGCTGGCCAGGAGCTGTTCTTTTGCAAGCTGCGTACTTGGTGTCTGCAAGTTTATGGCTATTTAAGCTCTTCTGGGCACATTTTTAAAAAATTTTAAGTATCCTTTGTAACTTTGAGAGCCCCCTCCCCTTCTGACACATAGTGGGGGGTGGGGGTTGGAATGAGGAAAGGGATCTTGAGTTCGGATGAAGCAGGTTTAATTTATGACTGAGAAAAACCTCGTTTATCCCTTAAATCTTGTAAACTGGACAAGTTGGTATTCCAACCACGGCCTCTGGGACCCGATTTCTACCTGACAGGAGGGGGTGGTTAAGTACTGGTTTTCCCTAGAGACCTGCCCTTGTTATGAAAGTGTGGTCTGGGGTCCCAGCCCACACCTGAACATCAGAATCAGAATTTGAGGATGTCACAGCTGGAAAAGCTGCTGGGTACCAATGCTGGGGGTCAGCTGCCTGGGTGCTGTGCCAAGGAAACACATTGGTCTCTAGATCTGCGGTCTCCATCCCCCAGCCCGCGGGCTAGTACAGGTCCCTGGCCTGTTAGGAACTGGGCCCCACACCAGGAGGTGAGCAGCAGGCAAACAAGGGGAAGCTTCATCTGCATTTACAGCCGCTCCCTATCGCTCGCATCACTGCCTGAGCTCTGCCTCCTGTCAGATCAGTGGCAACATTAGATTCTGCATTATGGTGAGTTGTATAATTTTTTCATTATATATTAAAATGCAATAATAATGGAAATAAAGTGAACAATAAATGTAGTGCATTTGAATCATCCCGAAATCTCTACCCCTTGAGTCCATGGAAAAATCATCTATGAACCAGTCCCTGGTGGCAACAAGGTTGGGGACCGCTGCTCTAGATAAGCCAGTTCTCAGCTAAGACCTGACAGTCTTGTTTTTAAGAGCCCGTTGCCTTAAACATAGCTCGTAGCCAGAACACCATGTGTTGTGGGTAATTGTTATGTAGTATTACATTCTGGTTAATTTGGGAGGATCAACCTTATAACACTTGATTTATGAAATGGGGGGAAATTACTTTAAAGGACCTTATGCTTGAATATTTTGTTATAAACAAAGAGCTACATGTAGAAAGGTGCTAAGCAGTCGTTTTGATGAGGTGGATTTTTCAGTTTTGATCTCTGTTGACAAGGAATGTGGCCACTTGATTGAGGGGGGTTTTTCCATATTGATGGCCCAGAGATTAGTGTTACCGGTTTCATAGATGGTTGTTTAAGTGAAAGACTGGCACTTGGGTGACTGTGCTGGCTCCAGTTGCTCCAGTTGTCCTCGTTCTGCAGCCACAGCCTGCTCAGCTGACCACATCACAGGCTCTGAATGCCCTTGTCACAGTATCCCCCTGTGCAGCAGATGCGATGTTGCTTTTCTTTCTTGCTTTCTATTAGTTCCTCAGAGTTCCTTTTTTAACCTATTACAGTTGCTGTCTTTCTGGGCAGCGTCCTTCTTCAACTGCCTGACTGTGCTCCCTGGCACCTTATTTGTATATAGGTATAAGGTGCTCACAAGCTTATTGAAAGGTGTGTGTTGAGGGGAGGCTGTGCTGCAGCATGATTGGTCAAGGAGCTCACATTTTTCGGTGGGGGGGAGGGGGTCCCCAACTGTGATTATTTGTAGGTCTCCTCTCTTGATGAGTTTCCCCAGAAAGGAATCCTCCGATCTCTTCCTGCCCTGGCATACAAGCTTGGCCGTCAGTTCTCACAGATGAGAGGGAGCACATGTCTGGGGCCCATCAGTCTGTGTGTAGCATTTTTCTTAATCCTAGTTTTTTAATTTAGAATTTAGGAGTTTAAAAAAAACCCAAAACACAAAAAGAAAACAGAAAAAGGCACTCACAAGTTTAGCTCTTGAATCTCCATGGTCTTGGAATTCAGGCTTAATAGAGAATAAACTCAGCCTCCAGGAAGACAGAGGGAATGCTCCAGGCTTAAGAAATTCTGAGGTTTGTACCTTAAATAGATTATCAGCCAATCGTGAGGTGCTGGGCATCCCGTGCCCCGCCTTCCCAGCAGCCTGGTGTCCCTGTGGCCTGGGCTGAGCCCTCTCACCCCCACCCCCAGCACTGGGCTCTGCTCAGCCCAGTGCTCCTTGGCAGTCTGTTTCCACTTTCAGAAGCTTGGTTTCTTGCCTGTGGCTGTATCCTTTCCCTGTCGGTCTCTCTCTAATCCTTTTATTGCAACTTTCATGGTGTTTTGAGAGGGAGTGGAGGCAAAGTATCATCTGCTCTGTTTAATGCGAAGTTTGCGCAGATTCTCTAATGAGTGATTGAGGGGGAAATGAATAAAACCTCTATGGCTATAAATTTATCTTGTTTTACAGCATTTGAAGTTCAGCTGTTTGTGAAAAGCAATTTAAATAAAAGGATCATGTTACAGAGCAGTTGTTTATATTCACTTCATAATATTTCAGCTCCTAGTAAAAGTTAGGGGAGATCAGAGACAAGTAGGATGAATAAAACTTGCCGAATGACTAGGTGGTGGAAAGCCACAGTGCCTTGGCTTTTTCTAGAATTGCATGTTTGATCTAGATTTCACAGCTTTGTAAGTGCCGAATGGTGATTCAGTGCATGGGCTTCAAAACTGCATAGACCAGGCTTTGAATTCCTTCCTGCTTTGCCGTTAAGCAAATTGTTTAGTTTATTTGAACTTCAGTTTCCTGACCCCAAAATGGGGGAAATTGTGCTTTTTTCCCAGAATTATTAGGAATGAAGTAATTAATAGATGTAAGTGCTTAGCCTTGTGTGACCAGTGAATATGTGTTTTATTTACTTTGGTATATTCTAGGTCTCCTTTCAGATCTGACATTCCTGTGATTTACTGTGCCAGGGAGCCAGATCGGCCTGGGCTCCGCTCTTACAGATGTTCCCCTTGTAGTGGGAGGCTCCCTTGCTCATCTTTCAGCTCTGGGACTTACTGAGGCCTGAGTTAGGGGGAGGTGATGAGGGAGGGGTGTGGTATTTGAACCTAGGTCTGCCCGACTCAAAAGTCTCTGCTCTTAACATCCTGACTCCCCAGTGTTGTGTTATTTTTTATATTTAAGGGATGCCTCTGAATGGAACAGTTAGGGACAAGTAGGATGCTTTCTGAAGGCCCTGGGTGACATTGGGTTCCATGGTCCAGTTATTATGAATAGCCATCATACATGCGTCTGAAATAGCCCATATTCTAAGAAAGTACTTACTATCAGAGATTATTTTTGAAGGACTTTATTGGGTAGGTAGATTGGAGCCCGGAAGTAGACTCTTTAGATTTGCCTGAAGAGTTCGTGTGAGCAGAAATACAGGCATCTCTTGAGCAGTGGGGATAGCTGCTGGTTGGGCAGCTGCATGTCGTCAGACAATAATAATAAAAAAGGGCCTTTGGGTCCATTTTACCTTAGAGAGTGGGTAGGGAACCAAAAGTGTAGATTGGTTGTTGTATTTGTCCCGGTTCCATGTCTGTCTGTCCTGTTCAGGCCCTTCTTTCTAGTTTCTGTCTCTTCCACAGCAAATATTTTATCCCTTCCCCCCAGTGTTTCCCCCACGTATGTTTATATATGGATATATGTATGTTTTAGATAAAATCTGAACACTGTTGCATAGCCTGCGTCCCCCAGTTAGATTGAAAATATGTTTTCCCTTCCCTCTATAACCATCCTGTTTTAACCTTTTAAAAAATTCCCTTTCTTGGCAGGGTTAAATAAATTAAGAAGACAGCCATGTGATTAAATACATTAGTCATTTAAAAACCATGGTTTCTAAAGCTTGAAATAACATCCTTATTTGTAAAGTATATAAGCTTTGCTGATAACAGTTTATTTTAAGATGTAGTACATTCATTATAGCTGCCTGGGAATTAGACTATTTTCATAGTAGTGTAGATGCTTTTGCAGTGAACCTTTAGGTGGCAGCATCTCTCACCACAAACCGTATTTCGAACAGGATTTCTCAGATGCATGAAGTGTTTGAGGTGGAAGGGTGCTCCGCCTGCATCCCCTCTTGATGGTGCCATGACGATGACGGAGCTGGGGCCCTGGGATGGTCAGGGATTGGGGCTGAGCAGAGGGGACAGTCGTGGACCTCTGCCTGGCACTCTTTCCCCTGCCCCTTCTCTTACTCATGTAAAGTGTTTCCTGTCTCTGTGACCTTGTTAAAAGCCACTTTAAGTATAAGGCAACCGAGGAAAACAGGAGTCAAGTGGGTGATGCTGGACCAGAATGTAACGTGATGCTTGAAAGGAGCAGACAGACTAGGCACTTTTAAAAAAGTGGCTTTATGTAGGTATAATTCAATACCACCCAATTCACCCATTTCGTACAGTAAAGTGGTTTTTAATATAGTCACAGTTATACAACCATCACTACAATTTAATTCTAGAACATTTTGTCACCCCAAAAAGAAGTCCTATGTCTCTTAGCTGTCACCCCACAAGCCTGCATAGCACCCAGCCCCTGGCAACCATTCATACTTTCTGTTGCTATAGATTTGCCTATTCTGGACATTACATATGAATGCAGTTGTATAGTGGTGGTCTCTTGCGACTGACTTCTTTCACTTAGCATAGTGTTGTCACGTGTCATCCATGCCGTAGCGTGAATTGGTGTGTCATCCTTTTTATTGCCCGGTAATATTCCATTGTGTGGACATACATTTTGTTGCCATCACTAAATGGACCTTTGTCTATTACAAATGATGCTACCATGTACATTTGTGTACAAGTTTAGTTATTGTGTGAACATACAGTCACACAATAGTAGAACTGCTGGGCCGTATGGTAACTGTGTTTAACCTGTTGAGCAATGGCCAAACTGTTTTCCAAAGCGGCTCACCGTTGTGCATTTCCTCCAGCAATGTGTGAGGGTTCTACTCAGTCTTACTAAGCATTCTGTATTGTCTGGTATGTTGGGGTTGTTGGGAGCCTTGAAGAGGAGGTAGGAGATAAGATGCTCAGTCTCTCTTGCGTCTTTGAATCGCGTGCTGGACTGGCTGCTGTGCCTTTTTGAAGGCAGCTGCATCAGCTGCCAAGAAAGCAGTCGTCTTTGCCCCGCACAATTACCATGCGTCACCAGCCAGATAAGATGCCTGCGTTCCATAGCTGCTCAGAGCGTGTTGATATTATAGGCTGGCTGCTTGTAGTCCGTGCTCCTGACTTGGGAGAGACCAAGCAACCGAATCGTCTTTGTCTCAGTTAGAGGAAAATTATATAAAAAACCCTTCACCCTAAGCCACCCAGGTTTGAACATGTCAGAATCACCTACTTGACATGCAGCAAAGACAGCTGTAGAGACTTCACAGCAAGAGAGCAGCTTTTGTTTTTGTCAGAGTTTACATTCTCGAATCTGAGCTTTGGCAGCCCAGACTGGACATTCCCGTGTCTGTACTGAAATGACTCGTGTGTGTGTGTGTGTGTGTGTGTGTGTGTGTGTTTTTTCAAGGGAGGGAAAGGGGCTGGCTCTTCCTTTAGGCATATTTGGGTCCTGGTGAGGACACACACTGTACATTCTGAAGCTTTGTTTGCATCTGGAAAAAATTAGCCACACTCAGATCTTTCCCACTGCAGGTCCCGTCAGGAAGCCCAAGTATGTGGAAAGCCCCAGAGTGCCTGGAGATGCAGTTTTAATTCCGTTCAGAGACGTGTCCAAGCCAACAGAGCCCAGTGAGAATGGTAAGAATGTTTTCAGTGATTACCCTCCCCCTGCAATTTTGTATTTAATATAACGACACTCTCCATTTCTGAATGAAACTTGAGTGCCCCTTGCAGTAATACTTTGCCGAACTGATTGTATATGGAAGGTTTTTCCCCCCCCTTGGACAGTTACAGAGATCAATTCTTGGAATTATGTACATAAGGTAGGAATATTTGAGTGGGTGCATATGCATTGTTTAAGGGTTGAATCTTATTTCCTCTGAATTTTGACCTAGTGGGGCTTGAGGGCATATGAAAAGTCAGCCAGTAAACTGCTTCCAAGATTTCATTTTGTTTTTAATACTCTACTGATTTAGAATACTCAACAACAGGCTTTGGGTAAAAAGCTGAAACTTTAACTGGACAAAGCTTATAATAACTAGCTTTCTTGAAAGCATTTGGTAACTTTTGAAAGCTTTTTTTTTTTTTTTTTTTAACCTCTAAAGTATCTTAGAGGATGTCAAAGTACAGGCAAAAAAAAAAACCCAAATTGAAACCTTTTTATGAAGACATTGTATATATTTTATATCTGGACATGTGTAACAGACATCACAAATTTGTAGCATTTAATAGATGTATTAATAGTTATTTTTAAAAATCAATTCAGGCATTTACTTGTTTGTTCCTTTCTGAGGTGTCCCCAACTCACAACTCTGTGGCCTTTGAGTGTTTTGAATTTGCATCCTGTTTTCCTGTAGAAACATGAGATTAGGAATCTTGTCCTATGTAAAGGAGCTTATTTTACCACAATGTGGGCACAAGTTTAATAATGCTCAAAGAGAACTTAGGGCAAAAAGAACTCATCCGTATTACTACTTTGGAATACCTGGCACCCTCCTCCGCCTAACTGTTGGTGGTGGGGGATACAGCCCGTATGTTCTAACCACTGTGTGTGCGTTTTGTGTTTCTGGTGATGCATGGCAGGGAGTGGGTAATAAGTAGGACATGGGAAGAAAGTGGAGTGGGGTGGTGGTAAAAATACAGCTAAAAATGAGCTGAGAGGAGGGGTTGGCAGAAGCTGAAAATCAGGAAGAGAAGGGGAGTTTGGGGTGGGGGCAGGGTGATGGGGCCAGGTGCTGGCCACTCTGGGTAGGCAGGAGGCATGAGAAATCCCACGCGATTCCTCTCTGTCCACGCTCCCAGTTGTGTGGTTTAGGCAAGAGGCTCACACCGAGGATACGTGCTGAGGGTGGGGCACCAGGTGTGCGTGGTGAAGGCAGAGAATCCACGGTGGTGTCTGGTGGGGACAGCCATCTGCTGGGATACGAGGCCCCTCTTGGTTGTGAATTCACATGTGCAGGAAGTCTGTTTGCTCTCATTTCTCTTCTGTGTGTTAAAAAGAAAATAAAAATCTATTTCTCTATAGTCAGTATCAGTCATCAGACTTACCGAGCTGTCTGCCCATTTCAGATTAAGCCTCCCCTTACCCTCATCTTCACCCACCAACATCTTTTTAGTCCTGGTCAATTATGCCCCTGGCATTTTGGCTGGCCTAGACTCCATTATGCAACCTCTTCCTTCCTGGCTGGGAGTATTGTTGAGGTTCTGTGTAGGATCTAGGACTCCTGGTATGGCAGTGGAGGAGAAATTTAGGAGTTTTATTGGGCAAAGAAAGGAAGTTAAAAATAGTTCCCATTGTCAACTTTTCCCCCCTTGCCCAAGGCAGAATTGGCCACCTTTCTTGGCAAAAGGAAGTGCTCTTATGCTCGGCTGTGAGCCAAGATAAAGTCAAGTGCAACAATTGGTATTGCCAGAGCAGCCTGAAGTTTGCGAGTGCTCACTCCTAAGACCCGAGTTCTCTGATTCAGTGTCCTCAGTCCCCATGGGGACCAAAGGGTATGACATTTGTGGGCTGCAGATACAGAACTAGAACCATTTCACCTAAAATTGAGAAATAGGGGACGCTTTTACTTTTTCTAGGTGTCTGGGAAGGGGGTGTAGTTCACGTTTGTGGGCACATGGTCATGCCTGAAGATAGCCATGATGCTGGTGGAAGCCCCAGCAGAGGTGCCTTTCTCTTGGTTGATGAGGAGGTAGTTGCCTAACAGAGTTGAACTTGGCAATTAGTAAGAGGTGTTTTGTAATCCCCATGGAATCCTTTAAATTTCAGTGGGGATAATGAAGTCTGCTGTATATTAAGGTATAGTTTTTATGTCCAGGTCGTTGAACTTAAAGGAAAGGATAGAGCTAACTAAAACTAATCGAGTCTGAGTATTAACCCAGGCATGTACAGATGCAAGATGGGCAAACCCTCACTTGGAAGGTTCAAAATCAGCATCATCACTTCAGTTTTACTTTAAAACTTGATCTTCTGTTTTCCATATTTCCTTTGTGCCTTCTTATTTGTCTCTAAGACATTTTTCTGGGTGCTGTCAATAATACCATGGCAATATCCTCCAGACTAACAGACTGTATTGAAAAGAGCTCCTTGTGAAATGCCTTTGAAATTTCACGTAGACTCGTGAAATACTAAGTTATTCCTAAATGTTTGAAATATTCTTCCCAGACTGTGCTGCCTCACTTTTGCTTTAGTGGTCAATGCAGCTCCCATCAGTTTTGTTTTGTTTTGTTTTGTTTTTTGTTTTTTGAGACAGGGTCTTGCTCTGTCACCCTGGCTAGAGTACAGTGGCATCATCATAGCTCACTGCAGCCTCAAACTCCCAGGCACAAGTGATCTTCCTGCCTCAGCCTCCTGAGTAGCTGGGGACTACAGGCGTGCCACCATGCCTGGATAATTTTTTTTTTTTTTTTTTTTTTTTTTGTTTAAACAGGTCTCATTATGTCTTGAGGCTGGTCTCAAACTCCTGGCCTCAAGCAATCCTCCCTCCTCAGCCTCCCAAAGTGTTAGGATTACAGGTGTGAGTCACCGTGCCCGGCCGCTTTGTCAATTCTTGATTCTTAACTCTCTGTTTGAACTTTAAATCAAAGTAAAACAAAGAGCATTTTGAATTTTTATGTTAATTTATAGGTTATTGTATTTATGTGTAATTTGCATGTTTTGGCCATCTGGGAGGCAGAGTTGATGATATAGGCAGAACATTCTTTGTAAGCAAAGAACCTGTTAAAGTTTGCATTCACCTAGAAACATCTTCAGGAAAGGACATTCTATTTTCCTCAGTATTTTAAAATATCTTTGAAACATAGCATTTTCTACTCTGGCAAAAAAAGAATGACTTAATGAAGTCCTCAAACAAAATACAATCCCCCTTTTCCCCATCAACTGGTCTTAATAAGCTGTGTGTCATATAGAATAGGCTCTTTCTAAATAAGCTTCTGTCCCCCCTCCTCTCTTCCCCTTTCCCTTTGCAAATAAATAAACAAACAAACAAAAATAAAGATAAAATAAGTGTCCTATTGCTAAATCAACATATTATTTAGGGGAAAATGTCATTTACCCACAAAATAATATCTCTGCCTAAAAATTCCAGATAAATTAGAGGATTGTTAAATTATAATAGGATTCACAACTTTATTTCTTTGAATTAGAGACAACCATAATCCACTTAGGTTTGCTTTAATATATCATTAGCTACTTGAGCAAGCTTTGGGGAGGGGTGAGAAAGTTTTTAGTTTCATGAGTCATTGCTTGGTGAAGATCAGTCTCAAAATATGACGACACTTTTTTTCTGGCAGTCTGGTTAGCAAGTAAAACTAACACACATGAAACAACAGAATAATTAAATGCAAACTATCTTGTTGGGAGGAGGGGCTCTTTATTAGATATGTTTAAGCACTTTGACACCTTAGGTTTTGATTACTATTTCAGTCATTCAAACAGATGTAGAGGATTAAAGAAGTATACAGAATAATGGCACCTGTCTACCATTACCCAGTTTAAGAAATAAAACATAACTCTGCATTTCCTCCAGTCACTGACATTCCCCTTTCTTTCCTAGGAGGTAACCTCGATCTTGCTTTATCTTTAATTTTCAGCTTCTTAGAAGGGTGGTGCACCATTCAACCTGTAGTTGCACGAGGTTAGATGGAAGTACAGAGAGGGCACACGTGGTATGTGTGCATAGAAGAGAGACTCTTAGAGGCAGAGTATCCATTCATTCTGTATTTCCTTAAATAAGTATTAGTTAAATTCCTAACTGTGAAAAGCACTCTCATGGATGTTATTTGAGATGGGCTATCTTCATGGAGTCTTAGAGTTTGACAAAGGGATTAGAGACCTGTATACAGAGTGACTATAATTTAAGGGAGGAAGTAATGTTGACTGATCCAAGCTGTATAATGAATCGGAAGTTCAGGAGATGGAGATTCTGAGCATGGGAAAGGCTTAATTGGAACTATGCTTTAAGATTTACCAGGTGTCTTAATCAGTTCAGGCTACAATAACAAAAATACCATAAACTAGATGGCTTATAAACAACAGTAATTTATTTCTTACAGTTCTGGAGGCTGGGAAGTCCAAGATCAAGGCACCTGAAGATTGGGGTTTGGTGAGGGCCGGCCTGTTTCTTGGTTTGCACACAGCTGTCTTTTCACTGTAGCCTCACATGGTAGAAGGGCAGACAAGCTCCTTCTTTTATAAGGGCACTAATCCCATTCATGAGGGTGCAACCCTCATGACCTAATCACCCCCAAAGGCCCCGCCTCCTAATACCATCTTGGGGTGGGGGTAAGATTTCAACATAGAAATTTGGGGCTGGGGAACACAAACATTCAGACCATAGCACCTGGCAACAGAGTAGGATGGAGTGGGGGCAGGAAAGAGGCTAGGATCAGGGAAAATGATTTAAGCAATTAAGTGAGAGAATAAAGTCTCAAATGAGATCAGGGTCAGGAAAGAAGAGGTGATGAATGGAAAGATTCTGGAGGAATTGCAAGGACCTGGGTGCCAAAAGAGACAATGATGACAACCTCAAGTCTTTGAGACCACTTCAAGAGGCCACTGGAGGAGAGGGATCTGTCTGTCTTGGTTTCAGTTTCAGGCATGATGACTTTGAAGTGCTGGTGGAACATGTAGGCAGAAGTATCCACCCACCAAGTGGAAAATGAAACTGGGTCTCAAGAAAGAGCTCAGGACATAAACTGGGCAGCTGTTTGCTTGGAGGTGATACCATGAGACTAGGCAAGTTAGACCAGGGAAAAGGTCACTGAGAAAGGAGGACTGAGAAGCTTTGGTTTTTCACTTATGAGCTGTGAATAAGATGGAAAGAGCACTAGCAAGAGGGCAGGAGAAGGCACTCACAAGACCACAGCATACTAAGCGTGGCTGTTCCATGGGAGTGTCTCTCAGGACAGTTGCCACTTTCTCCTTGCAGGACAGAGTGTTTGCAAGGTCATAAATCTATAGGAAGGTCAAAAGTAGAGGTGTGCTCTAAAGAAAGAAAAGGAAAAAGAAAAATCAGTGTGCTTTAACAAGGCTGTTGCAGAAGAGCTGTGAAGGTGCGTGAGTTGAAGTTATAGGTGTGTGATATGGAGATGGAATTGGTGAGGACTGACCCCTTTAGCCCCAAGAAGTTGAGCAGATAAGGGAAGATGAGAGACCAGTTATTAGGGTGAGGGGTGTGTGTGGCTGGGATATGAACCTATTTGTAAGGGAAAATTTAATACAATTGTAGGCTTAATACGGATGTACTCAAAGCATGGGCTGTGGACTTGTAGGTGTCCCTAAGACCCTCTCACAGGTTTGTGAGGTCAAAACTCTTTTTATAATAATACTAAGAAGGTATTTCCATTTCCATTGTTGATATTTGCACTGATGGTGCAAAAGCAGTTATTAGTGAAACTTCTGATACCTTAAGTTAATATGCATCAAGGCAGGGGCACTGGGTACACGAGGTGCTGTGGTCTTCTTCTCGGCCATGTGCTTGCATCAAAAATAATTCACTGAAGAATGTCCTTGATGAAGCACTAAAAATAATGTTATTAAATCTTGACCTTTTTTAACCCATCTTTTTAATACTCTATGTGATGAAATGGGAAGTCTTCATGAAACACTTCTGCGTGCTCTGAAGTATGATGGTTGTCTCGAGGCAAAACACTTGTATGATTGTTTAAATTGCAGGCTGAACCAGCCACTTTTTGAATGGAACATCATTTTTATTTGAAAGAACAACTGACAAAGCATGGTTATTCAGAATTGAGTATTTGGCACACATTTTCTTGAAAAGGAATGAAATTAGCCTGTCACTTTAAAAAAAAAAAAACTGCTGACAGAATTAGTTGCCAATGATAAAACTTGACCTTTCAAATGAAAATTAGGTTTTGGGGAACTTTGCATCTGTCACATTGAGCTTGATGGCTTCCCAAGACTTTTCAATTGAGATCTGTGGCAAGTGATATTTTGATATTGTGTAATAAAATGTGTCAACATTTGCAAGATCTGCAAAACCTGTATTTTCCAAATGACCCACTATGTAGTGTTTCAAAATCTTGCATGGGTAAAAAATCACTTGAAGTGAAAGGAATAGACCGGTGGGTCTTACTGTACCAGTACAAAAAAATTCATTGACACACATTGAGTGAAAATTGGAACTTACCTTTAAGAAATTGCTGTTTATCACATTTTGGTTAGGTATCAAAGAAGAACACCTGTAGTTAACTGAAAAGACTCCTCCCTTTCCCAATTACTTATCGTCTGCAGCTGCCATTCTTCCTATGCTTCAAACAAAGAACCTACCCCAATAGACTGAATACAGAAGCAGATATGAAAATCCAACTGTCCTCTATTAAATTGAACATTAAAGATTTGTAAAGATGAAACAATGCCTTTCTTCTTAACTAATTTTTTTAAATTGAAAGTATAGTATTTAAATTAAAATGTGAATTATTAACATGTAATAAGTTTTATTACTTTAAAATGAATCCTAGCCAGGTGTAGTGGTAAGTACCTGTACACCTAGCTACTTGGGAGGCCAAAGAAGGAGGATTCCTTGAGCCCAGGAATTCAAGACCAGCCTGGGCAATATAGTGAGACCCTGTCTCAGAAAAAATTGAAATTACAATTAAAATGAATTAATATGCATTTAAAATTTTTAGTTTTAGTTTCTTATATGAAGAATATCAACAGATAAAACCCTCATAAGCCAAAGCTCTTTGGAGTCCTTAGTAATTTAAGAGTGAATCCTGAGACCTGACAGTTTGAGAACCCACTGGCTTTAAAGGAAGGAAAAGAAGAGGGGGAAAAAATAAAAACAGAAATGAGAAAAACTGATCCAAAATCTGAGAGTCTTCTAGAACTGAGGGAATGAAGACTTTGAGCAGAGTGACAGAATGACTAAAGAGAAAAAGGCTAATTCAGGCTGCATTCGGAAAGAAGAAATGGTTGTTTGGTGACAGTTTCAGTATGGGGTGAATGAGATGAAAAGTTTAAAGATAACATGTATGATAACTGTGTTTTAGTATTGCAGACTAGAAACAGTATTGACGGAAACAGCAGATTCATGGATAGATGCTCCTTTTTAAATACTGTTTTTGGAAATCTGAGGAGGAGGAAATGTTGATAGCTGAGGAGAAGGAGCGGCCAGAAAGAAACAGAGAAATTACTTGTAAATAGAAATCAAGGAAGGCAAGAGGCTGAGCACGAAGCAGGTCCTGGATAAACAGAGGCAGGGGAGGGGGATTAACCCTAAACCAGGGTCCTGTCTCATTTAACCAACTTGCTTCATAATTTCTGTCTTAAAAATTTGGTGTAAAGTCAGTTGTTCAAGGTCACATAGTAGTGAATTGCTGAACCTTGTCAGCAAAGCCCAGCATGCTCTAGAGTCTGGGGAGGGCCGGAGTGGAGACGGGGTTTCTATTGGTGATCTCCAGGGACCCTCAGGGTTCTAATAGTCTGGCTTTAAGAAGAGGGAGTGATTGGACAGCAAGTGAAAGCAGGACAAATTGGGACAGTTTGGTAATCAGAAAAAGGAGGGAATTTGTTGTCTTGGAATAGTGAGTTCAGAAAAAGCTATTTGAGGCAGAAAAAATATAAATAGAAAGCTCTATTTTTAGGTAAGAGAAATATAGGCACATTTGAAACTAGATATTAACTTGTAAACCCAGAAAATACTAGTGAGGAAGTGTGGGCTCTTGGTGTTAAAGTTGGTAGAGAGATAACGGCCAACTTTCTAGTATCTTGTGGTTTATAAGTTGTTTCTCACACATTATTGGTTTTGAACCTTGAAACCTATAGGAAGTGGGTACGGCCACTTCACTCATGAGGAAGGTGTGGCTCAGAGTACAACAGCCCTGTAAGGGATCCAGAACGGGTTGAGTGTGGAGCACATGCTGTCTTCCCAGACCGTGGGGAAGGATGATTATGAAGGGCATCGATGGTTTGAAGTTATGACGGCAGTGACTGGGGAGCTGGCCAGTTTATGGACTAGTCCTCAGTGTGTGCCCCTAAGCACAGTACTACAGAGTGTGAATAGCTGGAAAGAGGCAGGCAGGAAGTGATGTAAGAACTTCCTTTTGCCTTTCCCCATGTGGTTAACTTTGCACAGTGGTGTGATGCGAGGGTTCCATGGAAATGTTACTGGGAGGAATATCACTTTCCTCTTACCTAATAGATTCCACAGAGGATGAGGCCAGTTATTCTTTCAACTCCAAATATAGCCATCATACAGTCTTTGGATATTTAAATCTGTGAAATGTAAAATGTTGTTAAGAAATGAGATCTTTTTTCTCTCCAGCCCTTATCCTACTGGTATTGGGTAAGATATGCCCATTATCAATATGTGATTTAATATTATATGAATGCAGATAGACTATAGTAGCCCATTAGACTTTGATTTGGAGGCCATTTTGGAATAATAGCTTAAAGAAAATTGTCTGGCTGTTTAAATCTCAGTGTCTGGTGAAAATTGTGGAAGTAGACATGCATTTCCACTTCACAGTGTGTCAGTGTGACTTCCTGAGCGACTCTTCTCTCCCGGCATGGCCCTGTCATGCTTCACCTAGGGGTCCTTCTGCCAGAATGAAAAGTTCACTGTCAGAGGGCTCTGTGCATTAGGGAAGGAGAGATTCAGACAGCTTGATGTGGATTAAGGAATTCAGACTGAAGGGGACCTTTTAAGGGGAAGGTCACTAGGATGACATCTTAGACGAGAGAATAACACGAAAGACAGTTGGGGAAGCCTTTGGAAGAAATAAAATTGCAGTGGCTTCACGGATGCAAAAGCTGAAGTAAAGAACTTCTGTCGTTCATCCTGAACCCTGGTAGGGGTTTAGAACTTTGGTCACAGCAAAGTCCAGGTTGAACAGTTAAGAGAACAGTTAATGATGAATTTGGGTGTCTGTTTTCAACTCAGCCATTAAACCTGGAATCTATACTGCTCCCCAACGTATCTGAAGTGGGAGAGGTTTGGACAAGTAAGTTGTTTTTGGATTTTCTAAAAATGAAAACCTTGAGAACCTGGGTATCTGTCTGCAGACACAGTGCAGAGGCGGCAGGGACTGCCTGGGGTGTTGTCGTCCCCCTGCTGCGTGGAGGGACCTACACAGGGTCCCGGGTCTTCCAGCGAGTCCCCAGTGAGCTGCAGGCTGTGGCCTTGTTTGTTGTCAGGCGAATGTTGTGGGGCCTCCGCAGCAGCTGCCAACTGGGAGTAGTTTTTGGCTCTTTCCCCCGAGTGTTTCAGGTTGAACCAGAAGTGGGGCGTTCTGGCACATAGTCACAATTGGGTAGCAGTACGGAGATTGTTTTGAAAGGAAAGGGGCCTGTGGCGTAGGGAAGCTGCTGAGATCCGCCCCTCACCCACTTCTTCCCTTTGCGTCTGCCTCTGTGTCCTGTCCCCTCCCTCTAGTCCAGCTGCCACCTCAGATAAAGGAGCTGCCCTGCCTGCGCCTGGGGCTGAGCAAGCGGGCAGGGCTGGAGGGAGGACTCTGAGTGGTTCAGCCCTGGGCGTGCCTGGCTTGTGCTGATTTGGTTTGCTTCCCACCCTCCTTTCCCAAATGCCTATCTACCTTGAGGATCAAAATGTGGTTGGAGTGGGAAGGGACCTTCTGCAGAGCAGCCTTGGTGTGTGGTCGACCCACCCTGGGGTGGCACCCTTCTCCGAGCTGGCGTGGGGCCACTGCCCCTTTGTGTTATGAGTTTAACTCACATGATCCAGAGACATCCAGGCCCTTTTAACCCAGAACAGTGCAGCCTTGGTTACCTTGCCCCTGCAGTTTTCTAGAGCAAACTAAAAAACATCCAAGCTGGCAAATTGTTCTTCCCACCCCAGACATTGGGAGGTTTTGAGAGCAAGCAGGGGTGGGGTGCTTCTCCTTTCTTAAAGATAAGGGCAGCCTAGCTCCCTCCCTTGTAGCTGCCATCCTGGGCCCGTGACTTAGCAAAACTGATATGTAAGTAGGGATAAGATAATATAGGTGGTCTTCTCGAAAACTCTGCTTGTTTGGACTTTTGTGGTTCCTTACAAAAGGCAACGATAGCATTGAACTTTGTTAGTGATACTGTAGCTTAAAGGTAACATCATTGTGTTTTTTCCTCATTTTATTTTTCTAAAACCCTTACCCATTCTTTGCAGATTTCCACATCTAGGCAAAATAGGTTCATGTATGTATGAGTCTAGGTACCTAGACAATTAACCAAAAAAGAGCCAAATGTTGAGTAACCATATTAGCGGTTGCATATTGTTCTTTGCTTTGTATATTGTTTCACCCCCACCCCCACCATGGATGCTGATTTTAAAATGTGAGAGAAGTGTTAGAATGATGTGGATATCATTTTATTTGTCAACCACAATGAAGTACCCTTAGGCTTTTATATACAGGGTTAGCCTCCAACTCTACATCTAATTCAAAGACAACAATAAAATTCTCTTACATGCAAAAAGCCAGATGACCAACCTCAGGGAGAACCTGAGAAAGGCCGGGCTTCCTGGCATTACTTTGGAGCATTCTGAGAATACAGCCTGGTTTCTCTCCCTCTTTGCATGGACAACAGTATGTTACTGGGTCCTGTCTCTTGGGTACATTTCGCTGGTATCTTAAATCTTTGTTTCAACATGGATTCTCCATGATTGACCCTTGCTGAAATCCCGATTTTGACTCTCCCTGGTGTGGGATATGCACAGCAAGCTTCTCACCGATGTCACACCTCCGTCTTGCTTAACAAGAGCTCGGATTTCAGTTTTACCCCAACATCTATAACCTGGGTCTCCGCCAGCGTGCCACTTGGGTTTTACTTTATTTCAGCCTCTTGTGGACGCCATGCCTTTTGAGGGTAAGATGAAGGATAGATGGGCCTTTTCTTACCCAAACAGGTGTCTGAAGTCCCCGTTTTTCATACAACATGGAAATAGGAATTGCTCCCAGATAACAGCACTGGATTTTTCTGGTTCAGGTCAAATATTTTACCCTTTACACTTGGAGTTTCTCTTTTACTGTTTTCTTAACCTGTCACAGCCTCTTAATTAGAATGTATTGCTAGAGGACAGGCCGCATTGTCAAACTTTGTGCGTTTTATAAAAATACACAAAAGCACCAGACAAACAGCTGTAGTGTGAACTCATCCAGATGGGAAACTGAAATTCCCCAGAGGGGCATCTTCATTGTTGTCTTTCTTTGTTCCAGAAGCAAAGGCCGATAATGAACCGAGCTGTTCGCCGGCAGCTCAAGAACTGTTGACAAGGCTGGGATTTTTACTGGGAGAAGGGATCCCAAGTGCCACACACATAACCATTGAAGACAAAAATGAAACCATGGTAATGCCCGAGGAAGACACTGCATTTCCTGCCTGTTCAGAGGACGAATGAAGCGATAACCATCTTCTCCCCCTCCTTGAGTGGGGAAGTCATTGTTTGGTCAAATGAGTTCTGGGCTATTGTGTATTGAAATTTATTTCGACAATTTGGTTCTGGGTTTTTGCAATGGGGAGGGGAGGAAAAGCAGAAGGAAGCAGAACTTAAGAAAATGTCCACATTAACCTTCTAGTGAGCACCTGGAGAATAGCAGCTGAATGAATTAAAGGGGCTAAAAGAATCCCTTCATAATAACACCAGTACTTTATAGCACCATTCTTCTCATCTGGCTGCTTTAGTACATGCTTTCCTGTGCTTTTTTAGCAGCTGATATTTTGGAGGGTCAGTGGGGTGAAGAAAAGATTTATAGGAGATGAGACAGAGACAAAATAAGATGATATCAAATGGTTCAGCTACCAAGAGAGCATCGCCTGCCCCCCTCCAGGGAGTAGCTGCGCAGCACGCACCCTGCCACTTCCAAGATGTGTGTGCTTGAATAGCAATAAGGGGCTGGAGCTTCCACCCCCTGCCAGGGGCCCTGCGGGAGAGGGTGTCCTGTGTTGATTGAGGCTGCAGTGGTCACCAGTCTCCTTCCCCTGATGCAGAGCCCATAAATCTTTAGGAATTGAATCAAGTCGTGGTGCTCATGAAACATTACAAAAACAGAGTTCCCAGGTTTTCCGTACAGGGGTCAAATAACCCATTTGTCTTCTGCAGACTTTAAATGAGAGGAAGTCTCTGCTTGTTTGCCATGTCTGTTTTACAAATGTGCATTCTCAATAAATTATTGCTAAGACTGCCCTTTTAATAAAAAAAAGATATTTCTCTTAAAATTTGAAAGATCATATATGTATATATCCATATATCTATGTCTGTGCATATGTATTTCCATAGATTTCAAAAACTGTCTCCCATTTTCCTGTTTTAAGTTTTATTGTTTAAGCATCAAAAACAAAAGCATGTGTTGGAGACTCCTGTGTAAGCCGTGCTAACTCCTCCTTCCCTTCGTCTTGCAGTGCACAGCTCTGAGCCAAGGCATCAGTCCTTGCTCCACACTAACAAGCAGCACCGCATCTCCTAGCACCGATAGCCCCTGCTCGACCTTGAATAGCTGTGTCAGCAAGACGGCAGCCAACAAAAGTCCCTGTGAGACCGTTAGCAGCCCTAGTTCCACCCTGGAAAGCAAGGACAGTGGAATTATAGGTAAGAAGCACAGGGCTCGGTAATGTAATGGCTTGATGCACGTCAACCAGAGCACTCACCAGGCACTGCCTAAGAGGGTTTTATCATGGACTGTGAAGGTCAATCTGCCGGGGCCTGTTCTTTGGGGGAAAAAAAAACCCAACATTCTTTGCAGACAGCACTGGCTCCATGTGTAGCTGAGAGAGTGAAGCATCCGCTTTTACGTTCCTTGATGTTTACTTTTATAACACTCAGCTCCTTTAGTTAAATTTTTTTTTTAATTTTTCCAGATCAGATCTGGCCTGTGAAGTTACAAAAAAATCTTCCCTCCTCACTAATCAGTTCCATTTGTTGAGCATCAGGACCCACTGGGGCACAGAGCAGGGCAGTGAAATCCCTGCATATTAAGTAAGTCTTCCCAGCCTGGGCTCAAGGTCACCTATTTCCCTGACAACAGTTAAGGTGTATGTTCCCTAAGGTTTCTTACAATGGTATCTGAGCTCTGTTGAGGCCAGAATTTTATAAGGATGCCCTCCTTTAAGGCCCCACACCCCTATAATAGGTGTGGTTGTGCTGAACCAAGGGCCAGGAGACGAGGGTTCTAGTCCTGGCTCTGAGGCCGATTTGCTAGGTGACTCAAGCAACATGTGACTTTTTTTGCACATTTCTTTCCTCTAGAAAATTAAGGATTTTGATTAATTTAGTAGTTTCCAGTCCCAGGTGTACATTAGAATCATCCAGGGAATTTAAGAGTCCTTATTTTCACCTGCCATCCCAGACAGACCACATCTGTGTTTCTGCAGGTGAGCTCAGGCATCTGTGTGTCTCAGGTCTCCAGCTTGGTGCCTTTCAGATAACGGACCAGCGGACCCCTGCAGGGGATTGTTCGGGTCTTCCTCTGCTCTGAGATTATATTGCAATTTCACAGTGGAGCTGAACAGTCCAGCTCCTTCCCTTTTGCTGAGTTATGCACATGTCTTTGAGGGATATTTTATGTTTTATTATGGACTGAACACAACTTCCACATTAATATGTAATCAAGTGGAATGAATGGCATTTGAGCTCCTTATTTTCTTCAGTCACCTGCAATTTCTTCTAAGTATAATTTGGAAAACCTAGTTGCAAGTTCATCCGGTTTGTACTTTGGAGATTGCCCCCGGAAGGTCTGTGAGATTCCTGGGAATGGTTGTGAGCTATCTGGTACAGACCTCAATACAGCTTAGAGAGCGGCCCCTCAGCTTGAGGAATCCTGCTGCTTGCCTCAGTTTTCACTTGGATCAGAATCTTTAGTGGATTTTTGTTATATTTCGCTTTAATTGGTTTATTGAGATAAAATTCACATACCATAGTGTTCACCCATTTTTAAACCATTGGATGGTTTTTAGTATATTGAAAGTTGTGTGGCCATCACCATATCTGATTTTAGAACACTTTCATCATCCCAAAAAGAAACCTCGTGCCCATCAGAAGTCAACTCTGCATCCCCCCTCCCCTCCCCTCACCCTCTACCCGCTACCCCCGAGCTCCCCAGCCCTAGTCAGTAGTAATCTGCTTTCTGTCTATGGATTAGCTTACTCTGGACAAAGCATATAAATGGTGGCAGCGTTTTGTGTAGCAAATTTAAATTCTTTACACTTGGCTTGAAGGCCATACAGTGAGCTTATTCTGCTAATTCCCTATTCTCATCTTACCTTGCTTCCCCTGGTGCTGTTTAGTCTAGTTCAACTAATTTTTTCCAACATTACTTCTATTCTCATTCTTTCTGAGCTTTCCACCACTGATAGATCTTTGGTATTAATTCTGAGATAGCCAGATGACTTTCTTCACTGCCTTTTTAGCTCTTCTGAAATTTCATCTCCTCTGGGAAATTTATCTTCCTTCAAGGATGTGGCCAGTGTTACTATTTTTTGGGGGGGGGCGGGTAGAAGGGACAGACTTTTTCTTTTTATTGTATGTTCTGTCCATTGGGATTACATGCCTCTGATTGTAACCAAATCAGTTTTTTGTTTTGACAGAAACTTTCAGTCACAGAGAAACACCCATTCATTTATTTCTCTTCTCTCTCACTCAGTGAGACACAATGCTGTGATTTTTAAAGAATTCTAAACAGAGGAAAGAAGAGGTACTGGTTTGGCTTTTTATATTGTCAATGAAAGATTGAGCTGCGGAGGCTCTTAGTTAATACTTGATTTAATATAGTCCCACCCAACTCCAACTTATCAGTCCCCCTGTTATGCGCACCCCCCCCCCGTGCCTCAATATTTTCCTTTTGTGTATGTATTCTTGTTCTATTTAATTTTGTCTATGTATAGACAGGGGTGTGTCATTATTCCAGCTCTCTCTCGAGTTCTTAGCACAGTGTTGGGGATGAGAAAGAATTGTTGCTACTACCAAGTTGCATTGAGGGAGGGAACATTTGGTTGGTTTATAAAAGAAGCTATGTAGGATTCTCCTTCCATGTTGGCTTTGTCACACCTTTTAATGTCCGTGTTTTAAGCTCTGCCTTGATGGCAAAGTAGTACATTTCATGTCATTGAGGCTGCCCTTAGTTCGTCGGCTCAAGCCAACATGTCGCCTGAACTCAGCTGAACTTGAAGAGTGGCAACGATTGAGATGAAAGCAGGAGGAATTAGGAAGTGACTGGGAAGGCCCCAGCGCTGGAGATCGTGCTTCCCACTGCATTAGCCGGTCCCCTGTGGGGTGCGAGGACTGTAGGTGGGATGAGAGGGAAGCACTGTGCTGGTGACAACGTTCCTCTGTTCTCTCTCCTTCCACGACCTGCAGAATTAGAACCTCTTGCCAAGGGACACACTGGAGGTGTGGTAGGGAGGAGAAGGAAAAGAAGCAAGAATTTCCTCTCCAGGCAGACATTAGCCACAGGTCTTTGAAGAGGCAGGCATGGTGGGGCCAGAGGGGGAAGGAGCTTCCTCTTAAATCAATACAGGGTGTGCAGGTTGCATTGCTTCTTAACAGAGCAAGTATCTATGACTCAGTTATGGTTCTGCGATGGCTGGGGTGAGGGGCGTGCCTTTTTCCGTCTGAAGAACATGCCTGTTTTTATAAGGTGTAGCTTGGGAACAGCAGCTTTGGGGCATCTTAAATGTTTGATAAAGTATTCAAGAGCACTGTGATCCTAGCGAGCTGAGATGAAGGTAAGATACCTTGGCTTCCTGCTTTGGAAGACCTGGCAGTAGCTTGTAAAATAGGCCGGTAAGGGTCCACGTTCCAGATTACATAGGCCCTGGAGAAGGGAGGAAGAGGCTTTCCCTTTAATTTTTCATTTTAAATAGTTTAAAGTTTGTCTCCCAGTAGCGCTGGGGCTGGAATGGCAAAGGCTTGCCCGGGGCGGGCGGGGGGGTTGGGGGGGGGAGGGGCTGGCACAAAATGCACAGCTGCCGTGGCATTATGAGGCTCAAACCAGGGGTCCATGTACAGTATTAGCACAGTTTATTTAGGGCATTTGGGGAAATTTCAAACAGTCCTAACCCATCCTTTAAAATTCCTGAGCCTCTCTTTACTATTTAAGCTGATTTCTGTCATGTTGATTATATTTAATCTAAATATTTTAGCCCAGCAGATGCAAGGACAGGAAGCTCGTGTTCCCACATGCCCGGGCAGCCCTCTCAGGGCTGCACAGGGCGCCCTGCCTGTGTTCTGTTTCCACTGCTAAGGAGGAGAAAGGGCAGGCTAGTGACCATTAGAAGAATTTACTGGGCCCCTTCCAATCTGTCTCTAAGTGGACCCTCCCCACCCCGTTTCAACTGTACTATGTTATCCAGAGGGGAGTCTCACTTTATCCTATTTCAGGAGGTCCAAGTTCTTCTGACAAAAATGTCTTTAGAAGCATAATAATTCTGTCATGTAGAAATACTGTCTAAGCTGGATGGGATTCACTGAATTGCCTATTAATGTCTTTTTTTTTTTTTTAATTTTTTTAAGTAAAGTTCCTTACCCTTTGAGTAATAAAATCATTGGCATTACTAGAAGTTAGTGTCTGATTTTTAAATTTTCAATGTGGAAAGCTTCTAAATGTGAAACCCAGCTGTACCCAATCACCATAAAATAGCTTTCAGTTAACTTGCTTTGAAAAGAAAATCTTTGTAAAAAAAAGTGTACTTTTGAAGGTGTTTCCTCCATGTCTGAGAAAACATTTTTCCATAGTGACACTCCTTTGAATATAACCTTGCTTCCAACTGTTACAGATGGAAAGTATAAGCTGTATTACTCACAGTTTAGAAAAAAATAAAGTGTGTGTATTCATTCATTGGAATGTATGAAAGCAATCTGATTTTTTTAAAAAGCATCACTAAAAATAGTGGGTTTTAAAGTATTTTTTAGGCTGGGCACAGTAGCTCACACCTGTAATCCTAGCACTTTGGGAGGCCGAGGCAGGAGGATTGCTTGAGTCCAGGAGTTTGAGACCAGATTGAGCAAGATCGAGACCCTGTCTCTACAAAAAAATATAAAAATTAGCCAGGTATGGTGATGTGCGCCTGTGGTCCTAGCTACTTGGGAGGCTGAGGCAGGAGGTGGATTGCTTGAGCCCTGGACGTGAGGTGTGGGGGGTGTGGGGGACGCCAGATGGACAGCAGCCACCTCTCCCAGACTTGGTGTGTCTCCCGCCCAGAGCAGGTGTGCTGTCCATCTGCCCGGCCCCCCACCCCTGAGCGCAGGCGTGAGCCGCCACATTCCACCAGGCTAGGGAGCTTTCAGGATGATTAAGTGCTCAGAATTCCAGCCCTTCCCACCACCTTTCCCTTTTCTTTCCTTGTGCTTGCCTGTGTTTTCCTCTTGTTCACTCTGAAGCAGGGAGGCAAGTATAAATTTAGAGAAGGAGAAAACCTTCGTAGAAACATTTCTCCTGCAAAAGTGACATGTGGTAAAATATTAGACATTTGGTTAGCATCCTTCCGGTGCTTGCGAGAGTTTGATAATACTTGTTTTTCTGCCCAGTTGCTTAGGATGTTAAGAAAATGTCGTGGGCTGACTTTTATCTTCCCTGGACTCTGTCCTACCTCCTGCTAGGCTTATAAAATGAGAGTGATTCCAGAGGTGGCTTTACACCTTTTATTTCCGGGAGTTTATGTCCCAAGGGAGATTATCAGATGCAGAGGCACACAAAGATGAATTAATTGTAATTTATTTTCATTTTTGACTTGTTGTAAATCCTGCCCTTTTGATTTTATGCTAATGCTGCTTTGTTGCCACCTGTACTACTCTGCTTGCTACTAAATTGAAATGCTTTGAAATTGATTTGGTAATAACTATTTAGAGTGTTTCAAATCTGGGTTAATATTCATTTTGCTACATTGCCTACAATTTAAAAAATCATCCTTAATTATAGAAGCCTTTTTTAAATCTCTTGGGTGAAGGAGGAAAATTTTTCTTTACATATATAATTCAGTAATATACTTGAATGTAGCAAAGAAGTCCTTGATGACGATTTGCTGTACTTTTATTCAGACCAGTTGAATTCTTTAGGCTGTTCTGTTGGTGTAGCGAGCATTTATTGGCACCTACTGTGTACCAGGAGCTTGTCTAGTACTGGGATAGTAAAGATAAGGCACAGTGTCTGTTGTCAAAACTTGTCCACCTGGGGGACTGCAAGATGATCTCCTGCCCTGTGGAGGGTTTGAGCAAGTTGTCAGTTGCTGAGAAGAGTTTAAAACATGGCAATGATTGACACCTCTGATGAAAGGCGTATGCTGTAGGTGCATAATGATGCCAACCACTAAAAGTGCCTTGAACTCTTTGCCAAAGTCTGGAACTCCGTGGCGTCATTGGTCTGTGTCAGAAGCTCCAGGGTCTCTGCCTTCAGCGTACAGGTTATGTGAAACTTTGCCAAAACACTGTGCAGTGTACAGTGTGCTTTTGCTGGAAAACTTCACGTTTAAATCCTCAAGCTTTTCTCTGGAGACTGTTCTCTGCTGTGTCAGACTGAGTTGGGCAGTGTGGCTGAGCAAGGTGGGTCCCGTTCTCCCCCTCCCGCACTGCCCTGCCCCCAGCTATCCTTCTTAGGTGTTTCCACGATCAAAGGGCCTGATGAATGTGACTGAGAAGGCATGGCTCAGGTCCGTGCCCTCGCTGCATGTCATAGCAGAGCACGCATTGCACAACACAGGGGAGCACTGAGCTGCAGATTTGGTACAGAGATCTCACAGCCCAATCCCAGTGTGCAAAGCCAGAAGGGGAGCAGGGCTGTGTGGCACATTGGACAGGGCTGGCCAGAAGAGCCAAGCTGTCATTCTGGGGTGGGTGCAGAAGGAGAAGCCAGAAAGCCCCCTGGAGCCAAAGGTTACTGGGGCACCCCACCTGGGAAGTTCTGTTTGGCATTCCAAGAGAGGTAGCTTGAGTGTCTTCACTGGAGCCCTCTCTTTACTGGGCAGGGAGAGGTTAAAGCTGTGACTGCAGGGAAGCCAGGTGAGCCAGGGACCCTGTTCTGTGTGTGGTTTGTTAGTTTGCAAGTGGGGTGAGCCAGGGTGGGGGTGGGGAGAGAAGTGTAGTCTGGCATTTCTGGCAGAAAAGCTTAAGGCAGGCTGGTCTCATCCGTGCAGTCTTTCCCTTTGTCACTCAGGGAAGTCCGAAATCTGGCCTGGCAGCCTCAGCAACCATTCGGGGTGAGGTGTGAGTTCACCGGAGAGGAGGAGTACAGCCTCCTGCCAGGTCAAGAGGACTAGAGAATTCTTTGCATTGCTGCCCTGACTTGCCTCCTTGATTTTTTTCATGATTTTGGAGTTCCTTTGCTGCAGTGAAACTTAATTTTCTAAAGTTGTTAATCAACCGAGGCAGTTTCTACAGTAGTTGGATTTTCCTTTTTTATTTGCTTCTTCCCTTCTCCTGCTTTTATAAGCAGCCATTATGTTCTTTTCTTGTTTGATCTTTAATTCATTGGTCCAGTATTTTAAATTCTTCCTGTCAAACATTAAACTGAACATAGAGGTTAAAAAAAATTTGGGTTTTTTTAAGTGCTACTTTCATTTTCTTCAGTTGTGTAGGGAGGAAAACGTTCTTGAGTACTCAGGTTATGTGAGGCACTTTACATACATCCTCATCTAGTTTTCTCCACAACTCGAGGAAGGACAAGACTCTATAGAGCCCTCATTTGGAAAATGAAGACTGCATCAGACTATCTATGGAGTGCGTGAAGAAAATTTCAATTTCTGGGGTTTTTTCCTCATTGTTTCAAAATGTATATTTTTGTGTGTTTTATAATAAATTAGGGTAACATATGTACATAATTTACAAATATGTGTATTTGGGATGCATGCCCCAAATTTTCTGTTACTAGTGTGGCATGATCAGAACAGTATAGAGCACCTTTCTGGAATACAGTGCGACTTGGGGCTTTGCTGTCTGTCTGTAGGGCTGTTCCGGGGATTCAGTGAGTGGAGAGATGACAAAGGCTTAGCACAGAGCCTCGCACGTAGTAAGCACTGTTGTAATATTCACCTTAGCCACTATTGTTGTTGTTTCCTCCCTGGTGAATTTGAAATGCTCACAAATAAACATTTGGTAAACCAAGATTTTTCTTTTTCGGTGAAGGGATGAGTTGGGGAAAGGAAATAGGAGCTAGAGAAAAGATGCAGTCAGGAGTCAGGTTCATAAGATTTTGTTCATTTTTCTTCTAAGTGGGCAGAAAGTTTTAAGTTTCCCAGTAGCCAATGGAAAGAGAGAAATGCAATCAAACACAGAAGGTGATGCTTGTAAAGACAAAAATGTACCCGTTCCTGGTACCAGGTCCAGAGAGATGTACCTTCTCCTTGTGGGACCCTCAAAAGGGGAGAAGCCCAGGTTTGCACCCAAGCCCCTCTCATTTTTCACCTGTTATCTTCCTTGTAGCTCAAAGAGAATTCTCCTCTGTGTGGCATATATTTTGATATCATTGGCTCTTAGCTCCTAAACATTTCTGGACTAACACTGTAGGCAGTTTAGCTTTCTTCTTGTTCTTTTAAACCTATAACTTGATTTTGATCCCACCAAACTAACTTTCAAGACCCTGAACCTACACTGATTTTTTGTTATTGACTCTTTTAAGTGTACATTCAACGCAGAACCTTCAGAAGTTGAAGAAGAGGTTTTAAAAAGTTGGAAGGAGGAGAAAGAATACAGTGGTATTTCAGAGTCTTACATAGCAAAACATTGGATGACTGAGTGGATGGCTTTTTAACGAGGCAGACTTCATAAGCTGCAAACTGTTTTTTAGCCATGTGTACTTAAAAGAACTCCTTTTCCATGTTGAGCACTATGCAAGCAAAGGGTCTTTTAAAAATACACAGTATGTACAGTCAGAGTAGCGGTATTGGATATACCACTAACCGTGCATGTGCTTGTGTGTGTGTGAGATCAGTTTTTCCTGAATCTGTTTTAGTACCTATAAAGGGAAGTTGGTGGTCCTCAGCCTGTCTACCTCCTTTCACGGTTGTGATGATCGGGTGTTTGCCCTAGTATATTAAGAAAGTACCGTGGAAGTATCCCAGCCCTGTGCACCAGTACAGAGAAAGAAAAGACTCTGCCCCTGGGGCTGAAAGGAATTTTCAGCCTACATGGAGAGCCAGAAATAGCACGTATGAATCAGTGAGCAGTACCAAACTAACGCTAAATTTTAAGGCACAGCTTCACCTCCCAGCCTGATGAAGCTTAAGGCCTGATAAGTACTCATGTTTCAGAATCTGTGTGCTGGAAGGAAGCGTGGTTGAGACCAAGTTGGGGTAATGATGGCAACATTTAATTGACAAAAGCTGCTGTCCTTAGTAGCTGAAAGGTTAAAATGTTCGAATTTTTAGCGAACTTTAAAGATTATCCAGTCTCTGGAAAATGTCAAATAGCACCTATTTTTGTAGAGATTTTTAAAAAAAAAAGTCACCACTGTTAGGACGTTGCCCTAGTTGTGTGTGTGTGCCTACACAGGAGCATTCTGGAGAGTAGACTGGGTTAACCTCATTAGGAGTTTGAGTTTCTGTTAGCCTGGACGAAAGATGTTTGGGTAGCCTGTCATTTGTTGGAAGAACCGGCTTTCTCCTTAGAGACTGCGGAGCTGCCCCGTGTGGTTGCTTCTTAGGTTGTGTGGGGAAACCGGACTCATTGGGCCACTGTCTGGCCCGCCGGGTCTGCTTCATGGCTTAGCTGTAGCAGAGCCAAGGTAGATGTGCACTGTCTAGGCTTCAGGCTGCATAGACTGCATCTGCTTTTGCATCCCAGGGAGGAATATTTGTGGAGTGGGGCATCTTCTGGGAAAGGCCTGTGGCCTCAGATTTTCTAGCCTCCCGGCCACTCAGAGCCACAGAGAATGTGCACGGTGGAAAGAATGTCTCCTCACCTGAACTAAGGGCAGTGGGAGGGCTGCCTCTTCTCTAGAGTCTCCTGCTTAAAACACTGACTTTAATACTTTCCTTTCGAAATGGCTGCCCCATCTGGGACTACTCTGCCCAGCCACTGTTCCCGCAGCTGGAAGCCTTCCTCCCCCACCCATTTTCCTTCCTCTCACAGCCGAGACCTGATCATTTCCTGCCGTCAGACCCCGGGCATAGTGTAGGGCACCCGCCCTGCGGTGAACCCTGGGCCTTCGGCCTGTCCTGCAGTCCAGGAGCTCTGACTGGGCTTTCCCAGCTCTCTTCAGCTGCTTCCTGGGGCCTTGAGGTCCTGTTTTCTGTAATGTCACTTGTGACAGGAAGTCCCTGTTCCCACTGCTTAAGGTCACAGTTAGGACTCAGACCCTTGGGGGCTTGATGCAGAAGTGCTTGGCACTTAGCACACTTTGACTTGTGTTTATTTTTCAACTTCTAAACATGTGCTCCCTAATAAAACCAAACAAATCACCCCCCCCCCCAGGGCTGGAACTTTTTGTCTCATTTAGATGTTGGGGTAGCCTGAGAACCTAACTTATTACAGTATGTCTGAGAAAAGCATTCTGAGTTGCAAACACTAGACTTAATAAATGAAGGTTTATAGTACAATCTGTATTATAGGACTACCTGTATTTTTATACTTATTAATAGGGTTACCATTAATAATTACCACTAAGCAATAAACTTACTTAATAAACCATTTCTATAAAGCATTAACACAGTCCTTAGCATGTAGTAAACAACCTTCAATAAATGTTAGCTGCTGCTATCTCCATCACCATCACCATGAGCATTTTTATGATGGAAAGAGCCACAATTGCTTATGTATCTATGCTCATATAAATGGTCCATTTAAAAACTCCATGAAGCCTGTAATTTCCAAAGAGGTAGAGGTATGGTTTACTACTGCTGATAGAACACTCGGCAATGCTAGGAGTCTACCCAAAAGGTGTGATAGACCCGTCCCAAGTCAGCTTATCCTTTGGTTAGACACATAATATGAACAATCTCAAACTGTTAACAGTGAAGTTAAGTGTAGAGTGTCTGCCCACGGTGGAAGTGAAGTTTGTTCATTTGCTCATTCATTCACTAAGCAAACATATATTGAGCACTTACACTGTGTGCCAGGCTTTGTGCTGTTGAGAAAAGATTGCTGTAGATACTCTAGGAGGCTTCACCGTGTAGCCGGGGTTTTTCAATAGGGAGGCGACCAGAGGGTGGTAAGTCCAGGAGGATCAGAGACAGCCTTAGAATTGTGACAGGATGTCCTGCGGTCATATGCAAGGAAATTGTTTTGTCTTTACTTCCAAATCTTAAAGCGCTGTTGTAAAAATAAACAAAACCAAACTCCTGCAGGCCCTTTGATCCTAAATAACTGACTCTATTTGAGCTAATTCACCAGTCTGCTGATAAAAGTAGGAATCATCACAGGGTGTTGATAAAGCAGCTTAATCCAGGCAGCTGGGCTCTGAATGCACTTTGGCCTGGCGTACTCCCATTTAGCAGGCTTGCAGTCTGGGCTACTAGGATTTAATAGGGAACAGAGGGGTCAGTGCACATGGCCCTGTTCTCAAGGACACAAGCCAGTGTTAGGTCAACAGTGGGGCAGTGTGAGTGGCCCAGTGACCTGTTGCAAGGGGATCCCATATGGCTCAGCGTCTTTAAATTATAAGTGGCTCTTTGTAGAAGCTATGTAGGGTGAGTATTGCTTCTTTCTTTGGTCATTTTCTTCCTGCTGTTTTGCAAAGATGTTTGCAAAAGGCTTTTCCTACTTTTTTTCCCCCAAGCTGGTTTTCTTTCCTACAGGTTAAATTTAATTCTGCAATCGTAGCATAGCTTCCCATGCTGGTACTTTCCCTGGGCTGCTTACCTGAAGGTTTTCCATTGCTGCAGAAGAACTAAGTCAAGTCAGCCTCTCTGGACCATCTTGAACAGATGTTATAAACTTTAAGGATCAAATTCTCTGCTTGACTTTATAATTGTGTTTTTGTTCTGTAGGTTTTGTCCTGCATCTTTTCTGCATTAACCATTTTGTTGATCATCCCCACACCCCACCACCCAACAAATGTTGTTCATTTGGAAAGTATACTTAAAGGTTCAAAGGAATTTAATGAGATAGGAATTCTTTCCTGAACAATTCATCTTTGTTAAAAAGAAAGGATACATTATCTCCAAATTATATAGATTTACTGTTAGCTGTCTAAAAAGTATCTGAGAGTTTTTTTCATTATCTTCCTGAGTTTTTTCCCCTTCTCTGTAGAGTGATTTAGCAGTTTATTTCCCCTGATAAACAGCATTCTTGTAATTTACCAAAATATCAACATACTTCAATAAAAATCTTTGTGGACTGGAAAACTTTCCGTTGATCCTGGGGAGGGCAGTGTGTGTTTTAACTCTCAATAGATAGCCCCAGCTATGCCTGGCCTCCTTCAAAGTATTTTGGTCTCTCATTTCAGCCACAATTACAAGTTCATCCGAAAATGATGACCGGAGTGGCTCCAGTTTGGAATGGAATAAAGATGGAAGCCTAAGGTTAGGGGTTCAGAAGGGAGTGCTTCCTGATCGCAGGGCAGATAACTGCTCCCCAGTGGCAGAAGAGGAGACCACTGGGTCAGCGGAGAGCGTGCTGCCCAAAGCGGAACCCGCAGCTGGAGATGGTCCAGTCCCTTATTCTCAGAGCTCCAGCTCACTAATAATGCCACGGCCCAACTCAGTTGCAGGTAAGGCCACGCCTCTCCCTGGAAGGGTTCTCTCACTGAGACTCAGGTGTCCTGTGTTCACTGTCTTCATGTGGGAATGTAATCCAGACACAAGCCAGCTTTGTGATCTTGGATCAGGCAATGACCTTTTTTAGGCCTCAGTTTACCCATCTGTAAACACAGTAAGATTGTACTTAATGGTCTAAGTGATCTTTCTGCTCTGGAATTCTTTAAATCTATGATTTGAACTATGTGGCTCTTTGTGTATGAGGGAAGAAAGTATAAGAACTCTCCCCTTGGGTTTTGTTGTTTTAAACGTGAGTACCTTCATGACTTTTTATTATATATTGGTAAATGGGAGTTATTGTTTAGAGTGAGTTTGTTAATATCAGCTCAAAGAATTTTGAATCCAGCTTTCAAACTTATTTTTTGTGTAATTGAGGCCCATCCTACAGACCAGAGGTCAAACTTCCATACAGTTTAGTTACAGTGGAGGTCACAGCTTAAAACATAAGCAGTGGAAGTGAGAGCTCTGGATCAAAGAAATGAAAATAGCAAGACAGATGCCTTAGCAAAAGGCAGCTGCTGGAATTAAGCAGAGAGAACAAATACCGGTCGCTGTTGATAGTTGGACTGGTCAGTAGGTGGCTGTCAGGCAAGGAGAGTGCAGTCGGCCCTCCAGATCTGAGGGTTCTGCATCTGTGGATTCAGCCAACCACAGATTGAAAATATTCAAGAAAAAAATAACAATACAACAATAAAAATAATACAAATTTAAAAGTACACTGTACCAACTATTTACATTGTATCATAAGTAATCTAGAGATGATTTTAAGTATATAGGAGGATATGCGTAGGTGATAAGCAAGCATGACCCCATTTTATATAAGGGACTTGAGCATCCGAAGATTTTGGTATCCTGGAAGCCCGCTGGGGTTGGGGGGGGCGGGTACCGGCACCAGTCTCAAGTGGATACCGAGCGAGCCAAGGCTATGGTTTGGGATGGGTGGGGAAAGACCTCTTTGCATCTGAGCCATGGTGCCTATTTTTAAGGTCTTGCGTTTCTAAGCTTCAGGCTCTTGGGCTGAATTTAAAAGAGGAACTCGTTATAGTCACTCTTTGTTATCAGTGTAGCACTTAAAATCTCTCTTCTACTAATGCATGGACCCAGATTCTCTCTTGCTACATCAGAGGATTTCTCTGTAATTTATATTAGGCTTTTAGGATGTGGTGGGTCACTCTGGCTGTTGTTGGGTGTTTTACAATGGAACTCTGAAGTGGCTGATAAATAAATGTCCCTAATGGAAAAGTTCTGAGGCACAACTCTAATTCACTTTCAAAGGAAGTTAAAATGGCCTTGTTCCAAAGGAGTGATTTGGCATGTCTGTTCCTGGAGAACGTTATGTGTATTGACTGATGGCTCTTCCACAAGCTTGTGGTCCTCCCTCTACTGCTTCACCACCTATAACATAATATGTTGCACCCAAGACGTTTTAAACCGTATTTACCTAGTTGTGATGAATGGGTCATTTGTATTATCCCAGAACTTGATAGCTTTTCAAAAATAGCAAACTTTAACAAAATAGCAAACTTGCATTCAATTTAATCAAGCTATTTTAAAATTAGGAAACATTAATACATTAATTTTAAGTGTTAAAAGCATCCCGTTTGGGGTTATATTTTCTGCTTGATGTTCTTTTGTGTGGTCTCCTGCCAGGTGAAGTGACAGTGGGTGTGACCTGAGCGTTTCCAGGAGACTGCTGTGATTACAGAGCAGAGCTTCTGATTTCTGCCGTGCTCATTCATTAGCTTCCGCGTATGCCCTTGAGCTAGACCTCCTGTGGAACTGGGAGGGTTTTACCTTTGGATTTGAGCGAGTCTACCTGGCCTAATGGGTTTGCTCATTTCTTCTGTGCTGCATATTTTTAAAGCTAAATGCATATTTGAAAGGAAATAGGCAAATGCCTTACCTCACAGTATCTGTTAACAAGCTAGCAGTCTGGAAGATTCTTCATGACCCACCTTCCTGCCCCTAAAGCTTGAACCTCAGTTAAGAGGGAATGGCAGTATTTTTCAAGCATCATTGAAAAGCATAAGATTGAGGTTGTGTAGACTATATGCAGCGCTGTTTATTCAAACTCCTGGGCTAAAGCAATCCTCCTGCTTCAGCCTCCCGAGTAGCTGGGACTACAGGCATGCGCCACCATGCCGGCTAATTTTTCTATATATATTTTTAGCTGTCCATATAATTTCTTTGTATTTTTAGTAGAGATGGGGTCTCACTCTTGCTCAGGCAGGTTTCGAGCTCCTGAGCTCAAACAATCCGCCCGCCTTGGCCTCCCAGACTGCTAGGATTACAGGCGTGAGCCACCGCGCCCAGCCCGTAGATTTTCTTTGTAAAGATATTTGTTAGGATGGGATTGATTTGGAAAGCCGTATATCACATCAAAACGTATGATATGGACACCTTTTTTCCTTTATTGAAAAACAGAATATGAAGCCTTTAAAAGTATTTTAGATCACCTAGAATTTGGGTAATGTGTTCTACTATTTTTTACTACGTTTTTTTCCCTTTCAAAATACTTTGAATAGATTACAGAACACTGTTTAATTTTCCAGGAAACCAACAAACACAGTTACTGTCTAATTTTCTTGAAATTCTAACTGGTAATTTCCCTGGACTTATTGGCATTTACCTTTCATAGGTTAGTCCACAATTTTAGCAGATGTTCCTCTTTGTTCAGCTTAGAGAACTCACCCCACTCCCTCCCATCCCCCCCCCCAAAAAACAAACTTTTTCTCAGCATTTTGAAATGTGCTTCTTACCCAGATATTAGGCACAGTATGTGTGTGTGCAATAAGTGTATAATTAATTTAATTGTAGAGATGTTAGCAGTAAGTTTATTGCAGCATGAAATTATTGCTTTAACTCTGATTTCTCTTGGCTCTGAAGAGTGTTTAGGATTTTGAAAGCATTTATCATTAAATACCGAACGTGAGTCTGACTCTTGCACAGGTAACGTCTGAGAATCTGCTTTAGACATGCCCAAGGAGGCAGAATGGCCCATGTCATCTGCTCGGTGGGGAACAACACCTGGACGCATAGTTAAGCTGCTGAAGCTTCCCTGCTCCTGCTTGCTGATGTCTCTGTCGCTGGAGAGGAGAGGGTAGAAAGTGAAGGTAGCTGGTGGCTTGGGGCCCTGCTGTAACTTTCGGCTGAATCATGTTTGAAACTGAGAATCAGCCAAGAGCTACAAAGGTTGCTGAGGCTGCTCTGGTGACTGAAAATCTGAAAACAGAAGCATTTAAAATGTCAACATCTCCTGCATCTGTGTCAGAGGAGGCATTTTTGCAATCCTTTCTTTGGAATGTCCTTTATAGTTGTGTAGTTTTAATCCTTTCAGTTGTCACAAAACTATGAATCGAATGTTATATCTTAAGGGGTCGGGAAGAGGGGAAATAGGAAACCCTTTTGAGACTCTGAGCATCTTTGTATTCTTGAGGGCCAAGGCAACACGTCAGATGTTCACGCTATCCAGCTCTGAAATGAGTTATGGGTTGTGGCTGTGGCTGCCCACCCCTTCTCCGTGGGCCGTGATGGGCGCACTCACCATGAGGCATGCGAGGAGAAGGGGTCAGAGTCCCGCGGCTTGGGCAGAACCCTTGAAATAGGTTCCAAGCTGTGTTACTACTGTTGGGAGATGGGGGGGGGGGGGGGCGGCCAGGATTGTGGGGGAGCAGATGCAGTCCTGTTAGCCCTCCAGGAAGTTTCACATCCATCCTGGTTATGAAGGACCTGGAGTGAAGCTAGAGGCTGCTGTTGGATTACCATACGTCAGGTCCATTTGGAAGTCCTGCATAAGGAATTATCTGAGTCTTTCTAATGGGAGAGAATTGTGTGGTAGCTGCATAGAGTGTTCACTTAAACATGTACACGGTGTATATAGGCTGTGGATATATACCAAAAGGATATAGAAGCAAAGATGTAAACTGTTGTGAAGTCAGGGTTTCAGATGTTTCTCTGCTGGCTGGGAAGGTGAGTAGGTAGGGCACATGTTTGGTTGTCCTTTGGGGGATGCAGCAAGAGGGGATATGCCATCGCGGAGTCAGGCTGGAGCCACCCAGGTGCTTGTTAAATGAAAGGATGAGAGGGATTGATGTGGACCGTATGGAAGAGGAAGATGGAAACCTTAGGAGGGGAAATAGGAAAAGGGCTCGGGTCAGACTAATGGTGCCAGTCAACAGCTAGATGCTGGGTCAGAGCCTGTAGGGTAGCCAGAGGGCTTTCAGAGAACAGATGGCCCAACTTGACTTCTCTCTTGCAGCTTGGTCCCACTAAAGATTTAATCAGTCCTGAAAAGCCTTTGCCCTTGCAGCGTGACTCCCACTAGCCACTCATTTGCCCTCAAATCATGTATATGTTTTATTACCCTGGAAGATAATCATATGTCTAAGATCAGCAATATTTTATGTTGGACCACATAAGCCACAAACCAAATTAGGTTAATTCTATTTAAATTTTTCTCATCATGACCGAGGATGTATGTATAAAACAAGAGGAGGGGTTTTTGAAGGCAAAAACATGTACTGTGTATATGTGCTTCTAAGGTTTGCTGAGAATCAGAGAATACACACAAGAATCCAACTTGTGTGTATGTCAAAATAGATCCTTAATGCTTTTTAACAGGCACCCACGCAGTGAGTCTTACTGATTTGGTCAGAGGTGAACATTTGTAGGATTTTAAGAAATATATACATATATACACCTAGATAATATATAATATATAATACATTTACATATCTACATATATTTAAAGCTTAGGGATATGTTATAACTATTACAGCCGAGAGCTTTTAGTGTTCTGAGTACTATGGAATTATACATGCAGAATCTGCTCATTTAATTAACAAGGTTGGAATTCCAAATAGCAGAAAGCTTCCCAGAGCTGCAGAGAAGAATCTAGTACCATGCCACATGTTTGCAGTAAGTACTGAAGCTGTGCTGTGTGACATCTGATTGTCAGATTTCTTCATAAAACAATTTATAGTAAAATCTGTCTCTTTCCAGAAATAACGGAGAATTCTGGCAGTCATATCAACATAACTTTGATTTAAGAATAAGGAGCATTTGGATTTTTCCACTTTTCAATTAAGAATATTGCCAGAAAAATAAACTGGGGCAAACAAAACCAAAATCCACCTTTAAGTAAATTTTGTTGAAAGCCTAAATCTGATTGCTTAGTAATTTATGACTTGTAGTAGCTTAGGTATTTCATTAAACTCAACTTCGAAGAGACTAAACTTCAATTTAATATTACAGCAACAAGCTCAACCAAATTGGAAGATCTGAGTTATTTAGATGGGCAGAGAAATGCTCCTCTACGAACATCGATTAGATTACCGTGGCACAATACGGCTGGAGGTAGGGCACAGGAAGCTAAAGGTATTTATCCCTGCATCCACTGTGGTAATGGCTGTGACGAGCTTATTCACTAAACACTGAAAGTCTGTGATAACCAGCGTTTAAACCAGCTGTTGTCAAAACATGATGGAAAGTGTGAGGTGTGCCAGGAGGCCATCCTTAACAGTTTTGAGCTTCTTCCTTAAAATATGTGCTTAACTTGCTTCTGGAATTGAAAAATATTTCTACAGTTATTTTGAAGTGAGGGGTAGTTTAACACTCAGTAGATTTTTTGTTGTTGTTGTTACAACAAAGAATCAGCATTGTTTCAGTTCCTTGGACTGAATCAACCATGTCCTGTGTCCACCTGTAACATGCAGTTGTGCGCACAGCAGCCTCACCACGTGGGCAAAGCATCATCATGCCCAGATGAGAGCTGTTACAATCTCTAGAGAAAACATATTTCTATTTTACCCATATAGTAGGGAAGAAACGTGTCTTAAATACGGTTTCAGATCCATCAGTGAGACATGGTTTGGCCCCTTGCATTGCTTTCTCTAATCCTCTGTGTGTCTGCCTTGAGCATGAGAATAACTCAGAGGCATGAAAGGACTCGAAAGTCATTTTAATAGGATACTTTGTAGGACCAATAGTGTATGATAAATGAGATATTACAGAAGTATGAATAGAGCCAGATTGGAAATACTTACAGATCCCTTGTGGGGTAAAACTGGAGGTTGTACTAAGAGTAACACACAAGCAATGACATATGGAGTTTCTTAGCGTATAAAATTAAGACATTCTTCTAGAATAATGGTCGGGTTTTTTTTTGTTTTTTTTTGTTTTTTTTTTTAGCACGATTTGCTCCCTACAAGCCACAAGACATTCTGTTGAAACCCCTGTTGTTCGAAGTACCGAGCATAACGACAGACTCTGTGTTTGTGGGAAGAGATTGGCTCTTTCACCAGATAGAAGAAAACTTGAGGAACACAGAACTGGCAGAAAATAGAGGAGCAGTGGTTGTTGGAAATGTGGGATTTGGGAAGACGGCGATCATTTCCAAGTTGGTAGCACTGAGCTGCCACGGAAGCCGCATGAGGCAAATTGCTTCCAACAGCCCCAGTTCGTCACCTAAAGGTACGTCCACATTTAATTTCTTGTCTAGTTTATTAATATAAGATAGATGGAGGAAATTGCTGTTTGGATAGACAGAAATTACCGATTTTCCTCAAGTTGTTCCAACTACTATATTAGGTTTGCAATCATATGTTAAGTGAATTATTTGAATACTTCATCTGTCATAGTGTGTATTTGGCTCTACTCTGGGGTGAGGCCAGTGCTTCCTGACGTCCTCCTGAGCTGCAGCCCCTCTCTCCCTCTCTATACAGGCAGAGGTGGGGCCGTGAGGCCTGATCAAGTCCCCTGAGGAATTCTTGGTCCTAAGACCAAGGGGCTGGACTCTGGGCAGAATAAGCCAGATGGAGTCTACTGTAGAATTCTTTTGTACCCTGTTCACCACAGCCTTTGCACTCTATATTGGATTTACTAAAACTATAAAGACTATTTAGATATGGCATAGAGTAGCCAAATATTTGACTATTCACTGCTTATTTCATATGCAGTAACCCCATTAAAAAGAGAATGTCTAAACATGGTGAATAAGAACAGGTGAGCCATATGAGATTTTTTTTTTTAACCCAAAAGAATTTAATAAAGGAAACTGGAAACAGTGGTTCACCAGGGAGGGGAAACTGGGTGGGGGACTTGTGCTTTCATTTGGACCTTTGAATTTTGGACCATGTTCACTCTTTACCTGTTAAAATACTCTCTAGGGCTAATCAAGAAATACATTCAGTATCCCACCCTACTCCTGTGCTGATGCAAACATGAAATGGGTCTTTTCTCTGCAGCTTCGGACCCCGCCCAGGACCTTCCTTTCACTCCATTGCTTTCACCGAGCTCTTCTACAAGTGCTTCCAGCATGGCGAAAACTCCTCCTGGGGCTGGGTCTGGTACTCCTGAAACCCAGAGGCCAAGAGAGGATGCGGTGAAATACCTCGCTTCTAAGGTAATCTTTTCGTGTTTTATGGGAGCCTTCCAGATAGAGAGAGAGGGGGAGAGAAAGATTTTCTAGTTTGGTTTCTGAGAAGTGAAGAGGAAAAGGAATCTTAAAACAGAGACAGCTGCCTAATGCTTTTGATAAAATTGTGATAAAGTACAAAAGATGTGAAAGAAAATAAATATCTATCTTAAGACATTGGCAGTGGACCTCTTATACAATGGATTCAGAGAGTTCCTCAAAGCATCAGAAGACATCTGTGTACTCACCACAAATCCATCCTTATAAGCACGCACTTTCCTTAATTTGATGTGTGAGCAGGAGATTGGGAGCTTTTAACCAGACCCAGACCTCTTCTGCCTGCGCTCTGTTGCCTGGGGCCCTTGACTCCTGCAGCCTTCCGTCAGAGGTTTCTTTTTTTTTTTTTTTTTTTGGAGACAGAGTGTCGCTTTGTTGCCCTGGCTAGAGTGAGTGCTGTGGCGTCAGCCTAGCTCACAGCAACCTCAAACTCCTTCCGTCAGAGGTTTCTTGTGAAGTTGTAAAAGACACTTTGGCTGACTTTCCTTTCCTAAATTCCTGGTCAAGGTCCTTCTGAAATTTTCCTTCTGCTCGGTATCCATCACTGGTTTATAAGCCACCCTCCTGCATTAAAGCAGTTGTATCTCTTGCCCTGGGCGAGCCATGCAGGTCTCCCTTGGCAACCGTGGTGTGAGTTGGTGGAGCTGGAGAACCACCAGAGATGGGCAGCGATGAGATGCACCTTGTGAGGAGACCCCTGGGGCTGGGGCAGGTGCAGGGGAACTGACGCCAGTACTGCTCTGCCCTGATACTCAGGCACACATAATCACACGCACAGCTGGAGCAAAGCACTACAAAACTATGCTTATTCTTTTATCCCATAATACACTCTGGTAATTTAAATTCACTTTGTCATATTTTTTTTTAAACTCTGTGGCTCCAAATTGATTTTATGACCACTGTTGGGTTGGCAAGCCGCTTTTGTCAAACACTGTGCAAGACTGTGGTACTGAATGTCTCACGGTGGTTTGCACAAGCTCACAGAGTCCTCACCTGTGTCCCTGCTCATCTCGGTCCAGGTGAGAGTTGAAGAGCAGTCAGCTTTCCTCTGGGTGTGGATGACAGATTTAATCTAAACCAGGAGTCTCCTGGCAGTTGCAGGCTGGCCTGAGGAAAGCTGCCACACGTAGACTCTTGCCCCTTGCTTTTGAAGAGTCTGCAGCCCTGGGGGCTAATCCCAGATCTTTGATTGACTCCTTGTCAGCCTGGCAAGACATTTGCCCACAGTGTCGGCTGTCCTCAGCCAGGAGCTGTGGCTGGTGGTTCTGGTCCCCCTCCCTGCAGGGGCTGGGATGGCCGTGACTCAGACACTTCTGGAAAACATACAACTCTTCACACAAGTGTGTTTGCTCCTTTTTTGCCTTCCTTGCCTTGTACTTACATTCCTCCTTTCCTCCTCATTTGGGGAAGTATTGGATTTTTCACTTACCTACAGCACACCTCCCATTCATTCCCAAGACTTCTGCGTCTGACCCTTTCCTTGAGTCCCTCTTAACCAGTAACCTGCAGCCGCTGCAGGTCCCTGTGAGGGGACCACTCCTCATCCTCTCGGTCCTTGGGCAGCTCCTCTCTCCTCCTACTTGTCTCTTCACATGAAAGGCAGAAATTTGCTAATTTCTGATTTCCATTCTTCAGATAATGTCCCCGTTGAACTCCACAGTGTCCCTTGACAAAATGTGGGTATAGGGAGCCGGGCTGAGGGCTTGAGCCCGGCTGCCAGTGGGGAAGAACAGCTGTGACTCTACAGCCCGGTTTCAGAGCCACCAACTTTATCTTCCACCTTTTGGGCCCAGCAAAAGGATTTCCTAAAGAGGTGCTGCTGCTCTTGAGATCAGAAATGTGATCTCTGTGTGAAGATGCACTTTTTTTCCCCCGCAAGAGACAGGGTTTCACTCTGTCACCCAGGCTGGAGGGCAGTGGCACAATCATAGCCCACTGCAGCCTTCAACTCCTGGGCTCAAACGATCCTCCTCCCACCTCAGCCTTCCAAGTAGCTAGGACTACAGGTGTGTGTGCCACCACGCCTGGCCTAGATGGTAGCTTTTAATGTCGAGGACATTGGGATGGCTTGGAATTGCTTTTTAAGCCGAGATAGGCTCTAGGTTTTATGAATGACTTTATTAATTTAGTACAGTGTACTAAACTGGTGCTGATTTTTGTGCTAATCAAGATGGATTTGTGGATGCAGTCAAAGGTCTGCAAAGCACACAGATGAAGGATGAATGGATTGATTAAGCTACCTAGGGACTTGGTCTTGGGGAATAGAAGCAACGTATCCTGTTATCTCAGCGAGCGGGCAGAGTTGTGCTCCTGCTTGAGATCATAGAAGGAGCTGTGTGAAGAGAGTGAGGTGACGCTGACGGCTCTGCTTCCCCCGTAGGTGGTGGCCTACCACTACTGCCAGGCCGATAACACGTACACGTGCCTGGTGCCCGAGTTCGTGCACAGCATCGCGGCTTTGCTCTGCCGGTCCCACCAGCTGGCCGCCTACAGAGACCTTCTGATAAAGGAGCCCCAGCTGCAGAGCATGCTGAGCCTCCGATCCTGTGTGCAGGACCCAGTGGCAGCTTTCAAGAGGGGAGTGCTGGAGCCGCTCACAAGCCTGAGAAACGGTACCTCTGAGCAGCCACCCAAAGCCCCTCTCTCAGTAGTGGTGCGGGACACCCAGGCGGACCTCAGAAGGAGGGTGGTCAGCTCAGCCCTGGGGTAGCAGTGAGGAGGGGGAGGAAGGATGTGGAAGCATCAGTGCCCATCTGGTCCCCTTCCTCAGATCTCCCCGAGGTCCCTCCTTATTACCCCCCACCAATGGTGTAGTGTTAAATGAAGCATCCCTGATAAGAAAGAACTCCACTCTTGAACAGTTCCAAAGTAGCCAACTGGTAACTGCAGCTCTTAAGATGATTTGCACCCTTAGAAGACTATTGCCTGTGTATCTTGTACTCTGAGATATCGGGGACTAAGTGGATTATTTGGGAGAGTTTTCCAGCATATGTTTTTTTCATGGCCTCCGCTCAGTTGAGTTGAAACCTAAAGTCATTTCTAAAGGTTTCCATTTGGTTTTTTTGCCCCTGGATATTCTGTAATGTAGGGGATGTCAATGACATTGTGGGCCCTTCAGTTTTCTGTCCTTTCTCCCCTTTGCTCCTTACCTTTTGAGCTAGTTTGTTTACCTGCCCACACAGCACTTCCACCAGAAGGTACTAGAGAGAGAGAGATTGAAACAGATGTCATTTCTTCTCCCTTCTCTGGGCTGAAAGTTGGCACTAATAAAGGGACTATTAGCTTTATTAGGCTGATGGGAAAGAGCCCTGTCGTGGGGTCCGTGAAGCAGAGCTCTCCCCACCATGTGGTTGTGTGGCTTGTGGCCTGGGCCAGTGAGCCCTAGGGGGGTGGGCGGAGGGCCAGTTTGCCTTACCTGGAATCCACTGCGGAGTTCTAAGGGGGGACCTAGCGTCTTTTCCAGGTCTGGTCTCTGTACGTGTTAGCTGTCTTTGCTGCCACCCATCCTGTGACGGTGGTGTATGAAGCACTGACTGCGTTACGTACGTGGCCGGCGTTCTGCTGATGTGTGGACTGCAGCATGTTTCTGTTCTGTGAGAACTGGTTTCTTTTGGCTCTGGGCTCCAGTTTTCACTAGGAATTAATAGAAAATATGCTTCTGTGAAAACCATTTCTTGTGCCATATGTAAACCTTTTTAGTTTCTCCTAACACTTTAGACGGTGCATTAAAATATACTGGGTGGTGCCATCTTTACAGATATGTATAATTTCTTAATTTGAAAACATTATTTTGTCCTTTAGAGCAGAAAATTCCTGAAGAAGAATACATTATTTTGATAGATGGCTTAAACGAAGCTGAGTTTCATAAACCTGATTATGGAGATACACTTTCTTCATTTATTACCAAAATTATTTCTAAATTTCCTGCTTGGTTGAAGCTGATTGTGACCGTACGAGCAAATTTTCAGGTAACGAAAGAATTCTCAAATCTCTTTCTAAGTCCCCATATTCCAGTTTTACAGTGATAAGTACTGATAACTTCAGCTATTGTAAACCATTTAGCTGCTGAATTGAAAACTATGTTAGGAATTTGAAAAAGTAGTCCACAGAGCCCCACATGGGTGAAACTGTGACCTTCTCAGCCTCCGGCATATTTATCAAGCTGTCTCATATGTCCACTTCTCCCATGTTGACGTCTAGCCACGGTCACCGTCGTGCAGTGTGCGAGGCTGTCCGAGGAGTCTGGCCAGTGGTCTGCTAGGGTTTAAAGATATTCCTGCTGGTAGTCATTTGCATGGGTTTGCAGTGGGGCTGTATGGGGGGTTTTTTCAAGGGAAAAGTGAAGGATGAAAGAGATTTTAAGGCCTATTCTGGGAGATCTGTGTTTTCGTAAGACTTAAACATGAGGTAACATTGGCAGCCCAGAGGGGCAAGAGTGACTTTTTTTCCTTTTTATGTCTTCCCCCTCATTTGAACCCTAAAATTGGTTCTTTTTTTTTTTTTTTTTTTTTTTTTTTGAGACAGAGTCTCACTCTGTTGCCCAGGCTACAGTGAGTGCCGTGGCGTCAGCCTAGCTCACAGCAACCTCAAACTCCTGCGCTCAAGCGATCCTCCTGTCTCAGCCTCCCGAGTAGCTGGGACTACAGGCATGCGCCACCATGCCCGGCTAATTTTTTCTATATATATTTTTAGCTGTCCATATAATTTCTTTCTATTTTTAGTAGAGGTGGGGTCTCACTCTTGCTCAGGCTGGTCTCGAACTCCTGAGCTCAAACGATCCGCCCACCTCGGCCTCCCAGAGTGCTAGGATTACAGGCGTGAGCCACCGCGCCCGGCCTAAAATTGGTTCTTAACCATTGACTCCCTCCCTCTACACCTGAACTTTTTCAGTATAAAGACATTTAGACATTAGATTTTGATTCTTGCTCTTTTTATGATATTTATTTTAAAATAGCATTTGGGTGTTTTTTTGGTTTTTTTTTTCCCCCCTCATTAAAACTGGAATTAGACGTCAGCTGAACTTGATGTTTGTTGTTTTGGACATTTGATTTATATGCTTTTCAGCCATTTTTGACACAGTAAGCAGAATCTGACAATCAATAGAGCACAGGAACTGGGAGTTTTTTGTTTCACTTCCCAGCTGTGCAAGCTTTCAGAGGTTCAGTTAGCACCCGTGTAAAACGGGAATAAGTGTGTTCTGCCCTCTTCCTACAATTATTGCATTAAATGAGAACACACACACACTTAAATACTTTAAAAATTATAGTGGAAAGTTAAAAAAACAAACAGGCGAACCTCTTTGCTGTTAGGTGTCAGACAGTGCTTATCTTTGGAATGGGGGAGAGAGAGGAAGGGCACGCGGGGCTTCTGAGACTGGTGATGTTCTCTGTCTCCGTGCCGGTTACACAGGTATATTCGACTTTGTGAAAATGATTGTCACTGTGCAATGTGGTTTGTGTACCTCTGTATGGATGTTATACTTCAGTTTAAAAGTTTACTTAAGAAAACAATTTAAAAAGTGATAGCATGCTATGCCAAAGTAGGCCCCCGTCATTGGGGTACAGCCCGGGGGCAGTCTCAGACTTCCTGGGCGGGTTACACAGCCCCAGTATTTGATACACAAAGAGGGATGGCTCTTATCTCGGCATCTGGCTGTGTTCTTAGATGTGCGGTGTTGGTTTGTGTAGCCTGGCGCACGATGTAAGGACTATGGTGTTAGGTCACTTGCAGGGTCTCACTGCCCCTGCGGGTACCGGCCTAGTTGCCTCTGTCTTCGTAGGGCTCTTGCTCTGCTTGCCGGGCTCTGCGTCCTCGGATGAGGGCCTCAGGAGAGAGAGACTTGACTGATTCAATCTCACATCAGGATTTCTTTCACATAAGCTTTTTATCTTCACCTTATCCTATTACACGTTTTAATACGAAACAGTGAGTCCCTGTAATCCATGAAAATCCCTCCTTGAAAGAAAACTAGTGAATCTGGTTTGAAATGCTGCTAAAATGAAAAAGGAATCTCTGTGGAGTGACACTGTGGGGTTTTTTCCCGCCCCCAGGAAATCATAAGTGCGCTGCCATTCGTCAAGCTTTCCTTAGATGACTTTCCGGACAACAAAGACATCCACAGCGACCTGCATGCCTACGTCCAGCACAGGGTCCACAGCAGCCAGGACATCCTCAGCAACATCTCCCTGAACGGCAAGGCCGACGCTGCCCTCATCGGGAAAGTGAGCAGCCACCTGGTGCTGCGGAGCCTGGGCTCCTACCTGTACCTCAAGCTCACCCTGGACCTCTTCCAGAGGGGACACTTGGTCATCAAGAGTGCCAGCTACAAGGTGGTGCCGGTGTCTCTGTCGGAGCTCTACCTGCTGCAGTGTAACATGAAGTTCATGACCCAGGCTGCCTTCGAGAGAGCACTTCCGATCCTCAACGTGGCCCTGGCGTCCCTCCATCCCATGACAGACGAGCAGATCTTTCAGGCTATTAATGCTGGCCACATCCAGGGGGAGCAGGGCTGGGAAGACTTCCAGCAGAGGATGGACGCCCTCTCCTGCTTCCTCATTAAGAGACGAGACAAAACCCGCATGTTCTGCCACCCGTCCTTCAGGGAGTGGCTCGTCTGGAGAGCGGACGGGGAAAACACAGCCTTCCTGTGTGAGCCCAGGTACGACAGGGAACCTCATGTGTGGCTGGGGAAAGGATCGCAAACGTGGTTCACGTGTTTTAATGGAAAGACAACCCAGATTGAATAATTCAGTTTTGCTTTTTTATTTTCTTATTTTCCCCCCACTTTGGCAGAAGGAGGGGCAATGGGAATTCTCTCTCCTTGTATACACAAGCTGCCTTCCTTCAGTTGCTAGGATTTTAGGACTGCCCTGCGTATGTGGATTAAAGAGAAGCGGGGCAGTGCCTGGCTGTCCATTCTTCCCTGCTGTCCGTTCTCTCACAGATCCCTGTCTCCCGTGCCCAGCTTTGGCAGGGTTCATGTGGGAAAGCATGAGATGGGCTGCAGGGAACACAGGCTTCTCTGCAGGTGTTGCCCTGTGGGTCTCTGGACTGTCTGGGCCCTTAGCACTGCTGCTCCCCTGCCACGTTTTAAACATGTAGTGACTTGTCCCAGGGCTCAGACTTATCTGTGGGCCCAGAGGGAGCACCTTGACCCAACCTGGCTGCTTTGTATATGTTTGTGGTTCTGTTCGGTGTGGCAGACTGGGCCGGGCCTGGATGTGTTCTGCTCACTGCCTGGGCTGTTGGCATCACGGCGGCGGGGAAGCCTGTCTGTGGTGTGGCCTGGTAGCAGTTAGGAAGAGAGGTGGGCAGTTCGAGGGTGCAGATGTTTTCAGATAAGGGTTTGCTCAAGCCTCCACTTCTGCCTGGCCTTGGCCTACACCTTTTGCTGTCTTGAACAGCTTCTTCTCTCTGTAAGTCAGAATTGCCCCTACTTGAGTAACAAGGGCTGGCAGGCTGCTCACTGTTATAGTGGGCGTTTGACCAGCTGCTGGGGTCCAGAGATGAAGAGGTGAAAAGCACTTGGGAGCCTCGAAGCCACCTTCCGCCCCATTAATATCGACTGACCATTGACATAGTAGGTCCAGCTGCTGTTTTGTGTTGTTGCTGTTGTCATTTTATTAAGTGACACTGGACTGAAGGTTTGTTGTTATCTTTTGAAGTTGGTTCGGGGCAATAAATTCTAACATCCAGGTTATTTATGTAGACCGTAATAGGGTGGTGAAACACATGCTGTGACATAGCTAGCCAATCAGATTATTTTCTAGGAAAAGTCCAATCCTTTTCTAGGAAGGTGGGCTGTAGTCGAGTTTGTAGAGACATAAAAACAAATCAAAAGACTTCAGCAGCGGTTGTAGGTTTGTTACTGGGTTTGAGGCTGAAGTAGTTGGGCTGTAGTCTTTGTTAAGCTCCGCCTCGTTTTGGGTAGGCTGGCCATTAAGGCTACACAGCCTAGGGCAGAGCTGAGAGTGGGTGACTCATGGGCCAGCGCTGGCACCTGCAGTCCCGAGTGCTGCTGTGTCCTCATAAGCAGTGGGGGCATCCCCTGGAGCAGGGCCTGGAGTTAAGAGAGGCACCAAGGGTGTAAAATTTATGGAGGTGCTCACCTCTGGGGTGGTACCAGTTGGCATTTTCCCAAGGGAGTGCATAGAGCGGTGTAAGAAGGAAGCTACTAGATTTAACTTGATAGCAGTTTTTGAGGACCCATTTTGTGCAGAGTGCTGTGGCAGATATGGAAATTCCTGGGACAAGGCCCCTCCTCTCCAGGGCTTCCCGCCTGGGGTGGATGAGGCAGGAAATGGCTGGGAAGCGGCCAGGCTGCATGTGAGACTTCGGCAAAGGGGATTTCTGTAAACTGTTTCATATGCGTGATGACATTTGGGTTGGGTTTCGAAAGATGGTAGCATTTCTTCCCCCACCCCAAATAGTTGTGTTTTTGCCCTAATTATACAGGGAAAAATGGGAGAAAAATCCAACACCCATAGTCAATGACAGTTCACTTTTTATTTCTGCCTCTTTCCACAGCATTTTATTTTATTTTATTTTATTTTATTTTATTTTTGAGACAGAGTCTCGCTCTGTTGCCCAGGCTAGAGTGAGTGCCGTGGCGTCAGCCTAGCTCACAGCAACCTCAAACTCCTGGGCTCAAGCGATCCTCCTGTCTCAGCCTCCCGAGTAGCTGGGACTACAGGCATGCACCACTATGCCCGGCTAATTTTTTCTATATATATTTTTAGCTGTCCATATAATTTCTTTCTATTTTTAGTAGAGATGGGGTCTCGCTCTTGCTCAGGCTGGTCTCGAACTCCTGAGCTCAAACGATCCGCCCACCTCGGCCTCCCAGAGTGCTAGGATTACAGGCGTGAGCCACCGCGCCCGGCCTTTCCACAGCATTTTAAATGTTATACAAACCATCATTTCCCTCTTAGAATTCTTGTCCTGTTTTCTAATTTTTACTTTTTTGGTTAACACATCACAGGCATCCTAGCAAGCTGTTACAAATCTTACAAAAGTGTCATTTTCATTTTTCACAGATATGCAAACCTCCTAGTAGGCAAGTTACAACGTACTTCACGATACCCTTGTTGGACCTTTAAGTTGTTTCTAGGTTACTTACAAACATAAAAACCTATAGTGAACATCTTGGTGCCTTACAGGTCTGGATTCAAATCCTCACTCCATTGGTTCTTGTGTATTTCCTGTGCACAAAAATACTCCAAGGCTTACTTCCTCATCCATAAAAAGTATAAGTATCGTCTCACTGAGTGACAGTGGCTATTAAATAAGTTCTTTTTTTTTTTTTTTTTTTTTTTTTTTTTTGAGACAGAGTCTCACTCTGTTGCCCAGGCTAGAGTGAGTGCCGTGGCGTCAGCCTAGCTCACAGCAACCTCAAACTCCTGAGCTCAAGCGATCCTCCTGTCTCAGCCTCCCGAGTAGCTGGGACTACAGGCATGCACCACCATGCCCGGCTAATTTTTTCTATATATATTTTTAGCTGTCCATATAATTTCTTTCTATTTTTCGTAGAGATGGGGTCTCGCTCTTGCTCAGGCTGGTCTCGAACTCCTGAGCTCAAACGATCCGCCCACCTCGGCCTCCCAGAGTGCTAGGATTACAGGCGTGAGCCACCGCGCCCGGCCTAAATAAGTTCTTAAGAGGATCTGCTACCTCCCTTCCTTCCTTCCTTCCTTCCTTTCTTCCCTCCTATTTTTGATTATTTCTTAGGTTAAAATTCCAGGAATAGAATTACGAAGTTAAAGAATAGTTTGTCCAAGTGTTCATTCACATCACCTAGACTTAAGCTCATTCACATTTTGCAATACTTGCTACATCTGTTTTGTTGAGGTTTTTTTTTTTTTTTTTTTTTTTTGCAGAAATAATGTTAAAAATATAACATTTTACTTTAAATCAATTTAAATGTTATAAACATGACATTTCTTGTTAAATAATTGATTATACATCTCAAAAAGGAGGCATATTTTCTTATTACCACACCTAAAATATTAATAGAAATTCTTCAGTATCCCAAAATATTTAGCCATGCTCGAATTTCTCTACTTCTTTTTTTTTTTTTTAGTATGTTTAAATCAGGATCCAAAAAGTCCATAAAATGCATTTGATTGTTTCTCTTTCAGTCTTTAGTTTCCCTCCTCCATTTTGTCCCCACTCCTTCCCCGTCCCCACAATTTGTTTGTTTAAAGAGAGCAGCTGGGTAGTTTGTCCTGTATACTTTTCCGTAGTCTGAATTTTGTATCCTCGTGTTGTTTTTTCATGTGTTCTCTCACCCCTATTTCCTGTAAACTGGTAGTTAAATCTAGAGGCTTGATCAGATTTTATATTTTTATTTTTTTGCAAGTATAGATGGTGGTGAGTACTTCTCAGGAGGCATATAGCATCTTTTTTTTTTAATTCATTTTTTTATTGATACACATTAGATGTACATATTTTAGGGGTACATATGATAATTTAATACATTCATATAATCAAATCAGTAATTAGGATATCCATCACCTTAAATATTTATCTTTTATGCTAGGAACATTGAAATTATTCTCCTCTAGCTTATTTTGAAATGTACGGTGGTTTGATGTTAACTGTAGTAACCCTACTGACCTGTCGAGCACCAGGTCTTTCTTCTGGTGAAGTGTGTGTTTGTACCCACATAACGTCGTAATGTCTCTCTGGGGTGCTAGGTGCTGTTGATGACCATTCCGTGGATCCAGCAGTCCTCTAGGGTTGCACAAGCATTCTTATAATCTAGAACGAGCTCCCGTCTCCTCTTGTCCCCAAGCATTAACTTGAGAAGTGACTGGATAGGGCATTAGTATGTGAAACAAGGCTGTTGAAGACAGGAGGAGCTGTCAAGGGCAGTGTGTCAAAACACGCAGGCCATGTTCTGGCAACAGCAAATCTAGTTTGGAGCTTTTGTCATGGAAGAGAAAAGTGGGGAGAGCCAGCAGAAGGCTGTGCTCGAGAGTGTGGCCTCTTATCCGTCATCTCTGGAGAACCTGTTGTCACAGGAGCATCCTGGAGCATGGACCATGTATATGGACAGGAGTGTGGAGGGCACAGAGTGTGCCAGGTATAGAGAGTGGGGACCACTGTCCTGATCGGGAGCGGGGACCTGGTGGACCAGGATTGGAGAGGCAGTGGGATAGAGATGGGCCTTGCTGACACAGGATAGCTGGAAGGCCTGGCCTGTGAGCAGAGTCTAGGAGGAGCAGCCATAAATGACTTCAAGCCGCAGAAACGAGGTGTGACATTGCTCTTAGGAAGGTAAGAGAGGCAGGCAGTGGGGGCAGGTTTTGCGGGGATGGAGCTGGCTTTGGTTTTCAGCAGATGAGCTTGTGGGGCAGCTGTCTCTCCCAGGCAGACAGGGGCAGGTCAGGTCTGAGGTTGGAGGAGTTGGCCGTTGAGGATGCAGCATCGTTAACATAGAGAGGTGGTTGGCACAACTTGGTGTGGATGCCAGTGCAGTTAGAGGAAAGAGAGCGATGGGCTTCTGGAGTGTGGAGGAGGATTTCAGGGAGGGAGGTTAGGGATGAAAGTGTTGCCAAGAGGTGAAGGAAAATGAGGATTAAGAGGAAGCCATTGGATTTTTAGTGTGGGAAGAGAGTCCCGGCTCCTTAGGAGACCCCATCCATTGGGTCGTGAAGCGTGAAACAGGAGAGAGCCCACGTCCTGGGATGGGAGGTGGAAAGGTTGAGAGGTTTCAGATCGAGAGTGGGGAAGGTTTTTTGGTTTTATTAACACGAGATTGGGACATTGTTGAAAACATCATTGAGAGACAGTGTGGGGAAAGACAAGGGTCCATAAAGAAGGAGGAACTGGAAATGTGGGGAGGGAGGAATGGGGGCTAAGTGAGGGGCACCTTGTCTCCCCTTTGTCCCCATTGAGTCTGCTCACAGCACCAAGTTAGCTGAACTTTATTTCATCTGCACGCGTCCCTCCTCAAGGGAAGCACCTTGCATCACCCCCCCCCACCCGTCCCCCCCCCCGCCCCAGGGAGGAATCACGTCAAGCATTGTGCTCATTATAAGGTGTAGATGTTAACAAGCAAAGGAGGCGCCATGTTACGCTGGTGAAGAGCACAGGCTCTCCTGTCTGGCAGACTTTGGTTTAAACCTCTGCTCTGTCATTTACCAGCCATTTGGTCTTGGACAAATCAGTGAACCTGTTCAGGCCTCTGTTTCCTTCTGTAAACACACTGGGAACCGTAACACTTAGTTATCACAGCGTGGTGCAGGTAAATGAGATAATTCAGTCAGCTTTCTGCATCTTGATACATGAACTCTTTGGAAAATGTAGACTCACGAATGCAGGTGGTCAGAGAGGGGACACTTGGTTTCAAGACCAGGAAGGCAAGAACGCAGGTGTGGAGCGGTTGCATGGGGAATTGTCTCCTCAGAGGTGGGAAGCCAAGTGCTCAGCTGAGAGCCCAGCCACCGCAAGGGGTGTGGCCACCTCCCCTAAGGGTGAGCTGTGGTATTTATTGTGCCTTTGTGGTGCACACGGTGGGTATGGCCACAGCTCAGCCAGCTGGCATGCTGAGGGGGGCTTAGCCCATGGTTGGGAGAGTGGGCCCAACTGCAGTGTTCCGGGCCAGACTGAACCCTGGGACCAGCCCATAGAGACTGGGGAGGGCTTGGGGGCCTGGAGCACCAGAGGTGACTGAGAGCCATTTCTGTGGGAATAAGGGGGCCTGAGAGGCTCTCATCTGAGAGCAGACTCCAGGCTTGAGGTCAGGGAGGTGGAACAATTACAAGATGCTGGACAGGACACTCAGTGGGCAGGATAACCTTAAAGGTCATGCCCTCTCCTGTAGTGTAAAAACTAGATTCTTGGTCTCTACCTGCCTTGATTTCCTCTTCTCTAAAGTGGCTTATAATCTGTTTGAGAAGCAGACATGCATCTGGATGGATAAATACAGTTTAAATGATGAATGCTTTTCATCATCTATAATAAACTAGCAACTACTGGAAGGATGCTTTTTTAGACATATATATGTGTGTATGTATATATATGTACACACACACACACGCACATGCACAAAACAGCTCACGGTTGTCAGGTTGATAGAAATGAAAATAATTCACATTGCACAGAAGTCATTGCTATCGGAGCAAGCAGTGCTTTCCAAACAGATTGACTGGGACAAAGGCAAGGAGCCCACACGGAGGCAGGGCATACCTACAGACATGGAGGGGCAAATGGGTAGGATGGTCCCTCCATGAGAGTCGTGGGGGGAACACAGGTGTCAGCTGAATGTCCACCATGTGCCCAGCCATAGCAAGTTCACTCATACATCTTATCTTGTTTCCCCCACAAGAACCTGTGTTCCATCCAAGCCTAGAATTCAAGGCCTTTCTGATCTTCAGCTGTTGCCTCGTTTTTCTTTCCTTCCCATTGTAAGGCCTTGACCTTTGGCCCGGGTCTACACGATGGTGATTATCCTGAGGGGCTGGGCCCAGGGACGGTTCTGCTCCATCTGTCTGCTCATTCAACCATCCAGGAAACACATATTTGAGTATTTACTGTTGGATACTTTGCTAGGCATTGTGACTATACCTGTGACTTAGACAAGACCTTTAGTCTCACGGGGTTTGCTTTTTTGTGGCAGGCATAAATCAGTAAATAAGGTGATGAGAGATTGATGAGTGATGAATACAGTGGGGGGTTCCAAAGATAAAGACCTGCTGTGTCCTTGGGCTTCAGTGTAAGCCGTGCCACGGAGATAAGGGAACCCAGAAAAGGCCCTTAAAATGACTCGAAAGATAAGCAGCACTTGCCACCTTGTGCAGAGAGGCGCGTGTGCCCATTCGGTGCAGGCGTTGTGCAGCAGTGCCCGCACTCACCCGAGGGTCTGCGTGTGGTGGGACAGGCCCTTTCGTGATGGGCCTTTGTGTTTCTTCCCTAGGAATGGGCACGCTCTCCTGGCCTTCATGTTCTCGAGACAGGAGGGCAAGCTGAACCGCCAGCAGACCATGGAGCTCGGCCATCACATCCTGAAGGCACACATTTTCAAGGTGAGGCGCACGCCAGCGTGAGGAAGGATTTCTTTGTTGTCATTTCCAGGTTTGGGTTTTGGAGATTCTAGACAGCTTGGTCAGCTGCCCTCCTCACACCTCCTCCCAAACTACCTCCTCCCCACTCTCTGAGAGTAACCACTGTTCTCACCTAGCCTGATCGTTTCCTTGCATTTCTGTATAGTTGATCTCCCAAGTGTGTTTCTGCATGCTATGGTTAAGTTTTCCTCTTCCCCCTTTATATATCTTTTAGTTTCTATTCATCTAAATGTTCCACTTCATCCTTTATTGTTTTGTTTGCTCGTTATTTATTTGTCCAAGAACCTGAGTTCCTTGACCTATGTAATTTCATACCACCTGGATTCTTTTCTTTTCTTTCTTTCTTTTTTTTTTTTTTTTTTTTTTGAGACAGAGTCTTGCTATGTTGCCCAGGCTGGTCCTGAACTTCTGGGTTCAAACAATCCCTTCTTCCAAGCAGCTGGGACTATAGGTGTGCACCACCGCACCTGGCTCAGGTGGTGATATTCTATCACTTATTCTTCTAATTTACTTCCATAAAGAGAAGTTTTCTCATCTGCCATCTCTCTCCCCAGGCGTGCAGTTCATGTAGCAAAGGCAGACTGAATCCTTGACCTTTGGTTTTAGGTAGTGCAGGCTCATGGGTCCAGGTGTTCTTTGTGGGCATTGCTGTGCGTTCAGCATGTGTCTGCACCCTTTGGGGCAGACCTGCTTTCAGACTGAGGCTGCAGGTGGGAAGGAGCCACTCAGGCAGATATGTCTCTGATTGTTTCCAGGGCCTCAGTAAGAAGACAGGAATCTCTTCGAGCCATCTCCAAGCCCTGTGGATCGGTTACAGCACCGAGGGGCTGTCTGCCGCCCTCGCCTCTCTCAGGAATCTCTATACCCCCAATGTGAAGGTGAGCAACCGTCTGTGCAGAGAGCCGAGCTCAGCCCCGGCTGCCTCTCCAGTAGTCCTCGCTCTGGATGATGGCGAGAGGAGGTAGAGGAGCGTCTAACGATGCTCTTCTCTGGTGTAAACTGTGCAGGCTTAGACGCTCTTTACACATTCTCTTCTAGACGTTTAGCTTTTCCCTGACGGGAATGTGTGGGTGGCCAGGGCTGCTCTGTGGGCGTTCAGGAACTCTGTTTCAGAGCAGATGTGATAAGGAAGCAATTCACAAAGGAAACCAAAGGTTAGAGAGATTTCCGGGGAAAACAGATTTTTAAATTGTCCTGGGTTACTAATCTGAACCATCTCTTTAGCATTCATGGGACATTAAGCACATTAAGCACCGATGAATGACACAGAAATGGGTACATAGCAGAGCCTCGACTGCAGGTTTCGTGCACACGTGTGTTAATGACTACGGACAGGGTATCCAGCTGGGCCACTGCTGAGCCAGGAACTTCTTCACTCCTTGCTCAGTGGCTGTCACGTCATGATATTCTGCTCAGCTTTTTAAGGTAGATTTTTCCTCATTTAGTGCAGCCTGAGAATCTAAAGCACACAGTGGCCAAGTATCCAGTTAAGGCCACAAAGGAGGTTAGTGTCCAGGCTGTTCAGCCCCAGCCCTGACGTGCCCAGCTGCCTGTGGAAGCTCCGAGGCGGTTCCCAGGGAGCTGGGTCTTCCCCTTAAATTGCTTCTGTGAAAATGATCGTCCTGTCCCCTCTTGGTACAAGGGAGGCCCAACGTGGTCATCAGTGAGGGAGCAAGCAAAGCCCTGGCTCAGGGTCTCCGGGTGCCCGTCTTTCTCATTTGCTCACATGTGTTGATCAAACCCACCCAGGAAGGGGGCCACATGCCGCAGAGACGGTGCTGTGGGGGACATTGGCGGAGCCCTCTTCGTGTCTCTCCTCCCCTGCTGTCCACACACCTCACTCGGTACCTGCACTGTGGATGTGTGCCTGGGGTCTGGGTCTTGCAGAGTGCTTCGCTGCCTCTGGTGAGATGTGTGCTCCGCCCCCTTCTTTGTCTTCTTGGTGTGAGTAGAAGGCTGAGGGTGGCAGGGGGGACTTGGCAGGGCTCTGAGTCCGGGGGCTGATGGGCAGAGAGCACGCTCTCTGCGGGGATTTCAGCCTCCGCTCGTGCCCATGGCTGGGTGTCCTTGGACAGAGCACAGGTATGGGGCTGCTCATGGGGACCCTATGCTCTGTCCTGCGCTGTGCCTGCTCCTTTGCATGTTTTCACTCACGCTCCAGACTTGTAGGTTTGAGTGCTTGTGTCTCCTAAACCCTACATGCAAGTTTTTGTAGGATGGATGGACAGGAAGCCATTTTTATAGCTAAGCAGAACTAGTTCCAAGCTGTTGCTCCTGGTCAAAGGGAACCTGTGCTTTCTAGATGGAATTACTCTTAAAGAAAGGTAGAGGAAATGGCTCTCAGTTTAGATTTCACATAATAAAGAAGTTGTACTAAGAATTTTTTCATTTAGGTTTTTTTTTTTTTTTTTTTTTTTGACAGAGTCTTGCTCTGTTGCCCTGGCTAGAATGCAGAGGTGTCATAATAACTCACTGCAACCTCAAACTCCTGAGCTCAAGTGATCCTCCTGCCTCAGCCTCCCAAGTAGTAGCTGGGACTACAGGGGCCACCACACTCGGCTAATTTTTTCTATTTTTAGTAGAGATGGGTCTCACTCTTGCTCAGGCTGGTCTCAAACCCCTGACCTCAAGTGATCCTCCCGCCTTGGCCTCCCAAAGTGCTAGGGTTACAGGCATGAGTCACCATGCCCGGCTGGCACAGGTTACTTTAATGTGGAGAAAAGTAAATGGGAAATATCTATTGAATGTAAATTTTCAGACAATAAATTAAAAGGTACAGCATAATAATGTAATGAGCTTGATTCTCCTGAATTATAGACTTTCCCCTTTAACATACTTGCAGTGTTAAGAGTTAATCATTTTTACTTTGTTTTGTAAAATGCCAGTTCACCTATATCTATACCATCCCCCAAACTATATAATGTGCATGTGCTTACAGAATCTTAAGGCTTTCCATTATCCTTCTGTTTCTTTTCTCTTTCAAGGGGGCAAAAAAGGTTTTCACAGAATCTTGAACAAATTACAGTAATTTAAAATTATGCATGCAATTAAGGAACTTTTTTAGAGAGTATTAAATGTTGTCATACAGGAATGAATGTCATTTTGAGCAATAATTGCAGTTTGCCACTTTGGTAAATTAAAGTGACTTGCTCTGGGATGATTACTTGGGAGATGAATTTTAATTTCACTGACATGCCAGTTGATCTCTAACAATGTCGTCGCCTGTTGCCAGGCCAGGGTGGTGCCAGCCTGGGCCCCGGCCGGCCCACTGGGGTCCTTGCCACCAGTGCCTCCAGGCCCCCGTGCAGCCGGTGGTTTTGCTCGCACCGTCTCATAGGACTGGCTGCCAGCCACCGGCTGCGGACTTGGAGAATTCTAGTTGCGAGTCTTTTCTCAGCAGATGGCAGAGAGGGGGAGAACAGGACTTAGGTGTAGACTTTGGCCTAATCTCCCTTGGCTGTAGGATCCAGTCACGTTCTGCATCACAGTTAGGCAACGCACGTTTTTAAACAGTGTGCTTGTGTGAGCTTCCGGTACATGGTGGAAACACTGCAACCGCACCTCATGTCTGCCCTGGCCAGAGCCTCTGTTGTCCTCATGACCGTATCTTGGCCTGCCCCCAGCCCCTTTTTTTTTTATTTTCTTGCTTTCATTAAATCCAAACATTTATAGATAATATAACCACTTCCAGGTGTTGTCCAAGGAGGCTTTCTGTGATGATGATGATGATGATGATGATCAGAGAATTTCACGTAGTTGGGGAAAATCTGTAGGATGAATCACTTATTTAAACGCCTTCCTTTACTGCAGTGCAGTCTTGGGGCTGCTGCTTCTGCCGCTGAACCACTCCGCGACTGTCGTGAGCTTGGTGCTCGGCTCCCATCTTTGCCTCACCCCCTCTGGGCCTTAGCTTTCTCGCCTGTGAAATGTAGACAACAAAGGATCCTGTCTCACAGAGTGATTAGAAACCTTACTGAGATATTAGGATTATTAGGAAAATCCTTGGCATGTATCACAGGCTCCAGTGAGTTGTTAATGCTTTGCCTCATCTCTGGAAACTCACTCTGCTGTTGCGTAGGCCCCTGGGTGTGCTGCTTAGTGATGAACAGGAGCCACCTACCCCGAGGGTTTGATACTCCCACGTGGCTCCCATCTGCCCTCAGCTCTGCAGGAGGTCTGCCTGCTGCTCTGTGCTGGTGAACAGCCCAGGGTGGGCACACAGGTGATATGGAGGGGCGGCCAGACTCCAGGTCACCGGGTGCCTTGGGCAGAACTCCCTCCTGTGCCTTCCTGGTTTCGTGACCCTTCTGAGGATTCCATGAAAGGGTGATTATAACAATGGCAGTCAATCTTTATTTAGCACTTACAGGATGCTGAGTGCTGCATTAAATGCTATCTGCACGTGTGTATATATGTGCACATAAATACATGCACTTTTTTAGACATTCATTTTTAATCTTTACAATCACCCAATGAAGCGAAACTTTTTTGTCCCAATTTTTCAGATGTGAAAACTGAGGCGTAGGGCAGTTGGTAGCTTGCCCCAAATCACACGGCTGGAAGGGTGCCTGGCACCCAGCAAGCTCGTGCTCTGCAGGTGGATTTATCACCTGATGTGTTTACAGCCCTGGCTGCCAACTGGAATATCACTTGGGAGCTCTGGGCCCCAGAGCCCCAGCCAAGTCCAACTCTCCAAGGGTGGGGCCCAGGCATTGGAAACTTTCAAGCTCCCTGGTGGTTTCAGTATGCAGCAGGGTTAAGAACCATGAATCAAGAGAAGTGCCAAAAACTGATGAGGTTTAAGTGGTAAAAATGCCCAGAGCATTGTTAGCAACAAAGGAAATGTTTTTCCCAGAGGCAGATGAAGTGTGAATTGATGACAAACACCTTTAGGGAAAGCTGTGCCCTGAGCACATACCTTTCAGGTAAACTCTTGCATTCATCGTGGTACTGCAAGTACACCTTCCAACATTACTAGCAAAGACTACCTGGTACATAGAATGGGGTGTTATACTGCTGTTTTATTAAGGAGCACCTGAAGCACAGAGAGGCTGAGTAATATTCTGAAAATCACACAGCAAGTTAGTTGAGGGGCCGGTTGAGAACTCAGATCACTTAATCCATCATCTTTTTCTCTTAGGCTCATGGATCTCAAGAGGGTATGGGATTCATGGGCAAGGGAAGAGTGTAACTGGCCGGCAAAGCCCCCTAGGGAATTTACAAACTATTCTTGCCTGTCCTGTGGTGAGCGGAGTTTGATGTGCCCCTCAGTGGTGTTACATGTTTTTCTAGACATATATACCTTCTATGCTCCAGCTAAGAACTGGTTTCCTAGGTCTTGATTAAACCGCTAAGTATTTCTTCAGCATAATCCTATTCTTTTCATACTAATAATAGTTATTCAAAGGGAGATATTTTTTAAAAACCCTTTTATTTACCACTTACAAACTTAAAATGCTTTTGAATTCTGTTTGAGTCTGGTGGTATTTTTAAGAGCAGACTTGTGTAGATTTGTAGAGCAGGCTTGATGGGGATTAATTAGGTCATTTGCCACGGTCACCTGCTAAGTGCCAGTGTTAGGACAGGAACACCTTTACTGATCGCTCGTCTGTCCCTCTGGGTGTTTTCCGCCTGTCTCTCCACAAGTGCCAGTTGACAGCGGGAGGCTGAAGGCTGGTTGGTGCTCACGGGTCAGGCCAGATGGGTGGTCCCTCTGAAGGGGGGCACGACAGGGCAGTGGTCAGGTGGTCGGCTGCCTTATCAGGGTGGCAGCCTCACCTGTGCATGACCTGTCCTTCCTTGAATGTGGCAGTCCCAGCGGTGTGAGGGACGTGACCCATGGGCCATCCGTGTCCCTGGAGGAGCTTTGTCTACCTCGCTGCTTCTCCGTGAACTTTTGTACCTTAGAAGCCGGGTCTGGTGCAGTGGTCTAAGCCGGAAAGCAGAGCGTGCTGAGGGGTGAAGGGAGGCCTGGGCTTTACGTGTGCGAGGGTGCAGGGCCGTTCTCCCCGGCGTCCTGGTGTCGGAGCAGAGACCGTAGGAAGCGATCCTGTGGCGTCTGTGTCTGTGGAATGAGCATTCCAGCCAGCGGGAGCTGCAAGGGTAGAGGCTACGAGGCCAGGGCGGCTTGGCATTGTCACAGGACAAGCTTCTGGTCCAGGGCGGCTGCAGTGAGGGCAAGGGTTCTCGAGAGAAGTCAGGGAGGAAGCTGGAGGCCTGAGTCACGTGGGGGTCAAGCGTCAGCAGCAGCCAAGACACCTTCAGATCTTGTACTTTGGGTTCTAACCTGTGGCTATGCTCTTGAGTCATGGTTCACCACCTGGTAGTATTAATTTCCCAAATCCATCAGTTTGTAACTATTTTGTCAGCTACTCTTGTGGACACCTGTCACTGAAATGCCCTGAATTTCAACTGCCTTGTCATCTTTCTGTATCTTTTAATGATCCCCATGTGTCTCCAGTCAGTAAATGACACAGTCCCTGTGGTTTTCACGTTTAGTGGGCACCCAGAGGACCTGCCAGGCTTTGGCAGGGGGCTACTGATGAGGGTTGGGGACCATCAGAGTGGACCTTTTAAAGAAACACATTGGGCATCTTAATACCTGTTAAAAGGGCATCATTTTTTCCTAGTTATCTGGAGAAGACACTAGTATAGATAAAATTTGCATATGTTCAGTGATTTTATCTTAAGATCTGTAGATAAGAACCCTCCCTGATACCTAGACCCGAGGACGGCAGTGGGTGGTGGGCGCAGTAATTGGCAGAAGCAGCAGATCGATTTCTAGCCGTGTCCTGCTGCCCACAGTCCCGGGGCGCACGGACATCTCCATGTGCACCGCGTGTACTTTAGGAGCACGTCCTTGTAAAGAAAAGCTGATTTGTATTTACTTTTGGCTTTGCTATCTCACTGTTAATTATTTAATCCTGTGATGATTATTTCACTGCCAGAAAGATGAGTTGTCTGTTTTTATTTAGGTTAAACTGATTTTTCAGAATAGGGTCCCCAAACCAGCAGTGTCAGTATCACCTGGGAACTCATTAAAAACGTGCCATTGCAGACCTACTGAATCAGAAGTCTAGGGGGCGCCTGAGAATGTGCATTTTTAAATTTTTAAATTTTTAATTTTGGTAAACATGTAACAGAAAATTTGCCACCTTAACCATTTTTTAAGTGCACAATTTATTTGTGCTAAGTATATTCACATTATTGTGCAATAAATCTCCAGAACTTTATTCTTGCAAAACTAAAACTCTATATCCATTAAACAACTCTCATTTGTCCCTTCACCCAGGCCCAGCAGCCTGTCTCTATGAATCTGGGTACTCACATGAGTGGGATCACCCAGGATTTGTCCCTCTGTCTTTGGCTTATTTCACTGAGCATAATGTCTTCCAGGTTCATCCGTGTCAGAGTATGTGTCCGAATTTCCTTTCTAAGGCTGAATAATATTCCATTGTGTGTATGTACCACGTTTTGTGGATCTGTTCATCCACCAGTGAACAGAAGGTTGTTCCCACCTTTTGGCTGTTGTGACTGAGGCTGCTACGAACTCTGGTGTACAAATATCTGTTCAAGCCCCTACTTTCAGTTCTTTTGGATAGATACCCAGAAGTGGGATTGCTGGGTATCACAAAGATAACAAAGCCAAAATTTAATTTTTTGAGGAACTTCTATACTGTTCCCTGTTGTGGCTGTGGCGTTTTACATTCCCACCAGTGAGACTGCACGTTATGAATGTAATCCCGATGATACTGGTACACACTCAAGTTTGAGAACCAGTGAATTAAACTGATACAAAAAATTAAGGATACCGCCCTTGTCCATAGATGTTGCTGAGACTGACATTTACGTGAGAAATTACATTGTCCAACAGGTGAGCCGTCTCTTGATTCTGGGAGGCGCCAACGTGAACTACAGGACAGAAGTGTTGAATAATGCCCCGATCCTGTGCGTCCAGTCTCACCTCGGCCACGAGGAAGTTGTCACTCTGCTCCTGGAATTCGGCGCCTGCCTGGATGGAACATCGGAGAACGGCATGACCGCCCTCTGCTATGCAGCAGCTGCCGGTCACATGAAGCTGGTGTGTCTGCTGACCAGGAAGGGAGCAAGGGTACGTGGCAGCCCTCCCCCAGTGGGGTTGGCCAGGGCGTGGGGATGGGGTGGGGAAATGCCTTCATCCCATTGCTGGAATTGTTGTCATCTGAGCCAGTCTCGTCTCTACTCTGTCGAGTTCCACTGAGCTGAGAAACCACAGCCTAAGCAGAGAGGGTGGGGCTGCAGGTGTCGGTCAGTCCGGAGCAGCCCTGGGAGAGCGCTGGGCCGTGTGTTTTGCTCACAGGCTGTTGCTCTGCTTAGCGTGGCACAAAGGGAGGCAGAACGCCAGGAGACCTGGCCACTGGCCACATGAGCAGGGCCATCCTTAAAAACCCTGCAGGTATCAACCTAGAATTTAACACAGCACCACGATTGGTTGAAAATATTTTAAGTGTTTGCTTTTTTTTTTTTTCCTTCTCCTTTCCTTATCCTATTTCATACCATACCCTTTTTAAAACAATAACATGAGTTCCATGGGTCTTTGAAGCTGTGGGCCTGAGCTGCAGGAACTACACTGTCTGGAATCACCACCTCTCCACGGGCCAGCTAAGGCGCTGGGCAAGTTATTGAGCCCGGATGTCTCAGTCTTCTTATCTGTAAAATGGACATAACGACGGTGCCTGCCACAGGGTGGTTGTGCAGGCATCAAATCATGTATATGAAATAACTGTATATTGTTAAACAAGTTACTCTGGAGCTATCAATGTTAATAGGGTAAATGAGAATGAGGCCCAGCTCACAGTAATACGCTAGCAGCAGTAGCAGAAGGTTTACGATAAGCATTTCATTGGGAAATGTGCCCTTTGAACAGCAATAGAGATAACTGCTGATAATTGTCTTTCACCTTTTTTGTTAATTAGGATATTTAAAGTTCAAAAAATATCAGGTTTATAGTAGCTATGGGAGCCTTTTTGTTTCTTTCTCTCAAAAACCCAACATTTGGGACGAATGAACTTCAGGCTTATTAAGAAGGGAAATGTTGCAGCTCAGCCTTCGCAGTGGTACATTACTGCTGCATGACACCAGGCCTCCATTTCCAGGTCCCAGCTGTCCCTTAGCTTTATTCTGAGGCCGGCAGGCGCCCTCCCGTCACAGCTGAAAGCTCTGTAGGAGGAGGCTGGGTGTCACGTCGGTGACTCTTACAAAGCCGAGGGTACAGAGCATCCCCGGGGTTTGCAAGCATGTTGAGGCTGGGCCCTGGGCTCCTCTTCCAGCCCCAGTATACCCTGGGTTTAGACGCAAAGTGATGGGCTGCCTGCTGCCTTCGGGCCTTGAGAAAGATGTACAGCGCTCAAGCACTCTCCCTTTCTGGCTAGCTGACCTGCCCCGACTTTGTCACCCCTGCCCTCACCTGCCTACACGTGGCCTCCTTCCCCACTCAGATGCCACCTAGACTCCCTCCCTGCCTCTCCTCATTCAGAGCTGTGTTTTCCAGACTCCTCCCTTTCTGTGGCTCCACTGGCTCAGTGACCAGAGAACTGCTCTACTCCCATAAGTCATAGCTTGTCACAGTACACTTAGAATGCTCCACCCGGGAACCAAAGTTGAGATGAATAGGGCTTTGTCAGAGGTTTCGGTCTGTGTCTTCATACATGCTCACAAGACAGCTTGGAGCTCCACGCAGTGTGCTGGAAGGTCACAGGGTGAGGAGGGTGTCTTGTGATGGCCAGACCTGCAAAGGGAGCCCGAGGCCTGGAATGGTGCATTCCTTATCACGAAGTAACGAGACGGAGGCTCGGTGCTCTCCAGAAAAATGAGTTGGAATGGGAACCCATGTACATTTGCAGTGGGGTGGGGTTCGCACACAGCAGTGGTGGTGACCCATGTTCTCGGAGGAAAGGTGATTCTCACCTGTGTCCTTTCTCTGCTCCTGCTCCCCAGGTAGACCACTTGGATAAGAAGGGCCAGTGTGCACTTGTCCACAGTGCACTGCGGGGCCACTGCGACGTTCTCCAGTATCTGCTGGCCTGTGAGTGGTCGGCAGGGCCTGCCCAGCCAGGCACACTGAGGAAGAGCCATGCCCTGCAGCAGGCACTGACGGCGGCCGCCAGCATGGGCCACAGCTCGGTGAGTGGGGCCAAGGGCTTCCTTCCTAGGAAACTAGAAGCTGCAGCCCAGTGAGTCAATTGCTTTTGCCAGTCACCGCCTTCTGAGTTGCGAGGCAGCAACACACTGAAGGAATGAAAGAAGATGAGGATTTCAAGAACTAGCAGTTGGCTTTGACCACTTGCAATAGAAGGTCTTCCTTTGGCATCATGTCCTTTCCACGAGGGATAACCCAGAGGAGGGCGCACAGTGTTGTGTGTGTGGGCGGGGAAAGGCGGGTTTGTTCTTCTGTGCAAGGCCTGGTGCTCCCAGGGTGGAGCCTTCCCGAGACATTCATTCTCTGCTCTTCCTAATCCGTTTCCCCCTTCCCTCCCTGCTCTACTTTGCCCTCTAGCCCTGCTGTTTTATATTTTTTTCCCCTTTTGATTCGTTCTTTTGTCCTTGTGATCTTTTAAAAATAATCACATGGAATCCTGGTTCTAAAATTGTTCTCGAATATTTGAAGGATTTTTAAAAATAGAGCTTTAATGCTCTGATAGCGTGTAAGAATGCTTGTCGTTTGCAGCTCGTGCACTGAAGGAAAACCCCATGCAGTAGTTAAATAGAGCATTTATTTCTGGCAGGTGTTAGTATTCCTCAGTTTGAAGATTTAATTTTCCTCTCCTGACCTGTGTGCCTTGCCTTTATCTGTGAATTTAATAACATTTTACTCTCTTGCATGTATTTCTCACTTTGAATTATCTTCAGGCAATTAGAGAGGCTAGTATTTGGTGAGATTCTTTCCCCAAAATGACTTAAAGTAAATTTGAGTGCAAAGCTGGCCAACTGACTTCCGGCATTTAAAACCCAAGGCCAGACATACACACAAACACGAAATGCTGGCTGGCTGATTTTTGGCATTTAAAACGTTAGAAACACACACATATACAGAGAGTGTTAAGTACACACATCTGAAAATGTAGATGTTTTCCCTTTTTGACTGTTCTCGAAATCTGAATGGGTCTGAAATGTGGAAAATCATCACCGGGAGCACCATGATCACCACGTGACCTTCTCTAAACTCACCTTCACCCCTCACTTTAAACCTGGCCGGGAGCAGCGCTGAGCAGAAACAGCCTCAGCACGGCCAGCAGCCATTTCATCAAAAAAGCAAGACTGATTCACCAAAAGCCTTGAATGGTTTATTAGTTTCCTAAAGCTGTTGAAATGAGTGGCCACAAACTTAGTGGATTAAAACAACACATACTTACTCTTATAGTTCTGGAGGTCAGAAGTCTAAAACTAAGGTGTCAGGGGCCAGTGCTCCTTCAGAAGGCCCCAGGAGGGGAGAACCCGTTTCCTTGCCTTCTTGAGCTTCTTGAGCTTCTTGAAGCCACCTGGATAACTCAGCTCGTGGCCCCGTCCTCCACCTTCAGAGTGCATCACTGCAACCCTGGTGTCTGTCGTCCTTCTCCTCCTCCCTCTGACCCAGATTTCCCCTGTCACTCTTACAAGGACTGTTGCCATTAGATCACGTGTGTATCAGATGTGGACCTTGATAATTCAGGGTCATCACCTCGTTTCAAGATTCACAATCAGATCTGCAATTCCCTCTTGCCATTTAGGGTCACAGGTTCCTGGGACTAGGACGTGGACGTCTTTGGGGCCCGTTACTCAGCTCACCACAGAGGCTATGGGCTGGGGGACGGGAGGACGGTTTTGTCTTGCTCCCCTGTTGCTGCTCTCGCTCAGGGTGAACACTGGCTCCGCGCCGGAGCTCCAATGCTTCCGACTCCCTGAGAGCCAGCATTACTGCCCCCGTTCCTGTGACCCAGCCTGCTCTGTGACCAGCAGATTCCCTGTAACAGAAAACAATAATGCTGCCAGTAGAAAATTATTTGGACAGTACTTATTAAAAATTTTTATTGAAAAAGGTATATATTGCCTGTTTTCCTTCCTTGTGAAAGATGGATTCACCATCTTCTGGTGATTTTATGCAGAAACTGCACTTTGTGTGATCTGCCGTGTCCTTTGTTGATGAGGCTGGCATATTTGGGTCATGCTGGAATTCATTAGAATTCTGAGTACCTAGTAATCCTGAACAATGTTGCTGAAATGCACTGAATTTTTTTTAAACTCTTCTCCAAGTGAAAGTGTGAATCGCATATGAATTATGCTTGAAAACGGTTTTCATTATATTTTCTCTCCTTGTGCAGCATGAGATAATAATGGTTAAAAAACAACACACATTCTACTTTGATACGTGGAGTATAATAAGCACCTATTGCTGTGAGAACTCATTAAATCACCTTGCCACTTCTGACAGGTGGTCCAGTGCTTGCTGGGAATGGAAAAGGAACATGAGATAGAAGTTAATGGCACCGACACGTTGTGGGGAGAAACAGGTAATTATGGTTCCTCCGCTTGCAGTCTGGGGCAGCTTGCTGGATGGATGTCTGAGCTCCCGTTTTGGCCTAATTGTCTTGAGAATGACTTGTGATGCATGTAGTCCTCTTTTTATTTTATCATGAGGCATGTGAAGTTTAGAGCTTTTTAAACCTTCCAAATGAGTAGTAAAACTTCGCTAGAAGCATAAATTTGAATCGTTTTGAATTAGACAAGCAGTTACCATACAGCTGATGAGTGTCAAATGAAAATACCTAAATAAGGTGGTACTTTCTGGTTTGCCAAGTCTTCACACATCCTAGCTGACCCAGCCTTCCTGTGACTTGTGCAAAGTGAGCTGGGCAGGAACTTCCATCCCCATTTTCACGAGAATTAAAGGTGGCTCAGCACAGAAGGCTGTGGCCTGCCCTGCCTTGTAGAACAGGGTAGAACTCAGGCCTCATGGAGCCTACTTAAAATACTAAATGCAAGCTGTCAACTCTGTTTCCTTTGGTCTCTATGGTGGGAAGGAAGCCTGAGTTGAGAACATCTTAGTGTGAAGACTTGAGTTGGTACTTGTGAGACTAACATAGATAATGCTGCTTTGAAATTTTCCATTTGACTGGATTAGTATCAGACATCTAAGAGGTTAAATTGAGTTGTTTTTTAATAACTATAAGCAAGAGTGTTTAATATGCATTTGCAGGTTATGTTCAGTGTGTGTATATAATGTATATGATTTCTATTTCTCTTGTACAGATTTGTTTCCAAATGCTTCTAAGTACTTTGCTAACAAAATAAATGGTGGTGTGGAGAGAGTATTAGCTAGTTCACACTTAGGAAAAGCTGTAGAGATGCTCCTGGCAGGAGTGCAGGCCTGCCCTTCAGAACCCCGTGGCCCCCTCCAGGGCTGTCACCGTTTGCCCGTTACTCAGTGTGGGGCTGAAGCGGGAGCTGGGCACAGCCCTGGGTTGCAGAGAAAGCTCGGGACTCCAGACAGGGTTGGGTTATGTGTAAGGCTAAACGTGTAGATTTAAATATTGCCACTAATTCTTTATGGAGTCCTTTCCCCACCTTTGTAAATAGTACGGGCTGCTCTATGATTTGGTGAAGGAAAAGTTTCTGCCAAATTCCACGTAATGAGTGGGCAGCAGAACAGTCGAGTAAATAAGAACATGACCTGCTGACAGCCAGAACCTAAATCTCTGCTCTTTCATTGCCTAGTTCAGGCACTTTGGACAAGTTACTTTGCCTCCTTGCCAAATGAGGTGAATAATATCTGCCTTCTAGGATTGTGGAACACACTAAATGAGGTAAAGCAATTTTACCCAAAGATCCCTGATGATAAGAATCTCTTGGGACACTTGTGCCTAGAAATTCTGATTCACTAGGCTGAGGGAGAGCCCAGGACTCTGTTTTCTTAACAAGCATCCCAGGTCTTTTCAGGTGACCAATAGCTTCTGGAAAAATGGAGAACTCATGTGCAAAGCTGTCTACAATGCCTGACACAGGGTGACACACAGAGACGCCCATGGTGACGATGGGGCTTAGGGATAGTAGTAGTAACACCACACACTCAGCTCAAATGGGAATTTCTAAGTTTTAATATTCAAGATGATTTTTTTTCTGGCAGAAAATTCCAGAGAAGGGCTGACTTTGAAGGCTCTGTGTAAGCAGTTTTTTCTCTCCATGACCAGTTCTGAATTTCAGCATCTCCCCACTTGAGAATGTGCCAGTCAGTTGATGGCTAAAGAGACACATGAGAAACTATGGAATTCCCACTGTCCTTCCTTTTTTTAAAATACCCATTTATTATCTCACAGTTTCCATAGGTCAGAATTCCGGGAAGTTTGGCAGGTTCTCTGCTGCCCGGTCGTAGCAGGCTGTGATCTGGGTATTGACCAGGGCTGTGTTCTCATCAGAGACTCCACTGGGGAAAGATCTACTTCCAGGCTCTGTCAGGTTGTTGACAGTTCATCCATCTCCTTGTAGTTGTCCTACCAGTATTAGCAAAAAGGTAAATAATAGTTCAGCCCCTCCCTTCCAAAGTCTCATGCGTAACCTTCGGACCACTTTGCAGCCTGGGAAGCCATTCACACCCTTCCTCACCAGGCCTTAGAGTGGAATTTGTCAGCCAAGAGTCTATTTGAGATACTTAAAAACTTAAATCAAGAAGAGGCAAGCTGAGCACTATTTTGCAGGTGTATAGAGCCACTGTGGCTCTCTGTGGACTGTGTGTCAACAGAACCAACCTTGCCTTCTCTGCCTTTTTCTGTCTGGTCCCTTTCTCCTGTGTTCCTTAAAAAATAACCACTATTATTGACTACCCCAAGCCCCACTACTCTCCAGGTCTGTGTTTGTCAAAGGAATACCTTGAAATCTTGTAGGGGAAGTTTTAGATGAGAGAATATCTGCAAATGTGGGGATTTACACTAACGTATATCATGTTGTCCTGACTGTGAGGTCTGTGTTGGGGTTTGGCCATGGAGGGTCTGTGTTCGCCAGCCCCGAGTGCAGAACAACGGCAGACGGGGCAAGCAGGTGGACTGCTGGAGCCGCACTCCTCGTGAACTGAGGGCCTTGATCATGATCCCGTGAGCAAATGGGTCAGCTCACAGCCCTACTTCTCACCCAGCCTCGACTTCAAACGGCAAACCCTGGCAGTTCCCCAGCCTGTGTGGCTACACTCCATGGGCGTTGTTTCTCATTGCTGTAGGAAGCCTCAGAAGTGAAAGAGGTTGTTTTGCTTCCTGCTCTTACTTGAGCCTCGTTCCTGGGTGCAGTCAGTGGTGCTTTGTGTCCAGAATGCCCTAGAATGTACCTTATCTGTCCTTAGCCATAGCACAAGGATAGGATCCCGAGAGTGTGACTCCTCTAGGTTGTGGGAAGTTGGCAGAACACCTGGAAGCTTTGTATGGTAATGCAGTTCGTTATTTCTCTTTGAACCCGTGTATACATTTAGACGGATCTGTTCAGTATAGATTTAGTTGTAAACAGCTTGGCTTTAAAATGCCAGCTAATGCGGTTACAGGAAGAGTCTTGTTCTGTTGTTGACGCACCTGCCTGTCCTTGGAGGCTGCTGTCTGCCATGCAGCGATGCCCGCTGTTGGGAGCACAGCTGCTGCCGTCTCTCCTCTCGCTCTCAGCCGCAGTTCTAGGGAGGGGTGCTGAGTCAGTGCACAAAGTCCTCCACTTTCTTGCTAGGAGAGTCCCTTGGAGTCTCAGTGTGTCTATTTCATATTGCAAATGCGCAAGTGTGGTTGTCTTGCCTGTCGCTGATTGGAAAGAAGCAGCCTGTTCTCAGAAGGGGTGATCAGCCAGGGAACAGCAGGTCAGTGGGAGGCCCCTCAGGCCACCCTCAGGCCCCCAAGCATCTCCTTGCTGGTGACCCCGAGTCATCAGCGTCATCACGAAAGTGTTCCAACTTAGGTTTGAAGAGACAGGAAGTGTGTAATAGATTTTTAAGACATTCACCAAAAATGGAAACAGTGTTTAGTTTTGGGGTTTATTGCAATAAATCCACAACTTTTAGAAAACTTCCAGACTACTTCTACTGATTCGGGAGAGCAGAAGGCTTAGCTTATGTAAGTTTCCCTTTTCACCACAATCTGGGGCCATTTGCTTTTGTCCGATGTTATAGACAAACCCTTCAAAATCATCTCTGCTGTTCCAGTGAGTCTTGAGCTCCCCATACCCCTGCTGTGAAAGGCTCCGATGGAGAATAAGAAGTGGTATGACAAGTGCCTGCGTCTAACACCGCCACCATCCAGGCTGCAAAGGCTCTTGGCTCTGTGACATTCACAGACTTGGTCAGACGGTGTCGGTCCCATCGTTTCTGGGCAGCCTGGAACATGGCAAAAACCTCCCAGAAGCTTGTGTCGTCTCTGTTTCAGGCATTCCACAGCCATGACAAGTCCATGCTGCCTCCCACGAAGCCCCGGCTAAACTGAGTTACTGTTTCCACATCAGTGTTTGATGTGAATCAGCCTGAACCAAAATGACCAGAGACGCTTAACCGGTGACCTCATGCGGTTGTGAGTTGTCAGCAGGACTGTGTTTCCAAACTCCAGGCCACTCAGGTGTGAGCCTGCCCTCTGCGTTTCTGGTTAAAACTTCTCACTCTGAGTAGAAGGGAACAGAGGCCCTTCTATCCCAGCGTTCGCCATTTGTGCAGATCTGCCTGTCTGGTACGCAAAGCTGTCCCCGCCGATGGCCTTGGCTCACTCTGCAGTTTCCTTCCTAGGACTCATGTCGATGTCTCTCATTGTGAGTGTTGCTTGTCTGAGGAGAGGCTGTCCCTTGGGCATACCTGTGTGCACAGCACCTGTCCGGTAGAACTCACCTGTGTGCACAGCGCCTGTCCGGTAGGACTCACCTGTGTGCACAGCGCCTGTCCCGTAGGACTCACCTGTGTGCACAGCGCCTGTCCAGTAGGACTCACCTGTGTGCACAGCGCCTGTCCAGTAGGACTCACCTGTGTGCACACTGCCTGCCCAGTAGGACTCACCTGTGTGCACAGCACCTGTCCAGTAGGACTCACCTGTGTGTACAGTGCCTGTCCGGTAGAACTCACCTGTGTGCACAGCGCCTGTCCGGTAGAACTCACCTGTGTGCACAGCGCCTGTCCGGTAGGACTCACCTGTGTGCACAGCGCCTGTCCAGTAGGACTCACCTGTGTGCACAGCGCCTGTCCAGTAGGACTCACCTGTGTGCACAGCGCCTGTCCGGTAGGACTCACCTGTGTGCACAGCGCCTGTCCGGTAGGACTCACCTGTGTGCACAGCGCCTGTCCGGTAGGACTCACCTGTGTGCACAGCGCCTGTCCGGTAGGACTCACCTGTGTGCACAGCGCCTGTCCGGTAGGACTCACCTGTGTGCACAGCGCCTGTCCGGTAGGACTCACCTGTGTGCACAGCGCCTGTCCGGTAGGACTCACCTGTGTGCACAGCGCCTGTCCGGTAGGACTCACCTGTGTGCACAGCGCCTGTCCGGTAGAACTCACCTGTGTGCACAGCGCCTGTCCGGTAGGACTCACCTGTGTGCACAGCGCCTGTCCGGTAGGACTCACCTGTGTGCACAGCGCCTGTCCGGTAGGACTCACCTGTGTGCACAGCGCCTGTCCGGTAGGACTCACCTGTGTGCACACTTCCTGTCCAGTAGGACTCACCTGTGTGCACAGCGCCTGTCCAGTAGAACTCACCTGTGTGCACAGCGCCTGTCCAGTAGGACTCACCTGTGTGCACAGCGCCTGTCCAGTAGGACTCACCTGTGTGCACAGCGCCTGCCCAGTAGGACTCACCTGTGTGCACAGCGCCTGCCCAGTAGGACTCACCTGTGTGCACAGCGCCTGTCCGGTAGGACTCACCTGTGTGCACAGCGCCTGTCCGGTAGGACTCACCTGTGTGCACAGCGCCTGTCCGGTAGGACTCACCTGTGTGCACAGCGCCTGTCCGGTAGGACTCACCTGTGTGCACAGCGCCTGTCCGGTAGGACTCACCTGTGTGCACAGCGCCTGTCCGGTAGGACTCACCTGTGTGCACAGCGCCTGTCCGGTAGGACTCACCTGTGTGCACAGCGCCTGTCCGGTAGGACTCACCTGTGTGCACAGCGCCTGTCCGGTAGGACTCACCTGTGTGCACAGCGCCTGTCCGGTAGGACTCACCTGTGTGCACAGCGCCTGTCCGGTAGGACTCACCTGTGTGCACAGCGCCTGTCCGGTAGGACTCACCTGTGTGCACACTTCCTGTCCAGTAGAACTCACCTGTGTGCACAGCGCCTGTCCAGTAGAACTCACCTGTGTGCACAGCGCCTGTCCAGTAGGACTCACCTGTGTGCACAGCGCCTGTCCAGTAGGACTCACCTGTGTGCACAGCGCCTGCCCAGTAGGACTCACCTGTGTGCACAGCGCCTGCCCAGTAGGACTCACCTGTGTGCACAGCGCCTGCCCAGTAGGACTCACCTGTGTGCACAGCGCCTGCCCAGTAGGACTCACCTGTGTGCACAGCGCCTGCCCAGTAGGACTCACCTGTGTGCACAGCGCCTGTCCAGTAGGACTCACCTGTGTGCACAGCGCCTGTCCAGTAGGACTCACCTGTGTGCACAGCGCCTGTCCAGTAGGACTCACCTGTGTGCACAGCGCCTGTCCAGTAGGACTCACCTGTGTGCACAGCGCCTGTCCAGTAGGACTCACCTGTGTGCACAGCGCCTGCCCAGTAGGACTCACCTGTGTGCACAGCGCCTGCCCAGTAGGACTCACCTGTGTGCACTGCGCCTGTCCAGTAGGACTCACCTGTGTGCACAGCGCCTGTCCAGTAGGACTCACCTGTGTGCACAGCGCCTGTCCAGTAGGACTCACCTGTGTGCACAGCGCCTGCCCAGTAGGACTCACCTGTGTGCACAGCGCCTGTCCAGTAGGACTCACCTGTGTGCACACTGCCTGCCCAGTAGAATTCACCTGTGTGCACAGCGCCTGTCCAGTAGGACTCACCTGTGTGCACACTGCCTGCCCAGTAGAATTCACCTGTGTGCACAGCGCCTGCCCGGTAGAACTCTCTGTGATGACGGAAATGTTCTCTCTGCTGTGCAGCATGGTAGCCACTGGCCACATGCGGCTGTTGAGTACTTAAAATGAAACTTCTACAGCTGAGGAGCTGCATTTTAAAATCTTATTTTATCCTAATTTATTTATATTTAAATGTGATCTAGTGGCCATGGGATTGGACAGTGCAGGTGTAGTCTGGTGCTTGTCACATAGGTATTGACCAAGTGAACAAATGGATTTAAAGAAAATAAAGCAATACAATTTTTAGGACAGGTGATGTTCACTTTGCAGAATAATTTGGGAGAAATACACATCGAAGAGGGAGGAATAAGGAGGTCACTAGTGGGACCCGGAATCCTGATTTCTTTGTATCCTAGCCAGGTCACGTCCTGCTGGACTCCAGGGCCCTGCAATACTTGTGCGGAGGGTGTGGGCGGCTGGGTGTTGGATCTTTGGGAACACAGCTATTAGCAGCTAAGCATGGTGTGGGCAGAGCCCATCTTTGTGTCGGTGACACTCCCTCTCTGCACCCGGGATGTGCCCTCACGCTGGTTGCTGGCAGTGGCCCTCAGGGGTCCTGCCTGCTCGGTGGCTGGTCCGCCAGACCCCTGGCCCTGGGCTTCGCACAGGCAGGACGCCAACTGCTCCCTGGGGGTGCCCTTCCCTCAGGCCTGAAAGGGGGTGCCCCTCCAGAGTTAGTTGAAAGTCTGACTGAAACACTTCATCTTGCGGGTTCTTTTATGTGAAGTTCGTGCTATTTTAATTGGTAAATACGTTCCAAAGGAGTTTAGTCATGTAAATAATTGTTTCTTATTGTCAAATCTGTTAAAAACACTGTTTGCCTCTGTTCCTAAGAAGGGCTGAGTTTTCTCCACCGTGCGTTGAGTAGGTTATTCAGCCGCATAGCACACCTGCCTTTTTGGAGCACGTTGAAGCAGCTGAGCTCAGCGTGTGCTAATCGTAGCTCACCATTGGCTGACTCTGGACAGAACTGTGGACAGAGCATGGCTACCTCTGGAACTTGAGTCTCGGGCATTGTCCTGGCAGCTGGGGTGGGTGTTTCCGGGCCAGACTGGGGGAGGAGGTTGTGGCACCTGTTTCCATATTGGGCTGTGAAACTGGGTAACGAGTTGTATGTATTACTAGATAATTTCAAAGTTTCCCCCTTGTCTCCGTGGGACTGCTGCACTTTCCCACCCTGGGGCTCCTTCAGCTCCCGTCACAGTAGACCCAGGCCGTGGACAGCGGGCTTTCCACATCCAAGGCCGCCCTGGAACACGGGGGACAGGATGCCTTATTGCCGGCTTAACAATGACCTTTCATGCATTTGAACTTTACCTTAGGGTTTTTGGAGAGGGGAAGGGCTTGGTAGGATTATAAAGTAAATTTAAAATGTACTGGGTTGAGTTTGGCATTCATATACACGGTCATGCAGCACGTAATGATGTTTCAGTCAATATGGGACCACATGTACAATGGTGGTCCCATAAGCCTGGGAGCAACAGGCCACATATGGCCAAGTGTGCGGTAGGCTGTGCCGTCTGGGTTTGTGCACGCACACGCTGATCACACAACAACGAAATCACCTAATGACACATTGCTCAGGACGTATTCCTGTCGTTAAGCAATGCATGACTGTAGAGGTACATCTCAGGGCAGAATTTCAGATGGGAGACTGGGAGGAAAGGATTTGTGCATTGCTTGTTGGGGGCATATGGAGAATATGTGTTGAACACACATGGACTTTCCTAAATGCATCCTGTAGGGAAAACCTAAGTGACTTGCAGCGCCCAGAAGTTGGTTAAGTGTTGAGTAGATGTTATATGCTGCCAGGGTTGTGGTAAGTTGATCATTAGTAACTATTATTATAATCTATTATCTATGCTATATGTTTGGTCGATAGAGTATTTAAATAAATGTTTAAGTAATGGAATCATATGGTTATTTGGCAGTTTAGTTACTTAAGGAAGATGAAGTCATAGGTCAAGAGTAGGAAAGAAAAATTTTGGTCACACATGTAAAGTCCTATTGGTGGCAGTTGCATATTTTATTTTTTAAAAGAGCTCCTTGGCAATTTGGTTCATGTTTAATCCTTAACCCACCCACAGAGATTGTTTTTACAATGGAATTGGTAGCACAGTTAGGAGTGTTTTGGTTCCCCTGATTTGATTTCTTCCTGATTTTAACCTCTGATAGATAACTCCTTGGACATGGGGTGATGTCTGGGGAGGGTGGGGAAGCAGGGCCTTTACGTGATGCTTGGTTGCAGCCTGTTGCCCCCAGCACAGCCCTTGGGAGATCCTGGCCCTCCTGGGAGAGTTTTGCCAAACGAGAACAAGCAAGGTGTTACAAACAACAACTGAGTTGTTAAATTCAGAAAGTACAGTCAGGCTCCTGAGAAATGCGTCATTAGGTGATTTCGCTGTGTGAACATGAGCATGGTGATTTCGCTGTGTGAACATTAGCATGCACTTACACAAACCTGGATGGGGCAGCCGCTGGACACCTGGGCTATGTGTGTAGCCTGTTGCTCTTAGGCTAAGACCTGTACAGCATGTTCCTGCACTGAATACCGTGGGCCGTTGTAACACAGTGGTAAGTATTTGTGTATCTAAACATGTCTAAACATAGAAAAAGTGCCGTAAAAATACTGTATTATAATCTTACGGGACTGAAATGTCGTCATTACACAATGGCACGTGACTTCTCATTCACAAGGTCGCTGAGCAGCCAGCTCCTCCCAGCAGGGGCTTTGGTCAATCCTGGGGTGTGTATGTTGCACTTTATCCTTTAAATTGTTAAGGATTAGGTTAAGTAACTACCCAGTCTTTGTAGAGATAAAGAATTTATAGCTCTTGGAAAGTATTTTCTTCTATCTGATGGAAACCCTCTCCTCAGAGACAGAAGGAAATGCCTGAGGAAGCAAGGCACTGAGATTCAGCTTCTGCAGATCTTAGCCCTGTTCCTGCAGGGTGCCTCCTGGCTTCTGGCAGCAGGGTGAAGGGGTGACTTTCAGTCAGGGGACTTGGGGGCCAGCTGCTCTGAGAGCCTCAGTTTGACAGCCCAGCTCCAGATGGCAGCAAAGCAAAACACAGGCCCAGGTCAGCCTCTGGATGCAGCAACTTCAAATGACAGTTGTCAGAAAGTAGGAGGGGCAGAGTATCACTCCCAGAGCGTAAAAGAGATCATAAAATCCCAGTTACATTTTTCCTTTGAGATAAAATAGTTGAGTAATTCCCCCAGTCCAGGTACACTCTCTCCTGTTCTTTTCCTTGGCAGTTGAGTGGGGTGTGTCCGTGGAGCCACCAGCTGAAGGTCAGACGTGACTCTTTGTTACATCTAGTGGTTTTCACCTTGGCCACAATTAGATGACATTTATGAGAACCCCGCTGCTTACTAATGCCAGTGCTTTCATTTTTTCATCTCCTACTCGTTTCTATAAAAGATGGGAGAAGCCAGTGCAGTAGGAAATAGATGGCACAAATGAAGCAGGTGTACAGGCAGAGCTGGGCCCTCTGCTTAGCTGGCGGGAAATGTGTTCTGCAGGCGAGGTCTGCTGTGCCCAAGTGCCCCATTTGGCTTGGAGAATGAATGGTTGAGGTCACTAGTGGGTCATGCATGAAAGGCAGTTGTCTGTAAGGGGGGAGCTATCTTTGTGTGCACCTACCTGTTCCTTCTCTCTAAGTCTCCAAATTGGGTCTGGAAACAAATGAGGGTGGAATATGATCCATTGTTAGGACCGTCAAGCAGAGCCATCCCGTACCTGCGTAGCACGTTCCCGTGTATTTGAGTGACAGATCTGCTGTAAAATTTTATAAACAGTCCTGTTTGTGGAATGACTATTCCCCGGCAAGTTGACGGTCAAGGTTTTATGAATCAAATTTTTGCCCAAAGAACCTTAACATGTAAAAGATTTTTGCCAACGATCTATTTTATGGGACAAAGAACTATATCTCACTGATACTTCCAATGGTTCAGGTTGTCGAGTATCAGTCAGGCTTTTCCTAAAATGAACGTCTGCCATTTACAAATCTTGAGGTGAAATTATTCAGATTATCAGAAAATTTGTGCTTTCCTGGGAATTTAATTCACAAATGCCATCTTGTTAAGGATCTTGCAAGTAAAACAAATTGTGTCCAGTTTGAGTCCTGAAAAGTGGCATATGTTTGTGTTGATTTTAAAGCTTCTATTTCATACCAAGTCTTTGTTTCTTTTTCGTCTTTGTGTTTCATTGGCCAGAAGACGGGACACTGCCCCACCAGCAGGGCGCGCTCTTCTCCTGCCCTGAGCCCCACCCCGCTTTGTTTCTGGTCTGGCGTTGACCCTCCTTAGGGCCTGGCGTCAGCACAGGGCTCAGCCCTTTCAGCAGAATAGTTGGAATTCCTGAGCATAGTTTTGCTGTGATTTTGTTTGCTTAAGCATATAGTTGACTGCTCTTCAGTCGCTTGTTTCCTTATATGGTGTCTGTAAGTCCTTGTGGCTGCTGAAACTTGAGATACCCCCTAGCCTCAGGAGTTTGCAGCGATGAGCCCCAAAATATTCAATCTGAGTAGAAACGGGAAAACGCAGATCCTGTCGTCCATCCACATGTTTCCAGGAATTTGCTTGTAGAATGTGATCTGCTTTCAGCCCGAGCAAAGGCTGCCGGTGCTCACGGGTCCCCGTCCCCTGGAAGGGTAGTTGATCCCCCACAGCAAGTGGGCGGTAGAGGTGGAGGAGGACGGGTCCAGCCCAGTCGCCAGGCCCAGGGTGGCGCTCTCGTCCGTTGTCAGCTGCTCCAACTTCTGGCTTCTCCTACGCCTCCGTAAAACACACAGCCCCTATTTTTAGTGCGGGACTGACATTTCTGATGTGCTGCTGTTGCAAAAATTCAGTAGCGGATGCAACAGAAATCCTGATTTCAAGGCCCCATTTGTAATGGGGACGAAACTTGTTTACCAAATAAACGAATGGATTGCTGTGGTGGGTTGGCCGCTTCAGATCTCGTCAAATGGGAGAGTCCTGTGTGTGTTCTTCCCTGCGGAGTCCTGCGTAGACACTGGCCCCGTCTCTGGAGCACACATGCCTGTGCGCGAGTACACGTGTGTCTTTGTGTTGATTTATTCCTCCTAGTCAGTCACAGCCAGAGGAGGAGGAAGCGAAGGAGCTCCCCGCTTGGAGGGAAGTTGCAGGTGGCTCAGCACCCAGATCTTCCAGCTCACGAACCACTTCAGGGCCACTGACAGATACTGCATATTGCAGGGGAGGAAAAAATCATTTTCTCCCTCCCAGCATCTCCAAAACAGAGATGAAAGGTGTGAGGAAGGCTGGGTACAGGGAAAGCAGTCAACAAGCACGAGGGGTGTGAGATGGATTCTCCATTGAGGAGTCTCTAGGATTTAGTCATCCTTCTCTTCCTGGGACAGAAAGGAAGACACCCTTCCAAATGGAGATTTCCTTTATGATATAAATTTCTTACACAAGGGTAACTTCTGTTTTCAGAGATTCTTCTGTGTCTGCAGTTTCTCAAAATAATCCTATGCCAACAAGGCATATTTTGCGGTGGTATATTCTAGTCTCCTACAGTCATATTTGGGGGTGGCATATTCTGGTCTCCTGCAATATAAAGTGTCTTGAGCCTGTGTTGGTGGGAAACACATACAGTATCATCACGGCAGGAACAGACAGTGACGGGGATCCCAGGACAGCAGGGACGGAGACTGGCTTGCTTAGTCTCTCCTAGTACGTGCAGGATCACCTTGGCCACTGATTTTCAAACACTTTGGGTCTGGGAGCCCCCACCGCTACCTCAGTGCATCAGTATATAAAACTGATACAAGTACCATTCTGTTAATGCACGTTTCTAAGTTTGAAATGTTCAGTAGGGACAGTGGGCCCATTTGCGTGATACAAAATATGGATGGTAGTTGCAGTCCCGATCAGCTGTAGCATCCACTTCCCTTCGGTGTTTTGTTCCGGTTGCGCTATCTTGACAAAGTCCACATCTATCCAGATCCGTGATGCAGATGGCAACTGTTGTTAACATTGCTCTTCTAGTCAGAAAAGAAATTCTTTGACTAGAAAGATGACAGGAGAAGCATTATCATGAAGACTGCCCAATGACAAGTTGCGCTGGTCCCCCTTGTTAATGCGCTGGGCCTCTGGGTGTCAGAATTTAGTAACAGCAAATGTGCTGTGGGGAGTATTGTGTTTATTACAAATTGTTAAATAGTTAAGGTGCATTTAAAGAGTGAAATTAGAATAACATTTGCTGAACCTTTGCAGTCTTTGTAAATCTAATCTGGCTTGACTTCTTAGCTTACAAATGAGGAAACTGAAGCCCAGAGACCTTGTGGGTTTGCCAGGGTCACACATAGCAACCAAGACTAGAGCTGTGTCTTCAGGTCACTTGTCGCGTGTTGTCCTGGACCCCTGGGTCCCAGGGCTGAGGAGTCCCTCACTTTCTGAGAGCCTGTGTGTGGGGTCTCTGCCAGAATGACTCACTGAGCACACGCTTTGGTGCCAACTGACCTCTCATGAGGGCCGTGGCTGGGTTTACCAGATACCTCCTTGGAGCTACAAGGGACCATGTCCCACTGCGTGCAGAGTCTGTCCTGCCACAGAGAGCTGAAGAGAACCTGCCATCAGAATTGGCCGTGCCTCGTGGAAAAATGCTGCTGCTTTGCCAGAGCGTCTCGGCAGCTCCCTGCTCCTGCTGCCCACAGTACGGCCTGGGAAGCCGGCAGTCAGTTCCTGATCTGTGTCTCCTCTCGTCCGCCACCTGTGCCTTTAGTGCTGTCTGCTGTGACCATAGATCACGACAGAGCCCTTGATAAACATACCTTTCTGGAGAAATATGGTGACCTCTTTCTTGCCAAGAAACAGGCTGCCCAGGTGGCGAGCAGTACCGAGTGGGACGTTCAGAGTTGGCCAGGCTGACGGACCTCCCCTGGCCTCCCTGGGCTGCCGCGCAGACCCTCCCAAGGGCTGGTCTGTGATGAGGCCCCCGAAGAGGGGCCGGTCCCCTCACTGCTGAGGTCCACACCCACGAGGACCCAACGCGAAGTGAGAGCTGACTCACCCTCCTGGAAGGCTGGAGAGGAGGGGTGCGTTCCCCACTGTGTCCTAGGTCTGACCTTGACATCCTTAGGTCCCCAAGGATAGGACAGCCTGCTGCCCTGGCTCCCTCTGTGAGTCCCGCCTCCTCCCTCACTGGTGGAAGATCCTCCCCTTGGAAGCAGAGCTCAAGGCACCCATCCTGCAGAGGTGGATACCTCCATGACGTGAAGAGGTGACATCACCAGCCATGCCACACTGTGACCCTGAGGACAGTCCACAGAGACTTTGTTTCTTCGAGGAACTGCCGTTTGTCTCAGATCAGGCCCAGGTTTCAGGTTTGCATCCTCCTGGGTGTGGCGCTGGGGGGGTGGGGGGGAGTGGTTAAGCCAGGGCCATGCTGATTAGAAACCAGGGTTGGTGTGGCCAGAGGAGGTCATGGATCAGGCACTTCCCTGGGCTTTACTGTGGGTGCCAGAGGGGGCATCTGCCAGCTGTCCTGAGAGGTCTCCAAGAGGGCAGGCAGACCTAGGCGTGCATGTGCAAGGCAGCATTCCTGAGCCTTTGGCTCCCGTGGAGTCCTGGGCGGCTCTGAGGTTCTGGGACACTGAGCCAGGTCCACGCTTTGTAATAGGAGGCCCATAAGTGAGCCTCTTAGCAGTTTTCAAACTATGTATGAACCAGGTCACCTGTGTACATTCTTTGGTATTTTGTTTCTTTGAATCAACATTAAGTTTGTGAGACTGACCCGCTCTGTTGTATTTGGCTGCATGGTGTTTATGTTCGTTGACGTGTAGCTTTCTGTTGTGTGACTGCACCGTGATCTCTTGACGCATTCTACTGCTCATGGCCACTGAGGCTGCTGTGACCAGTGCTGCCCCAGTTTCTGGTGCACCCAAGGGTGCCTGCAGGGTGCGGGTCTGCAGATGGGGTGGCCGGGTCTCAGGACACGTGTGTCTGCCACTCACTAGTGTCAGCCTGTTTTCTGGAGCAGCCGCCCGACTTCCCTCTCCCGGCAGTGCACGAGCATCCCGTCCTCCCACATCCATCTCAGTTGCCTGGATTACTAATGAGGTGCGGCACTTTTCTTAAGTTCGTTGGCATTTGGACTTCACCTGTCGAAGGGCCTATTCCTGTGTTCCCCGTTGGCAGAGAGGCCCGTTTACTGACCCGCAGGGACACTTCTCTATTTTGGAAGCTGGAAATGTGCAGGTTCGAGGCTGTATTTAAACCGTCATCCCGGGCAGGCACCAGGGGTAGAGCCACACATCACACTCAACCACCCCATTCGTCCTCTGTGTCGTCCCACCTGGGAGTCTCCATCCCACGCCGCTCAGCCCCTTCCTGTCCTGTTGTCGCACAGAGGAGCTTGTCGGGGATTGTCTCTGCCACTACTGCTGTCCTTTCTCTAGGCAGTGATTCACAGGACGTAGCAGAAGCACCTCTGCACCCATGTTTTTTACTGCCCCCGCACCCAGTTGAGAATCGGGCAGCAGGGAGGCCACAGACATGAGGGTGTCACAAGCACCCTGAGACTTGCTGTTCTGTTTCCCTTCCTGCCATCTTTGCTTTACCCTTAGCTAACTCCCCGCAGCACCCCCACGACGGGCAGCTTGCTGCCTCTGGGATCACGCCAGTTTGTTTTACCCACGCGAGGCTTCTATGGTTGGGTCCTCTTTGTTTTCATCTAGAGTTCCTAACTGAATCCTGACGGGTTAAAGAGATTCTAAGCTCCAGAAAGGCAGGGATGATGCGATATGCTTTTCACTGCCTCAGTAATTACTCTTGAATGAAATGTTACGACTTTAGGGTAAGAAGCCAGACTGGACAATAATACTACTCTCTGTGTGTGTTCCACTACATTCTGGTTATCTCTTGCTGTGAAAAATGAAAAGAAAACGTAGTCACTTCTGAATCTACAATTCGGGCCAGGCGTGGTGGGGATGGCTCACCTCTGCTCACATGGCTGCAGCTGGCGTAGCTTGACTCAGGCTGGCGACCCACTTCCAGGATGGCTCGTGCGCGTGGTTGGCTGCCCGGTGCTGGCTGTCTGCTGGGAGCTCAGCTGGGACTGTCAGCCACACCCCAGGTCTCCCTGTGGGCGTCACCACAGGGCTGCTTGGGCTTCCTCACAGTATGGCATCTGCATTCCAAGAAAATGCAAATAGCCCATCGCTTAGGACCTGGGCCCAGATGGTCCAGACACTGGCACAGAATCGTTCTGCTGTGTTCTATTGGTCGGAGCTATCACAGCGCACCTAGGCTCAAAGGGGCGGGATGCATAGATCCTTACCTCCCAGTGGGAGAAGTGTCAAAGAATTTGTGTTCATCTTTAATCCACCACATGCTAACGATTCCCCTCCCCGTGATTTTCCTTTAGCCCTGACCGCCGCTGCGGGAAGAGGGAAGCTGGAGGTCTGTGAGCTGCTGCTGGGCCGCGGAGCTGCTGTGTCCCGGACGAACAGGAGAGGGGTTCCACCTTTGTTTTGTGCAGCTCGCCAGGGACATTGGCAGGTACCCAGTGGGCCCTGAGTGCCTCAGAAGCAGTGAGCGGGGACTGAGTTCACCATTGCCCGTCTCCCGAGACCACGTGTGGCTCCCCGAGCCGTCTCTCTTTTTACCCATTCGTGGCTTCTGCTTGTGCTGTCAGGACTCCTTGACAGACGTTTGCCTGCATGAGGCTGGGGAGCAAGGCCAGAGCCAGGTCAGAGACACGCGCAGGGAAGCGTGGAGCGGGCAGCCCATCACGGCAATAGGAGCTTTGCTCTGACATACGCATGCTTATTGCTGTTTGGTGACCCATTTGTCCCACACACTCTTTGGAAAAGGAGACGTCGTCCCTCTGGGTCAGCGCTGTGACTCAGGCCGGTTTTCTTCTGCTGTGAATGAAGCACTGTTGTCTTTAATTCAAGGGAGCAGGGGATCCCTGTTCCTTAGTGTGTAAACAGTGAGCACGTCCCTGCCCCACACCTAGCACCAGGTTACACACAGCTACAAACACAAAGGGTCTTCTGCCCGTTATAGGAATAATTTTCTAGACCAGAGCTTGTATCATGGAATCGTGTCTCTGCGACTCCTACGAGCTGCGTTGGTGGAGCTGTGTGCACTACCCCCAGGATTTTGGCTTTGCTGCTGCCTGTTCCGAGAGCTTGGTTTGCACCTTCTGTTCCCTGTCACCTCACCGCTTTGACCTGAGGCCCTGGCTCGTCCTCTCTCCTGGTCTCGGTGTTTCTCGTGTTGCAGGGAAGTTTGGGAAGCATTTGTCAGTGCATAAAGGGCACAAAGGCAGTGGGAACGGGGAGGTGATGCGACAGTGTGCCCGGGAGAGACTGGGCTCACCGGTAGATAGAGCGGTTCCCACTGGGCTGGTGGTCGTATGAGACCCTTGTCTGGTTTTTGTGTTTTCTCCCAACCTTACCACCACATGCAGTTTAAAGATGCATCCAGGAGACTGAGAATCTCCTTCGGGAGCCTTTGCTAGAAGTTGCCCTCTGCGAGGGGCAAGCTACACACCAGCCCTGGGTAGGGAAGCGCACTGCTTGGGGGTGTGGTGGGTGAGCCGCCCCCTGCGCCCTCGCCCTGCCCTGCCGCAGGGGCTTCCTTAGCCTCAGCGTCAGCTTGGGACCCGCAAGGCCACTGCTCAGCTGAGTTGGGCTTAGTTACCGCACGTCTCCCATGTGGCCATCTGGTCTCGACTCCATCGCAGTTTGCCTCCCGCCTCCTCTGAACAACGGTTTCCACGTGGGGTGTTTCGTAGGTATAGTAATGAATCGGGCATGCTAAAAAGGCCGTATATTTGAGAAAAGATTCTGTTTAAAAGAACACAGTGGAAAGATTTTACAGGCACCATGGATCACACAACTTAGAGGGATTTTTTAAAAGACAGTCATCTGACTACTGTTGAAGGTCAAGAAACCCGTCTGGGTTTAGAGCATGTGGTTGAAATGCAGCAGGGAGATTGTAATTCCGAGTGTCTCTTTCAGATTGTCAGGTTGCTGTTGGAACGCGGCTGTGACGTGAACCTAAGTGACAAGCAGGGCCGGACGCCCCTCATGGTGGCTGCTTGTGAAGGGCACCTGAGCACCGTGGAATTCCTCCTTTCGAAAGGTAGCTGCGTGTCGCCTGCATCGGTTTCTGCCGGGTGGACCAGGGGAGGGCTTTGGCACACCCGCGCTGTGCTTTCTGATTGAATCCGGAGTCTTAGGCCGTGGAAATGTTCTCCCAGCCACACCAGCGGAGAGGACAGGCGGCGCAGCCCACACGCCGGGACTCGGCCTCAGCGTGCTGGCGCCTGGCTGACCTGCCACCCGGAGAGTTTGCCTCCGGGCTTCGTCGTCCTGCAAGGTTCACGTTCTATGAATGGGCTTTTCTTTCAGGCGCCGCCCTTTCTTCTCTGGACAAAGAGGGCCTGTCAGCACTGAGCTGGGCGTGTCTGAAAGGTCACAGGGCAGTGGTCCAGTACCTGGTTGAAGAAGGAGCTGTGATAGACCAGACAGACAAGAACGGCCGCACCCCCTTGGACCTGGCCGCCTTTTATGGAGATGCCGAGACCGTGAGTGCTCACTCCCCGCAGCCCGAGGCTGTGCCTGCGTGTGGTGTATGTGGCGGGGGATCTTTCATTTTTCTCTAATTCAGTGACATGCACTCTACTCCAGGACTGTAGTAAAGATGTTAATAGACTCTTAAAGGCTTAAAAATATCTGCTCACAAACTCCATATACAACGGACACATATGTGAATGTGTACACACATGCATCTGTGGTTTTCTCATAGTAATCCATATAAATAAAATTCCTGCATAGATCATTTAGAAACCACTTTTCTATGTGAGAAATTGCCGATCGAATGATTAGCTGGTTGGTTTGTGTTTATTTTTTGTTTTATTATTTATTTTTTTAGAGCTGGGGTCTTGCTTGTTGTCCAGGCTGGGGTGCAGTCGTAGCCCACTGTAGCTTCCAACTCCTGGGCTCAAGTGACACTCCCACCGCGGCCTCCCTAGTAGCAGGGACTACAGGCTCGAACCGCACACATGGCTTTATTTTTAATTGACAAATAATTGCATATATTTATGGGGTACAGTGTATACACTGTGGAGTGATCAAATCAGGCAAATCAACATATCCATCACTCAAATATTTATCGCTTCTTTGTGGTGAGAACATTTAAAATCCTCTCTTTGAGCTATTTTGAAGTAAACAACAAAACATCATTGACTGTAGTTGTGACACTGTGCAGTAAACACCAGAGCTTGCTCCTGCTAACTCAAACTTTGTACCCCTTGACCACCCTTCCCCTGCCCCTCCGGCCTCTGGTAATCGCCATTCTCCTCTGTGCTTCTAAGATCCCACATATAAGTGAGATCGTGCCGTCTTTGTCTGTCTGTGCCTGGCATATTTAGCAGTGTCCCCCAGCTTCATCCAGGTGGCCACAAATGAAAGAGTTTCCTGCTTTGTAAAGGCTGAGAAATATTCCATTGCATGGATATACCACATTTCGCTTATCCATTCCTCAGCTACTGTGAATGATGCTGCTGAGAACGTGGTGTGCAAGCACCTCTTTGAGACCTCCCTTCCGTTCTTCTGGATATATACCCAGGAGTGGAGTTCCTGGATCTTATGGTAGTTCTATTTTTAATTTTTTGAGGAACCACCGTACTGTTTTCCACAGCAACTGCATTTTCCATTCCCACCAATAGTGTACAAGGGCCCCAATGTATCCACATCCTCACCAACACTTATTTTCTCAGTCATTTTTAATAGTAGCCCTCCTAGTAGGCGTGAATTGGTGTGTGGTAGCTTTGATTTGCACGTCCCTAGTGATTAGCGACGTCGCACAATGTGCCCCCACCCCCAGCATCCCCCGCGCTCACCGCTGACAGCAGAATCGCTTTAGCAGAGAAGGTTTGGCTGTGGGTTGTAGCTCTTCATCTCTGCTTTGTGTCAACTTCGTTTCCATTCTAGGGATGGCTGGAGGCACCTAAAATGGGAACGAGGCTAAGAGGGCCAGCCTGCAGAGAGGGGTGGGTGGCCGTGCTCCTGCCGCCAGCTGCTTCTCAGGCCTCTGCTCCCCCCGCCCCCCGCAGGTGCTGTTTCTGGTCGAGAAGGGAGCCGTGATTGAGCACGTGGACCACAGTGGGATGCGTCCCCTGGACAGAGCCATTGGTTGTCGAAACACATCTGTCGTGGTTACGCTACTCAGAAAAGGAGCCAAACTAGGTTAGTGACCCCACCTCAGGTCAGCAGAGGGGAGGAGGTTAGCCTCAGATCTTAGAGAACCTTGGAGAGCACAAAGGCTGCCCTGCTCCCAGGTAAGAAATCAGATGTCAGGTGTTTGGAGATGTCACTTTCTCATTTAATCACGGTATCCGGAATGTTTTCATAGCTCACGATATGGCCAGTGTGGGGAGAAAGCAGAGGCTGGTGTTGCAGGAGGGTCTGGCATTGTGTTAGGGACGGCCAGGAGCCACGCCACAGAGTGTGCGATTAGGCTAATGGCGGGGCCGAGCGTTGCCGAGCTGCAGGCTCACTGGGTGACGCTGACGTGCAGCCCAGGCCGGGAACCACGTTCTAGAGCAATCGGCCAGCCGGGCGGGAGAACGGCCGCCCCAGCACAGCTTCTGGGGAGAGGTTGTGTGATTTCACAGAGATAAAACGGGGGTCCCTGGAGGATAGTGGGGTGCTGGGTAGGGAGAGCCCCTTCTGTGTGGCTGGTGGCAACATGACACCGCATTCACATGCCTGAAGGAACGAGTGATGGAGTGTCACTGTTACGGTTCCACGTGCAGGACCTTTGGCCAAGAGCGTTTGCGGGCAGGGGCTGCGGTGAAGGTACTAACGGTAGTAGCAGGAACCGTCCTGCATTTCACGTTGGACCTAGTCCTCACCGCAGCCCTGTGAGGAGGTAGCGATAATACCATCACTTTCCAGATGGGAAAACCAAGGCACAGGGGAGCTCACTAGCTTCCCCAAGGTCACAGTGAGTGGCCCAGTCGCCGTGGGAACCTAGCAGTCTGCGTCCTGAGTCTGTGCTCTGAGCCACTCCTCCCTGCGGCGTCCCAAGAGCTCAGAGCGGGCTGGGCGGCCCTGGCGGAGGCTGGGGGAGAGACGCTGGCCGTGGGCAGGAGCGGGGCCCGCGCCGAGGCAGCCGGAGTGGACCGTGATGGAGACTGCGCAGGGACTCAGTGCGGGAATTTACGCCGTCCCGGTGGGCGCTGCAGGGCATTAGGGAGAGTACACAGAGGCCCGGTTTCATCAGTTTGCCCCAGATCACCCTCGAAAGGGAGGGGTGGGTCATGGCTGCTGTGGTGCCTCAGTTTCTCGTCACTGTTTTCAGTAGAATAACAAGCACAGATTTGTGCCAGGCACCGTTCCCTTCCTGAGTGCCCAGGTCAGTGTAAAGCAGATGAGAAGCGAAACCAGTTGGCCAGTGTCTTGCTTCCTCGGACACAGTGTTGTCTGGCAGCCTGGGACACACAGCAGAGGTCCCCGCGGCGGGCTCCTGCGGTTCATGACGAGCAGCTGTGTCGGGGCCACAGCAGAATTGAGCTCCTTTTCCCTCCGGGACCTCTGCAGTGCCTCTGAATGCGTGTTTGTTTTACAGGAAATGCTGCTTGGGCGATGGCCACTTCCAAACCTGATATTTTGATTATACTTTTACAGAAATTAATGGAGGAAGGAAACGTGATGTACAAAGTAAGTGGTGTCACCCTTTTCTGCGCTTTTGTGACTGACTCTGAGCAGCCTCCTGGCTTGGTGTACGATGGCCATAGCTGTGCTGCTGCGCTGCGTACGCGTAACTTAGTCGTAACAGAAGTTCCAAGTCTCGCTGGCCTGGCCTCATGCCGCAGCTTAGTGTCCTAACGGCGGAATCCTGAAGGTGGAAACACTTCTCTTTGCGCCTGAGAACCATTATTTCTGGACTAGGCCTTAAGGCTGTAGCTGTGACTGACCGCCTGGATTCGTGGGGTGAAGGAGAGTCGCCTCTAGGTCATTTGACACGTCACACAGTAGGTTCCTTAGCCTTTCACGTGCCCTCAGCGTGGAGAGCACCGTGCAGTGACACAGTCAGGAGACGTGGAAAAGGGACACCCAGGAAACACGGAAGAAAAGACTCATTCAGTCTTCCAAGCTTTTACTATCTGATTTTTAATATCCGTAAACTTTGGGAATTTAAAACTGTTTTAGAGATATTTTTACTGAATATAGCCAAGTAATATATAATATTCAGGAGACTGAATTTTTTTCCCATTGGAAGTGGAAATATGATATATAGCTTAACAAACTTGATTAAACTTTTCAAAATAAGACATCTGTTTAGATCAGAAGTCAGCAGACTTTTTCTGTGAAGGGCCACATAGTAGATGTTTTAAGCGTGGCAGACTGTCTGGGCTCTGTCACAGCTGTGCAGCTTTGCTGCGGTGGTACACACGCAGCCACAGGTGATACATGTGAATGAGCATGGTGACATCCCAATAAAACTTTATTTGTAAACACAGGTGGCCGGCCAGATCTGGCCTGCAAGCTGGAGTTTTGCCGACCCCTGATTAGGTAGATGTGGACCGTTTACATGGATCACTATTCTTTTCAGATATATGATTAGACAGAATTAAAAGATTATGGGGGGAAAAAACTAGATTATGACTATTTTAATCCTTTTTACTATTAGGCAGCTGTACTTGCTATTGTAGGTTTTTTCCTTTTCATTTTTTTTTTAACAGTAACAAATAAATAGGTAATATAGCATAACCCAGCAGGGTTCCTGGCTTGGAATCAGTTTGAAATTGAGTTGAGAAGTGTGCATTGTTGTGGCTTTGAAGTGCTTTTAATACAGATTTTGGTGGGCAATTATGTCAGAAATACCAAGCCATTTTCAGCAGGCTGCATACCTGCTGTGCAGCAGGACTGACTGAGCAAATGGATTTCTTTAGCCTTGAAAATGATGTGTGGAGCTGTTCTGATTTTTAAAGCCCATGCTTTAGTTCCTCTTAAAAATTGTTATTCTGCAGCAAGCTCTAGGTCTGTCCACAAGACTCTGCTTGTCCTAGGAACTGCATCATTTTTTCATCTGATTTCTGTTACACTTGGCATTAAAATATCTTTAGATGAGAAATCATTCTTAAAATAATTTTCAAAAATATATCACAGAAGATAATCCAATGCATTAAGATTGATAGTTACCAGTTTAGCAATTTACAAACACCTCATTGTAAACCTGTCCTCTTCCTTCCTGCGTGTAACCCCGTGTTGCAGATCATGTCAGGGCAGTGAAGCCCGAGCGTGTCCAGGCCGGTCAGTGTCCCGGTTCCTACCTTGACACTGACTCACTGAGATACTTTCAGTGTGCTGTAATGGTTTTACATGGAACAAACTCCCCCAGGGTCTTCAGGGTTGGGAGCTTACTCATCTTAGAGCCTCTCAAAAAAGGATAAATTTCGGTGATTTTGAATCCTAGAAAGGGAAGATGAAAGAGGCAGCCCAGAGGTACCAGTATGCCTTAAGGAAGTTTCCTCGAGAAGGATTCGGAGAGGACATGAGACCGTTCAATGAATTGAGAGTTTCCCTCTATCTCAATTTGTCTCGCTGCCGACGAAAAACAAACGTAAGCCACGCCTCCCCTCCCAGTGCAGTCCTCTCCAGCAGAGCTTTTCCGCAGTGTGAGGGCCAGCCCCCCCAGACCAGACCACAGCCCTCCTGTCCCATTGCTTGTGCATGTGTGTGAACCTGCTGGCTGGGACGCTGCTCCTCTTGGAGGACCATCATTGGTCACTGTCCCTATACACCTCCCAGAATGTGCTCAGGTGCCATTTCCTTTGCCTCAGTGGTGGGAAGCAAGTGCAAACTGCTCCTCTAACTAACTTCAAAACAGAAAAACATACGTTGCTCTTCATTGCTCTCTAGTTACGCCCCCATGCTCTGCTACTCTTTAGAGCAAAATGCCTATGGAAAAGTTGCCTGTAATCATGTTTCAGTGCTGCTTTCGACTCACGTATTTATTGACCCCAGGACTTCGGCATGGCGGAAGAATTTGCCTCCAAGGCTCTTGAATTGAAACCCAAGTCCTATGAAGCCTTTTATGCCAGAGCCAGAGCAAAGAGAAATAGCAGGTACGTCTGAGGTTATCCACATGACTAGGGCCCTTTTTCTGTAGGATCAAACGTGCTGGTTGAATCTGGGGAGGTTTTGCTTCGGAAGGGTTGCTCAGATGCCTCCTATCCCTTTAATACTAAGGTGTTAGCTTCCAGGAGGCATGGTAGTTAATATTCGTAGTGATGGGTAAACTTTTATTTCCCCCTGACATCTCAGTGACTTTTCCTCCCCGCCTGCACCCCCAGTTGAGATGACTGCAACCGAAATTCCCGGTTTAGTCCATATTTCAATGAAACTGCCAGCTAGGGGCATTAGGGGGTGGAGGGAAGGAGAAGGGTCGTATATAAGATTTCTGAGTTAGAGGTGGGCAGCGCCGGGGCATGGTGAAGGTAACATTAAAAGGATTCTGGCGCCTAATGATTTATGCCCATCCTCACTCCCCGTTGAGTGGTCTGGGTTAGAATTCAGCATTCCCACTTAGCTGAGTAACTGGACTCGCTAAATGGGTCCTGGCCACCATCGCAAGTGTTCAAAACTTACTCGGGGTCCTTCTCTTTGAGCACAGCTATTTCAGGAACAGTTATGTTCAGGCGTGTTCAGGCATGGCTTATAATTATAACTTACGTTTTCCTTTAAAGGCAATTTGTGGCAGCTCTGGCTGACTTGCAGGAGGCTGTGAAACTCTGTCCCACCAACCAGGAAATCAAGCGGCTTCTGGCCCGTGTCGAAGAGGAGTGTAAGCAGCTGCAGAGGAGTCAGCAGCAAAAACAGCAGGGCCCAGCCCCAGCCCCACCCAACGACTCAGATAATGAAGAGGATGCCCCAACCCCCGGGTTAGACGACCACTTTCATCTTGAGGAGGCTGAAGAGGAAGAAACTTCTCCCCAGGAAGAATCCGTTTCCCCGACTCCCAGGCCCCAGCCATCCTCCTCTGTCCCCTCCGCGTATATCCGAAACCTTCAAGAAGGGCTGCAGTCCAAAGGACGGCCAGTGTCCCCACCGAGCAGGGCAGGAATCGGCAAGGCCCTGAGGGAACCTGTAGCCCAGCCAGGGCTGGTTCTGCAGCCCACGAAGCAGGCACAGATAGTGAAAACCAATCAACACCTGGGTTCTGGACAGTCTGGCGTGAGAAGCAGTAGCACAAAAATTCCAGTGTCTTCTCAGAATCCTCCCCCGAGTCCCATGCCGGCTAGGATCGCTGCAGCTCCTGCTGGGAGCAGAAACCAGCTTGTAGAGGGAGCGGGTACTTTCACTCTAGGAGCTGCTCCTGGCCACTTTGGGGATCGGCTGGGCCCCGGCCAGAGTGTCCACCTGCAGCGCAGTGAGAGTGGCACTGCGTACCCTTTACCAAGCAAGATAAAAACCGCAGAGAGGCTTCTGTCCTACGCCTCCATGGCTGTGGACGTGGCCCCTCCAAACCAAGCTGGGCCGGTGAGCTGCAGTGACGTGCGACACCCAGCTTCCCTCACCAGCTCAGGCTCCTCTAGTTCCCCATCCAGCAGCGTAAAGATGTCAAGTTCAACCAGTAGTTTGACTTCAAGCAGCAGTTTTTCGGACGGCTTCAAGGTCCAGGGACCAGATGCTCGAATTAAAGACAAGGTTGTAAACCAGGTTCAGAGCGGTACAGCTGAGCACAGACCTCGCAATACTCCATTCATGGGCATCATGGACAAGACCGCGAGGTTCCAACAGCAGAGCAATCCTCCGAACCGCACCTGGCACTGCCAGGTGGCCGAGGGGCTCCTGACAAACACGTCTGCAGCTGGCCTGCAGCCCTCGAACTCTGAGAAGCCCTCTCTCAAACCAGGAGCATATGGTAGCCAAGCGAAACCCTGTTCTGTTGCTGCCCTGAGTGGAAGTGTCCACAATGGGGCACAGGTGAAGGAGCTAGATGAAAACAAGTGCCAAATTCCAGTCCACTGTCCAGAGACCAGGGTAACCAAGACTGTTTCTCATCTGTATCAGGAAAGTGTCTCCAAACAGCAGCCTCATGTCAGCAATGAAGCCCACAGGAGCCACCTCACTTCAGCGAAACCAAAGAGATCGTTCATAGAGTCCAATGTGTGAGCCTTAAGAGAGACCCATTTAGAGAATTTGGAAAAGTGTATTAGCTCCTGGTGGTAATACTTAAATGTTTTTTTCATTTGAAAAATTATTTTTTAGCCAGTTTCTTTTTTCCTCTGGGGTGGATCTGATGCCATTGATATATTTAAAATGTGGGATAAACTTCCTTAAATAGCTAGAAGTCACCATAAATAACAATGCTAAACAATTAAAAACTATAATTAACTGCACCTATCAAGCTAAACATTTAAGACAGCCAGGAAAACATTAACTCACGCTTTTCTCTTACAAAATCATTTGGTTTTTATTACTTTTGTCCTAGCCTTTGCTATATGGTAAAATCACAGTATTAGAGAATAAAAATGTCTATTGGTAAAGAGTGATAGGTTTATTAATTATTCACATAATAAATGATGTATTCTGGAAAAGATGGACTTTTCCAGATACAGTTCCACTGAGACAAATCCCAATTTATATAAAAAATTAAGAGCTAAGTGATTTCTAGCTGAATATAAGTGTGACTATAAACATAATATAGCTGATTTTTTTAAGCAAAATATGAGGACACCCAAATATTGTTCCCTTCATAGCAGTTCCTTTAACAAGATTAAACACTTGTTTCTATTACGGTTCTTAATCAAAATATTTTTATAGCACCTTTTTTGGAACTGTACTCATGCTTGAAGGTGTTTCTGATATTTGGAAACAGTGGAAGCCATTTGGAATCATGATTGGTGGGTGGTCAAGTGGATCTGAGCTAAAATATACTAAGACCAGCAGCATTCTTAGTGGCACTTACAAATGAGCTCTCAGCTGGGTCCCAGACTGCTTTTTACCATTGATAGTGCTCCTGGAACAACCCTTCCAAGGTCCTTTAAGGACAGTGTTTAATTTGGATACTCAAGGTATGGTTGGTTGTTGCTTTTGTTTTGTTGTACAATCAGTACTTTATATTAATAGTCACAAGTTGTATATATTAAATAGCCCAGTTTTATTCAGAACTGTAAATATAACTAGTTCAAAGTAGTTAATCTAAAAACAAAACCCCAGTCATATATTTGCATGTTCTTTGTAAGCTTCCTCCATGCTGGTTATTGCACTGAATGACGTATTATTATGGCATGCTAACAGTATACCAGTAACGGCACTTTATCTCGTTTGTATGAACACCTTTGAGGTGCTACTTAAGTCCAAACTGATTTATTATTCATTTGTAAAGATAAGGTACAGGAATGAACCTTGGTCTAAAGGTATTTTTATATGAAAATGGTGTTATTGGAGGATGTTAAAATGCTAATTTGAGAGAAGTGGGAGTGTATTCATTTTATATGTTGGGATGTGAAATTTATTTTCTAGAATTGGGGAGAAGGAAGTTCTATATTTGCAGAATGTTTTAAAAATGAATAGTTGTAATGAAGTTCCTGTGAACATCATTACGGTTTTGTACGATAGGAACCTTCTGGTGTCATTCAACATTTGTTCCTGAGTGTATGTACAGTGTACTTTGTACAAACAGCTTTATCTTTTTTTTTATAGGCTTTCCCTGAGTTCTGCTATAACTACTATGGCTTATTTATTGTTTCCTTTAATATTTGTGAAAGTCTTACTCTTTTGTTATGTAGTTTTGTTTCTGCACTACTACTGTATCTTTCCACATGGAATAAAGACTTAATAGAATTTGCTTTGCATTAAATGTGTCAAGGGATAAGGAGAGAATATCCTGTTGGCAACTCTCTATCATTTTATACTAATCTGAGAATAAGGGTGGCAGCTTCTACTATTCAAGGGTCAATTTCGTCTTTGTGCCTGAAAAAGGAAGAAAGCATGAAGAAAGCAATTTGTAATTTCTTACCTGTTTGAAGAAATCTTGTTGTCTGTCTTTACTGCCAACAAGGTATCTTTAACAGTGATTCTAAGCACTTTGGCAATGCCCCAAACACTGTCGTGACAGTTTGTTCTTCAGCGCATTGTATTATCTTTCAGTTAAAAGTGTGTTTGTTTTTATGCCTACGTATTTAAGTTTCAAAGTAGTATGAGTGGGTGAACATCAAAACTTGTGATAAAATTCTTACATGGAATATTCAGCTTAATACTACTTCAGGTTATTGTCACTGTTCTTGCTAGCAAGGCTAAGTATTTTCAGTCCTTTAAAGCTACATAGTTAATGAAAGGTTAAAACCAAAAATAAAACAGGGCAAGAGGGAAAAAGTGTTATATTGGCTAATACGTAATTCTTGTCGTTAGGTGACTTTCTCTATTAAGCAGCTAGTGAGAGTATTATTGTTCGTTATTGGTTAAATTATGATAAGCTACTTGATGTCATTGCCCCAGGAAGAGGTGAAGTATCCTGGGAAGCCACCGGTCAGTCCCGGCAGGAGGGGTGGCAGGCAGGGGGCACGGCTCCCACGTGGCCCTGAACTAACACTGGGGCCTGAGAGTCCAGCAGAGGGCCTGTGGCCGTGTCCCTTCCTATTGATGGTTTTGAATATGTTTTTTGTTTGCTTGTGTGGAAGAGAGAGTTGTTTGTCTTGTGTTTGTTTTACACAAAAACAGAGGTACTTCAATTTGGTAAATAATTAGCATCTTAGTTTTCAGCAATTTTTACAAGAAACTATCCTGGTGAACATGGAAGAGCAAAGCACCCTTAACACATCTAAAAAATAACTACTTTTTAAATTGTGTTTTCTAGCAATGACTCCCAATGATTTTTTAGTAACTTTTCCGTAATAACCAGCCTATCTCCTTTAGAAATGTCTTATTTATCAAAACAAAAATGCAGTTGGTCCAATAGTGGGCTCTTTTAATTTAAAAGTCTTCTGTTAGAATTGTTAGCATACTTTCTCTATAGAATACAATAGAAAAACACCTAGAACATGCTGCCAGTCTTTTTTGTCCTCAATATTAAGAATGTGAAAAGCATGTGTCATATGAAAATGCAAACTTTTCTAGAATCATAGACTGTGAATCCTAACTATGACATGAAGGAAATAAAGTTCAGGAATACATTAAGTTTTTATAAAGCAGCAATTATAAAGAAAAGAGTATTTGGAGATTTCTGTGGTACCTAGGTTTGACTAATGTATTTACACTGCTTTTCCCCATTTATTGCCGAGTTTTAAAATTCTGAACTGTGAAGAGAGTTTGGGGGTGACGGTACACAGGGGGATGAAGACACAGTCCTAGTCCCTGCCTGCCCCTGCAGTTTGGTTCCAACATGCTGCCCACCGACGGGTTCCATCCTGGTAAGCAACTTCGACAGGTACATAAGAAGGCAATAGAACCTTAACTTCCTGAACTTGAAATGTTTTTCTGAGTGAACATTTGTCAGGGTGTCGTATTAAATATCAGGCTGTTGTATAAAAATGCTTTTGTATAGTCACCCTAGTTTAGAATAATACGTGAAAATTGTAAGAATTCTAAATTCTGAAAGAAGGTTAGTTTGCCACTTTATATACTTCAGCAGTCAACTTGACTTAGTTTATTTCACCTAATTTGTACCTAGGTTTGGAAAAGGGAAAAAAAAAATTACCATCCTGCAAATTTAGAATCCAAGAAAACTGCTTATTTAAACATGTCTGAAGGGATTTTCTCAATTTAATCATAGATAACCTATAACCATTTTGCTATAAATTCTCTTAAAACTTATCAAATGAATGGCTATCAACTAGGAGTTAAGCATCCGTTATATTCCAATCTTTAGTTATAATGAGGTGTGACCTATCCTTAAGAATAAATATGGGCACTGCAATTTAAAATCAAAGTAAACTTTATTTCTATACAGCTTAAGATTTTCTTCACTAGTACAAAAAGGCTTTTATAGTAAAAATACAAATGAGGTTAGATGTGTAATTTAGTCCATGTGTTTTTAAAGAATGAAAACCGACAATTTTTACAGGTAATTAAATTTACCTTTTTCTTTGTTTTGTTTTTAATGTGTCTAATTAGTATTTACCTTTACATCATTCAAGTGAGATCACTGAAAATATAAACAATTTTACTTTTGATGTGTCTCAAGCCATCGATTGATGGCCATTTTCAGAGTCCTATTTGGTGTAAGTACCACTGAAGGAAGAACAAGATTTGTCATCGGACTTGTACGTTTCTTTTTGCTGATCCAATTTTCCATTGCTTCTCTTTCATATGAATAGCCATCTAAAAAAAAAAAAAACAAATTATTTGTGATATAGAAAAGGGAATTTAGGATTACTAAAATGAACTGAGTATAAAAACTTCATTGCCAAGGCCTTTATTGTGATTTAAGTGATATTCTTTATTGTACCATCACTCCCAAAATATCTCTGCCACAACACCTGAAATTCGACCATTTGAGAAGCATTAGGATTTGATAGTGTTGTATGAAGCATAAATTATCTAGAACGGTTTCATTATAAAGTTCTTTTTGAACACTACAGTTGAGACCAAGACCCTGTGAAAAATTCAGACACAGTGGAAAAGAAGGAAGAGAGCTGGGTAGAGTGGTAGTGAAGATAAACTGCCCCATTATAGCTATTAGCTATGTGTATAATTTGGCTAAAGATGAAAGGGAAAAGAGCCTTAGGAATAACTCAGCAAAACTTACGAAAACATTGAGAAGTCAGGAAAACAGAGACACAGATGTTATAGAATTTGCCCCACTAAGGATTTCACAGTAAAGGGATTTGTGATGCCAAAAAAAAAGAAATCTACTGGCTAAGGCTTAATACCATGTCTTTATGGGCCAGGCATGGTGGCTCACGCCTGTAATCCTAGCACTGTGGGATATCAAGGCAGGAGGATTGCTTGAACTCAGGTATTGAAGACCAGCCTGAGCTAACGTGAGACCCTGCCTGTACTAAAAATAGAAGAATTAGCTGGGCGTGCTGGCATGCGCCTGTAGTCCCAGCTACTCAGGAGCCTGAGGCAGGAGGATCACTTGAGCCCAGGAGTTTGAGGTTGCAATGAGCTATGATGATGCCAGGGCACAGAGTGAGACTCTGGTTTTTACAAAAAAAAAGCCCTCACAAAACACCATGTTTTTGCAAAGTTCCTTGCCTTTACATATGTGAAGACTGGAGGGGGTTTTTTGTTTTTCTTTTTCTGGAGACAAGGTCTTGCTCTGTTTCCCAGGCTAGAGTGCAGTGGCATCATCATAGCTCACTGTAACCTCAAACTCCTGGGCTTGAGTGATCCTCCTGCCTCAGCCTCCCAAAGTCCTAGGGTTACAAGCGTGAGCCACCATGCCTAGCCTAAGACTGGAGTTTTGCTTCACTACATTTTTATACTTGTAGCTCTTTTTTTTTCTTTTTTTGAGGCAGAGTCTCTTGCTCTGTTTCCTGGGCTAAAGTGTCGTGGCGTCAGCCTAGCTCACAGCAACCTCAAACTCCTGGGCTTAAGCAATCCTTCTGCTTCAGCCTCCCGAGTAGCTGGGACTACAGGCATGTGCCACCATGCTCGGCTAAGTTTTTTCTATATATTTTAGCTGTCCAGATAATTTCTATTTTTAGTAGAGACGGGGTCTCGCTCTTGCTCAGGCTGGTCTCAAACTCCTGAGCTCAAACCATCCTCCCGCCTCGGCCTCCCAGAGTGCTAGGTATAGCTCTTCTTTCTCTTAAGCTGAAAATCTTGGTTCCTATTTACATTTAAACATTAACCTATTTTGCTTTTTCTGCTATATTTGTTTCAAAATAATGCCAATATAGTACTAACATAAGACTGTAAAAGAAATTTAAGATTGCTCTGTGCTTTTTTTCTGTCAGCAAGGCTAGATCCACTAGGGTGGTCTAATTAAAATACCATGTTTGAAAAGCACATTTGTATGGTTCTGAAGTAAAACCTAAAACAAGACACGTTCAGAGGAGTCTAATCTATCCCTGTCCCATCCTTGTTCCTGCCCTTCCCATGAGTAACCATATCAGTTTTTATCTTTCCCTTTTTGAAAACATAAGCAGATGCATATGTACACAGAGTATATATACATCCTGCATAAAAGCTAGCATACTGTATGTTTTCCCACCCACGGTACTGCACTGTGTGGATACTGATGGACACCTGGGTTGTTTCCAATCTTTGCCTTTCACAAAGAGTGCAGCAGTGAACAGCCTCGTGCGTGTGTCACTTGTACTTTGGGGAGATTCCAGAAGTAGGGTTGCCAAATCAAAGAGTAAATGTACATAATCTTGCTATATATTAATAGTGCCAACTTCCATATTTCATTCCTATAAGCAATGTTTGTGACAGTGCCTTTTCTCCCTACAGCCTAACAGAATGTTGTGAAACTCTTGGATTTTTACCAGTTTCCCAAGTGAGCAATGGTATGTATTTAATAGTATGTCAGGTAGGGAACATTTTTTTTTTTTTCATATTTTTTGCCCATTCTTTGAGGTTGTCTTCAATTTATGAAGATTTCATATATATGGAAAAACAACAGTTACTTCATCAGTTTTCCCTTGAGTCCTGGTTAGGAAGGTTTTCCTCCCCATTCCATCAAGAAGTTCACCTGCATTTTCTTCTGGGACTTAAAAGGATTCTTACGTTTAGATTTCTTATCCATTTGAAGTTAATTTAGATGTACAGTATGAGGGATGGATCCCATTTTATCCCTTTACACATGGTGGTTGTCAGAATACCACTTGCTTAAAATTATTTTTACTACTGATTTTAAATGCCTGCTTTTATCACTCCCTGAATTTCCAAATGTACTTGGATCAATTTCTAGATTTTTTAAAATTATTTTCCATTATTCATGTGCTCATACACTTTTATTTATGGAAGCTATATAACATCTTATATCTGGTAGGGCTGGCAACTGTACCCATTGTTCTCCAGGTTATCTTGCTGTACTTGTTTATTAGGCTCCTTTTGAATCACCTTCTGTATCTCTAGGAAGAAAGTGTGTCATCAGGATCATGTTAAATTTGTAAACTGGGGAAAACTGACAGCTCGCTGACACCTGAGTTTTCTATCCATCAGCATGGTATGCTTCCCTTTGTTTAATTATACTTTTATAGGGATGTTTTATAGTTTGTCATGTGGGTTTAGAAGTTTTGCATATTATGTTTAGGGTTTTGTTCTAGTTTTTATTAGTTTATAAATTGTAAGACAATTTGTAAATTGTCTCAGGTTATAAGTGCTTTTGTTTACACACGCACACACATACCAACCTAGTGATTGCTCTTCGGGTTTTTAATTTGCTACTTCACGAAATTCATACTGTTTGTAGTAGTTTTTCTATTCTTTGGGGCTTTCCAGATATATCACTGTCATGTAGAAAGGGTTCTTGCCTTATTTCTTTTGAGTTCTTATCCCTTTAATTGCTTTTGGAGGGTAGAGGAGTCCCTAATTTTGTTGGCTAGTATCTCTAAAACAATTTTAGTGTATCCGTGGCTTCCACTGGCTTTTGGGCCAAGGTATATGTTTATCCTTTTAGAAAGTCTGCAATTCCTTTTTGTCAAATGTGTTTTTCGCATTCACAGAGATTAGCCTAAGTGCTGCTCAGCCCTCTTACGCCATTGTCTCTCAGCTCCAAACCCACAGGTGACGCTGAGGATTTGCCACGTTGGGGCCAGAATACCGCAGAGGACATCCCTGCTTTGCCAGCTGGCTCCTCCTTAGATCCTGCAGTAGGATCCCTCTAGAGGGAGGCTGGAAAACGGTGCAGGCTCCTACCAGGGCTGTGCTTGGCCACGGCTTTTCATCCGGCAGGGGCAGTTGCTTAGTCTCCAGATTGTTTTGGTTGCTTTGTTTACTGCACAGTTCAAATCTGTCTTATTCTGCCCCTTACAGAAACCAGCACTAACTGGGTAGCCTCCCTCCTTACAGGCCTGAGTTCTGGCAACCTCAACGTCTTTGTTCCCTCAGTACTAGAGTTGCTACATGCTTTGTGCAGATACTGGTACCTGTGATTGCCTTTTGTTCTTTTTTTGAGATATACCATAAAACTCACCCTTTTAAGTATAAAAGTCAGTAGTTCTTGGTGTATTTCAGAGTTGTACGTCGCTCCCCGCCTCAGTCCCTGGCAACCACTAATCTAACCTTCTGTCTCTATGGATTTGCCTATTTCAGACATTTCATATAAATGGGAGTCAAATATGTGGCCTTTGGCTTCTTTTACTTAACATAATGTTTCTAAGGTTCATCCATGTTTTAGTATGTGTATGTCCCTTTTTATGGCCTAATACTGTTGTACGGCTATATACCACACTCTGTTGATGGACATTTCAGTTGTTTCCACCTTTTCTATGAACAGATGTTTTCAATTCACCTGGGCATATACTTAGTTGTGGACTTGTTGGGTTACATGGTAACGCTATTTAACTTTCTGAGGAACTGCCAAGCCATTTTGACAGCTTCCAATTTCTGCACATCCTTGCCACACTTATTTTCCAACTGTTTGATTCTAGCCATCTTCGGTTCTCATTGTGGTTCTGATATGCATTTCCTTGATGACTAAAGATGATCATCTTTTCTGGTGCTTATTAGCCAATAAGCGCTTATCTTTAGACTATTCTAGGGCACTGGTACCGTGCTAACTCATTTACTCTGCACTACAACCACCTTATGATGTAGGTATTACTATTCTGTTTTACAGATGTGAAACTGAGGCATGGCCTGAATAACTTTCCAAAGTCACACAGCCAGGCAGTCTGGCTCCGGAGTCAATCTACATGCCAAATAGGACTTCCAGAAAGGACAACTATAGTAAATGAAATTTTGAAAAAAAATCTAAATTTAGACAATTATAGAAAAGACAAGTGGTAGGTCTGAGAAAATTCCCTAGAAAGGCTTAAAGTGTATAGGAAGACTGAATAGTTAAAATAATTGATAAAAGGCATGAATTCCAATCAAACACAGTGTGCCTTGAACAAGAGAAATATTATAGAAATAAATCCATACTAAAATTCTCTGAAACAAAAAATAGAAATTAAATTAGTATACTTGAACTGCAACAAGAGAAGTCAGTATGAAGGCTTTAGGAAAAAAGCAAACTAGTCATTTCAAGTTTAGTAGGTTATCATATCATGAATTGTGTATTTTTTCTTAAACGGTTATATAAGTGAATTAAACATCATTTAAATGTTTAGAATAGACCGGAAAGTTGTCATTTCTACTCCTCACCCTACCCCCATTAACACAGTTTTTTGGTCTTTGGTCTTTTGTAACACAATGATTCTAAAATTTATCTTGAGGGGAAAATGGGCAAGCCAGTTTTTTAAAAGATTGAAAAATGAACATAAAGCAATTTATATTTAAATAAACTAAAAATTCATAGCAATGCCTATCAGTATTAAGAATTTATCCAACAGTTAGGTATGCAAGTGTACCCAGATATATGACTGACGGTGTTTTCTATAGAATTACTTGTAGCAATTTGTCAAAAAATAGAGAAAGATGTCTATCAACACAAGAGTTCATTTAGGCAGTATCCGTATCATGAAATAATAATATCCTGCTCTGAGAATGAAGTACATAGTTCTGAATGTACTGACAAGGAGTGCTCTGGATTGATATATTGTTGAGTAAATAAAAACATTTTTTAAAAGTACCACATCCCATTTCTTATAGATTATAAATGTAAAGAAAAACTATCTGAAAGGACATGGTAACAGGGCCACACCAGAGTACGGAAGAACCCTGGGGGGGGGGGGGGCGGTTTCACCAAGCACATGCTACTTTCTTAATTTAAATGTGGTATAAGAATGCTGAAATACAAATAGGCCTTGGAAATTTTTCTGAGGCAGTTAGTTCAATAGATGAAAGCCTTCCAAAACACTACAGGGAGCAAACAGCTAAATTCAAGAGGGAAAAAAATAAGAGTTAGATCATATGCCAGGAGGAATTAGCCTAAAGGGTATCAATAAATTTGGTTCAATTCTGCTATTAAAGATTGAATTGTTTCCTACAGGAACAGCCATAAAACAAAATAACACAGGAAAGTTAAATTAAGTGGTGAACCTCGAGGGATTATGCTAGGCAAAAAAAAAGCCAATCCCTAAAGCTTATTCCATTCATACAACAGTTTTGCAATAGAGAACAAATCAGTGGTTTCCAGGGGTTGGGATGGGCAGAAAGTGGGCGGGTGATAGGTATAGTTATAAAAAGGCCATAGGAGGGTCCTTGTGGGTTTGGAACTGCTGGGTCTTGACTGTAGTGGGGGATACACAAATCTCCAAAAAAGAATAAAACTACGTAGAACATGACACGCACAGGCAAACCTGAGGAAATCTAAGAGCTGTAGATTGTGTCAATATCCTGGTTGTGATATGATGGTATCATTTTGGAAAATGTTACCAGTGGGGGAAAATAAGCAAAGCCTACAAGGTAGGTCTCGCTATTGTTCCTTACAACTGCATATTGGATCTATAACTGCTTTGATAAAATTTCAAAATACCTGGGTGGTACCGGAAAGGTTAAAATCAAAGACACAGACAACACTAAATAGTAAGCAAGGCTGTGGAGCAATCAGAATTCCCATGCACTGCTGGTGGCAGTGTAAACTATGTATGCCTACTCCTAGGATTATACCCACTAGAAATGCATACATATATTCATCATCAAAAAGGTTCACAGCACTGTTTGTAATAGCCAACAATGTCCATCAACACAATGACTAAATTAGTATATTCACACAATGGACTTCTATACGGAAATGAGAAATTACTGCTTTGTGCAACAAGCACGAATCCCACAACATTTAATAAAAGCCAGACCCAAAAGAGACACTTTGATTCAACAGAAAACCAATACAGCAATTGATCATATTATAGTCTAAAGGAGAAAATGACAAGCATTTTAAAAATACTCAACAAACTGGAGATAGAGGGAAAGCATTAAGCCTTTCACCATTAAGTATGCTAGCTGCCCTTACCAAGTTGAAGTTCCCCTCTAAGTAGGACAAGGTAAGAGTGTCTACTCACCATTTCTTTTCAACATTATACTGGAAATTCTGGCTAATATGACAAGTAACAGGAAAATTTTTAAAAAGAGGCATATAGATTGGAAGGAAAGAAATGTAACTACTTTCAGATGACACATTCATGTATGAAGAAACTCTAGTCTAAGGGATTAAAAAGCTACGATTATAGTCAGCCCTCTGTATGTTCCAGGCTAATGCAACCAATTGCTGATCAAAAATGTTCAGAAAACAAAACAATAAAAACAAATAAAAAATACAATATATTTACATAGAATTTACATTGTATTAGGTGTAAGTAATCTAGAGATGATTTAAAGTATATGAGAGGATGTGCGTAGGTTATATGCAAATACTGTGACATTTGAGCATCCACGTACTTAGGTATGGGAGGGCTGGTTACTGAAGGATGACTACACTAATAAATGTAGCAAAGTCACAGGACACAAAGTCAACATACAAAATCAACTGCATTTCTATATATGAGCAAATTGGAATTTTAAAAACTATTTACAGTGTTATAAAAATGAACTAATTTTGACAATGTGTAGAACCTGTACACTAAACCACAAAGCATTGCTAAGAAAAGGAAAGAAAACCTAAATAAGCGAAGAGGTGTTCATGGACTGGAACTGTCAACACCAAATTGATCTACTGGACAGCAATATTACAGAGGATTTGAATTAGACAATAATCTTGATATCTATATATTTTTTTTTTCTTTTCCTTTTTTTTTTTTTTTTTTTTGAGACAGAGTCTCGCTCTGTTGCCAGGGCTAGAGTGAGTGCCGTGGCGTCAGCCTAGCTCACAGCAACCTCAAACTCCTGGGCTTAAGCGATCCTACTGCCTCAGCCTCCCGAGTAGCTGGGACTACAGGCATGCGCCACCATGCCCGGCTAATTTTTTCTATGTATATTTTAGTTGTTCAGATAATTTCTTTCTATTTTTAGTAGAGACGGGGTCTCGCTCTTGCTCAGGCTGGTCTCGAACTCCTGACCTCGAGCGATCCACCCGCCTCAGCCTCCCAGAGTGCTAGGATTACAGGCATGCGCCACCGTGCCCGGCTAATTTTTTCTATGTATATTTTAGTTGTTCAGATAATTTCTTTCTATTTTTAGTAGAGACGGGGTCTCGCTCTTGCTCAGGCTGGTCTCGAACTCCTGACCTCGAGCGATCCACCCGCCTCGGCCTCCCAGAGTGCTAGGATTACAGGCATGAGCCACCGTGCCCGGCCGATATCTATATATTGATATATTTATTTATATACTATAAATTGATACATCAATGTAGCAAAAACAATTTTGCAACCGAAGAGTTTTATAAATGTCCATTGAGGCCGGGCGCGGTGGCTCATGCCTGTAATCCTAGCACTCTGGGAGGCCGAGGTGGGTGGATCGCTTGAGGTCAGGAGTTCGAGACCAGCCTGAGCAAGAGCGAGACCTCGTCTCTACTAAAAATAGAAAGAAATTATCTGGCCAACTAAAACTATATATATATAGAAAAAATTAGCCGGGCATGGTGGCATATGCCTGTAGTCCCAGCTACTCGGGAGGCTGAGACAGGAGGATCGCTTAAGCCCAGGAGTCTGAGGTTGCTGTGAGCTAGGCTGACGCCACGGCACTCACTCTAGCCCTGGCAACAGAGCGAGACTCTGTCTCAAAAAAAAAAAAAAAAAAAAGTCCATTGAATTTTAAAGAAATTAACCATGAACATACTAGGAAAATTTCAAAATCCCTTTCAAAAGAAACATGCTTCCATATTGTTTGATCCCATGCAACAAAACTAGACACCTTTCCTCTAAAAAATAGCCTTAACATAATCAAACACTTTAAAATAGTTTTATTAATCTTTGGATAAAGGATATAGAAATTGAAGATATGGAAAAATCTTTGTAGTAGATATTTATTGTTTAGTCAGTACCCATCCCCCTTTTCTGGGAAATGTTCCTTCCCCCACTATCCTCCTTATGATGTTGCCATGTTTATAAATAATTCTACTCCCCACAGTTGGGCAAATCACAGAACTCCACTTCATTCCTGGAGCAGACTACTATTAGGGTAGGATCCTGGCTCAAATTAGGCCAACGAGTTCTTTTTTCCAGGATTTTTGGGAGTCAGGACCAGAAATAATGTCAGATTGGTCTCTCCCGGGGGGGGGGGGGGGGGGGGGTGGCGATGAAACTTTAAAATTTGAGACCTGTCTGTTGTATTTTTCTATCATGTAGGAAAAAAGCGCACTGAACATCACAGAAACTGAACATTAAGAAGCCTCTAAATAAGAGACAGAACCCTACTATATTCTGTGCTGCCAGTTTTTCCTGAGACTCACTTTTAATAAATCAATGCCATTTCTGCTTAAGCTAATTGAGCTTCTTTCAGTTGCAAACAAGAGTCCTGAGGCTGTGGTCATAGAAAATTTCCTAGCCTGAAATAAAAATAGCCAACTGGCTTTTATTGAGTGCTTATTGTATGCAGGTACCGTTTTAAGTACCTACAAATACATTAAAACTCATGCAAACCTTATAAAAATCCCATGAGGTAAGTACTAGTATCCCCGTGTTTTGTACATGAGGAAAATAAGGCACATAGCTAAGAAGTAGCAAAACAGATTCAGGTACCTGGCTCTCCCCTGCATGCACTCAACTAGCGAGGCCACACTGTCTGTCTCCCATATGTGTATCGTATTAAAGAATAAAAATTAAAAACAAAGGAAACGGGCCGGGCGCGGTGGCTCACGCCTGTAATCCTAGCACTCTGGGAGGCCGAGGTGGGCGGATCGTTTGAGCTCAGGAGTTCGAGACCAGCCTGAGCAAGAGCGAGACCCCACCTCTACTAAAAATAGAAAGAAATTATATGGACAGCTAAAAATATATATAGAAAAAATTAGCCGGGCATGGTGGTGCATGCCTGTAGTCCCAGCTACTCGGGAGGCTGAGACAGGAGGATCGCTTAAGCCCAGGAGTTTGAGGTTGCTGTGAGCTAGGCTGATGCCACGGCACTCACTCTAGCCTGGGCAACAGAGCGAGACTCTGTCTCAAAAAAAAAAAAAAAAAAAAAAAAAACAAAGGAAACGAACATGAACTAAATGCTTAGGAATAAAAGTCACATAAGAAAATTATAAATGGGTAAAACATTAAAAGGTGCTCAAACCCACTATTACACAAAGAAATGCAAACTGAGATTTCTTTTCACTTATTGGATTGAGAAAGATTAAAAGATTGCTAATGCCTCAAGTATAGGTAAAGATGGGAAACAGGGACCCCCATGCTACATTGACAGGGCAGTTTGTCAGCATCAGTAATTCCCTTCAGTAATTTCACCTGTAGGGAATTTATACTACAGAAATATTCACTAATGTGAATATTCCTAATGGACAGCAAGGATGAATTTATACAATGCTGCACAGTTTATAACAACAAAAAAAACAACAGGAAATGAAGTTATAGGACACAGACACCCCTGAATAATTCACAACCTTTAAAAAAGAACAAGGTAGATAAAGTGATGCCTGCTTCTTTCCCTGGAAACTAAACTTAAAAAAAAATTAAACAGCACTTAGAGATGATTACACACTTAAAACAGGCAAATGTCCATGGACACTGTACAAAAAAAGGTATGCTACAGAACAGTATAAACACTGTAAGCCCAGTTTTGCAAATATAGTTTGATTCTACTGCTATTTAAAATGTCATATATAAGCATACACAGCAAAAAATATCTAGAACTATATGCTAAACCAGTCTCAGAGTGCTTGCCTTTGGGACCTGGGATTCAGGACTACACGAGGTGATTTTCACTTTATATATATACTTTTACGTTTGCTTGAAATTTTTGTACACAAAAAAATGAGCACACATTATTTTACAATTAAAAAATTTTGCAGGCCGGGCACAGTGGCTCTTGCCTGTAATCCTAGCACTCTGGGAGGCCGAGGCAGGTGGATCGTTTGAGCTCAGGAGTTCGAGACCAGCCTGAGCAAGAGTGAGACCCCGTCTGTACTAAAAATAGAAAGAAATGATCTGGACAGCTAAAAATATATATAGAAGAAAAAATTAGCTGGGCGTGGTAGCGCAGTGGCTGAGGCAGAAGGATTGCTTAGGCCCAGGAGTTTGAGGTTGCTCTGAGCTTGACACCACGGCACTCTAACCTGGACAACAGAGCAAGACTCTGTCTCAAAAAAAAAAAAAAAAAAAAAAATTTTTTTGCAAAAAAAAAAATACAAACAGGCTGTTGGTTGAATCATATCTCAGAGCAAAAGAGAGCTAAGTATTTTTTTAAACTGGAAGAAAATGTTTACAGTTGTATAAATGAAAAATACTGTGCCTAAAAAAATTCAGAGCAAGCAGAGACAAATATATAAAAATGATAAAATTCAACATGAATATTTCCACTAATGTTAACACAATATATAAGTGTCTAAGTTCCTCATAAGTTAATTATCAAAGGTGAACAGATTTTATACCTATGCATATTTAAACAGTAAACTGCCATGTAGAAAAATTCACTGCCTCCCTAGCAAAATAAGAGTTTCAAACAAAAACTAGCAAAAATAAATGGAGTTATAAAATTCAGTGACTACAAAACTGTGTAAAAATAGGTACACTTAAATATATTGCTAGTACTACTCTAAACTGGTGTCTTTTTTCTAGAAAACAATCTAATTAACAAGATTTATCAAAACTTGTTTTTCATATTCATAAAATATTCTGATTAATTCTGCTTTGGGGCATATATCCTATGGAAATAACCCTAAGTAATGGTAATCACAGAAAGAAATATACCAAGATATCAGCACAATGCTATTTACAATAAGGATTTGCAAACACATACACACACTAACTAGAAGAGTCAAACAAAATGTACTACCGAGCCACATGGAATAAAGCTTTTAAAAGTGAAAATTATAGACTGTAAATATAGACTAAGCCAATATTCAGAAATGTATAAAGTTTTAGGCCAAAATAAAAAAACACAATATAATGTGGATTCACTGATTTCAACCATATAAAGTATATATGTCTTTGTTGACAATGATTAGAAATTAATGTGGAAAGATGCAACTTTATAATCTTTAAAATTCTTATTTCAGTAAGTTTAAATTCATGAGACACAAAATAAATATAAGAGATTTCAACAGTCCATCTTTAAAAAATAGTATTTCATCTTTACATCTAACAACTAAATTCACATTTCACAAGTTTAAGGAAAACTTAATCTTTTTATCTCAACTCCAAACCTACTCTCTGTCTGATTTTCTTAGGAAATATACAATGTTCAATTGTTCACCTCGGGTCTAATGAGTTTTAAAAAGAAAAAAACAACTACTTATGAGAAATAAAATAGGAATTTTAAAAATTCTCCACATTTAGGCAAACATTCTGTAAACTGTCTACATTTTTTACTCATTTAGCACACAGCATGCCCAGCAACTTCGTATAGCATCACACATACCTGATGCGATGACTGGATCTGTCATAAGTTCCCGAGTTATTGGACATACGAACTCATCAGGAATTCCAGAAGAAAGAGATTTAACCTTGGTCCTGAGCTCTTCAATTTTCCTCAGCAATTTACTACGCAGCCCTAGAGATTCTGGAAAGAAATTATTGTTACAGCTGGAGAACTAGTGGTAATCCTTATTATGCAAGTCTTTCACAAATAGAGATTTTATCAACTACAACCATCTTCCGACATAACTCCTTTACTATTTGGGACTGTTTCCTTAATAAATCTTTATAGTACAGAGTACTATATTGCTAATATATATCAGCAGCTAATAGCTAGCGTATTTTAAACAACCTTAGATTCTGAAAGTTCAAGAATTTCAGGTTGCCAGACATTTAATATATTCCACAAAATCAAAAAAGGCTTATTATTGGTTAATTTGTGCATACAACAAAAAATTTTCTAAAAATCTTTTTTTTTTTTTTTTTTTTGAGAGTCTTGCTTTGTCACCCTGGCTAGAATGCAGTGGCATCATCATAGCTCACTGCAACCTCAAACTCCTGAGCTCAAGTGATCCTCCTGCCTCAGTCTCCTGAGTAGCTAGGACTTCAGGCACACCCCACCATGCCCAGCTAATTTTTTCTATTTTTAGTAGAGACGGGGTCTCACTGTTGTTCAGGGTGGTCTCAAACTCCTGACCTCAAGCGATCCTCCCACCTCGGCCTCCCAGGGTGCTAGGATTACAGGCATGAGTCTCTGCGCCTAGTCCTAAAAATCATTTTTAAAGATGTTTGGGTTAATAATATAAAAATGCCATGTTATAATATTTTTAACTTAATGAAGTTGGATATATTTGCTGATTCTTATAGAAGTACGATCACAAATAAAGCTCACCCGTTTGTCTAAAACTACATGCACAAGTTTCATTTGTTTTTATTCTTGGTTTTAATTTTTAAAAATTATCTTAATTTTTTAAAAGAGATTCTCTGTTGCCCAGGCTAGAATGCAGTGGCATCATCATAGCTCACTGTAAACCTTGAACTCCTGGGCTCATGTGATCCTCTCCCACCTCAGCTTTCCAAGTAGCTGGGACTATAGGCACACACCACCAGCTAATTTTTTTTGTTTTTTGTAGAGACAGGAGTCTTGCTATGTTGCTGAAGCTGGTCTTGAACTGGCATCAAGTGATCCTCCTTGCCTCGGCCTCCCAAAGTGCTAAGATTACAAGTGTGATCCACCACATCTGGCCTTAATTTTTAATTTTAGGGGGTCTAGTATAATTAATTTTAGGAAGCTTATTGTTCCTGGATTTACATTTTCAGAACTAGTTGACAATTCTACTTTAGGTTGTGGCATTTGGGGGGGGGGGGGTAGAAGAAAAGAATTACATTTCAGAATGCCTTATAGTTCCCATATAAAGCCAAACCAACTTTCTATTGGGAGATAATTCTCCACGGTGCTTATAGATGTCTCAGGGCACCCTTTGTCTCAGACAATCTTTTTAAGGATGTTGCAAACATCCTTGGAAGCTAGAGATGGTGTCTCCCTCCCAGTCAGAGGGCAGATTTGTTTCTTGACCAGTATAAAGATAATGTCTCCCTCTTGGGCTCATTTGCTTGCAGCCCCCTTATAAGACTGGGGATTTCATATGCTTAGGGTTCCTCAGCTGAAACACAAACATAAATCACCCCCATGAGACTTACTGGGACTGGGGAATCAATTAGAACATGAAGCTCCTGCAGCCTGCTGCGCCACGAGTAAGACACTGTTTAAATCCATTTGGGCTCACCGCCCGTATCTGTGTAAGTGTGGCAAGTCAACCTAGTAGCCGCCTGCTGCTTAGGGCTGCTTCCTGTGACTCCTTTCCTATGTAATTCACTGAAACCAAACTGAGGACTTTTAAAACAATTTTTTAAAAGTGCTACAACATAAATCAACAATTTCCTTACATGTTGAATGATTCTGCAAAAATATACATGACTCAAAGAGATTCCCTCAGATCCTTTATGAAATCACTATCCAGATTCAAGAGAAAGCTAGTTCAACGCAAAAGTGCCTATTTAGGGAAGGGTGCCTCTAAAATCAAGCACATTGTTGCCTGATCACCACAGACAGTATCAATGTAACAAGCCTGAGAAACGCTCACTCATGATGGTTTATTGAGTCCAACTCTTCCCAGGATGGTCCCATTCACAATGCTGCATTTTTCAAGGGTTAGCCAAGCTGTGTATTTTTTATTTTGCCAGGCAAATATAATGAAGGGCTTAAAAGGAGTTATAATGATGGACCGTGTACTCTAAGCTTAAGGAGAGAAATAAGAGTGGAGATATTAATAATTTAACAAGTAGGTAAGAGCAGCATATTGAAGATTTTGATGAGATCAGGGTGTGCTGAGGTGGCAGTACTGGAGGATGAGGATGGTAGAAAATCTATTATGACTGGGGTATATGCTTCCTGATCATTTGCCAAGTGAAAATCCTCCATCTAGGTAGAGATAGGGCTTGATAAACTGTCATGAGTGTTTCTAGAACATGCTTATAATTAGACAGTAGCCTTCTCATTTAAAGGGATAATTATACAACTTATAATAAGAAAAGGATATAAGAACATTTAATATTCTGGGGAAACAGTATATTTTCTTATCTGTCAAAATTATTACACATATGTACTAGTATTTAGAATGCTAATATTTATAATAGAGAATATAGAAGGCCTAATTCAAAATTCCCCAGATAAGAAAAGGTTAAATTGGGTGTTATCCTTGTCCAATTTTAATACCATTTAACAATGAAGTCAGATCACCTTGCCCTCAGGAAAGCATTTACCAAACCATATCCCCAGAACTTAACCAGAAACAAACATCTCCTTTTGTGTTTGAGGGCTGGAAAAAAGTGTTTTGAACTTAGCTTTTCAAAAGAAAGGACTCCCTACCAGCTGAGGGCTAAGAAACCCTCAGTCCAGGTAATGGGCAAAATCTGGCTGTTTGCTATAACCCTGAAAAGGCATCTGTCTGGTTCCTGATGACAAGTTTAAAAATGGGCCACCAGCTCCTGTCCTCCCCCCTCCTTTCCCCCTTTGTCCAACTCTAGAAATGCTACATAATTGAGAGTTTGATGGAATCTAGAAATTAATAACCATCAAATATACTGAACTAAACTCTGAAGACCCAAGGAATTAGAAGGTAAATGGGTTCCAGAGTGGGAGATGGGAAATGACAGCTTAGAGCAGAGACCTGGGTATGTGAATGGAAGAGAGACCTTTCTACTCATGCCCCTTACTCTCCCAACTTTTTCCTCTAAGTATCATTGCCAAAGCAGCACTATGAGCATCACCTGGAGGCTGGGTAACAGGACTGAGCTACAGCCTGGAAACTAACAAGCACAGACTATGGTGTGGTCACTCTCCATTGCCGTAACAGAGAACAACAGAAACAAAAGCTGGTTTCTTAGAATGAAAGCTTTAAAAACGGCTTTTTATTTTTATGTATTTTTTTGAGATAGGGTCTCACTCTGTTGCCCAGGCTGGAATGCAGTGGCATCATCATAGCTCACTGCAACCTCAAACTCCTGGACTCAAGTGATCCTCCTGCCTCAGTCTCCCAAGTAGCTGGGACTACAGGCATGCCAGCACACACAGCTAATTTCCTATTTATTGTAGAGAAAGGGTCTTGCTGTGTTGCCCAAGCTGGTCTTGAACTCCTGGCCTCAAGCAACCCTCTCACCTTGGCCTCCCAAAGTGCTGGGATTACAGGTGTGAGCCATAGCACCTGATCTTGCCTTTTTTTTTTTTTAATAAATTTTATTTTAAAAAGTCAAACTTCTAAACAGAAGGATCCAGAGAAACCAAGAGAAGGCATAAAACCTATAGGAAAGAAAAACATAACTATAGGTTCAGTAGAAATTTTTAAAAGAGGACTTAGAGAAGATGAATTTCTCTGAAGCCTCACAAAAAAACCAGAGCAATTAGACAGCAAACTCAAATCACATGGATATTTCCAACAAAACAAGATAGCAAGGTATCCTCAAGAACCCCACAATATAAGTGGGTGAGGACAAACCACCATAAAACGTGTGGTTGACATCTGAGTAGAAGGAAGCAACAGGACATCTGACAGGCCTGAGAAAAGGAGACCCCACAATGTCCAATGAGTACTTGCTGGAAAGTGGGGTGGGCCCACCAAGAGAGCAGCTGAACTGAAGTGTTATGCCCCTTCCAATCATGGTCAGTGCACAGTAACTAGATTTGAAGGGACTGTTTCACTTTAATTGTGTATAAAGCAAAAATGGTAAATGTTCAATTACTTAATATATGCAGTTATAGTTAGGCAACAAGTGAAAATCTGCATATTCAGGTATTACTACGAACTGAAACATGAAACTTTCAAAATCTAAGGATGTGAAGACAATGTATAAAGGTTGAAAGAAATTCAATATTATTTTTAAATTAGAAAATGATTTAAAATGTCTTGTGTGCTTTTATGACTTCTTGGAAAGAAAAGACCAAAAGAAAGAGTGAATCCTTTGAATAAAATCTTATTCCCAATTAGGCATCTACAATTGATGAATATAAGCGTAAACACTGACATGATACAAAATAGTTCCTTGGCATCTGTCACTCCAAGTTTCTGCCATTTTATCATCTACAGCAATTCAAAACTCCAAGATATGCAGCAATTTGCAAGGTTCCCAAGGCCCAGATAGAAACTGAGGCCAATGAGCAGATGGAAGCCATGTGGCTTGTTGTGGACCTACTGCTTGCCTAATACCACATCTAAAAGTGACCACCTTGCTCTTCATACCTTTCATACTTTATGCCTTTTGAATGAGATATTCAATCTTATAGTAGTATTCACAAACTCATGGATTTACAAATGTCTTAATGGCATATCCTTCTCAACAGCAAGGATCTTTTGAACCTATAATCTGTCTGGACATTCCTTATGCAAATGTAGTACTAGATATAAGGAGTTATTTCCTAACAAAAACTGTATGTCTTTTGTACCCTAAGTTGTCATTAACACAATCCTAGAAAATGATTATCCTTGGTTAAAGCACCAGATTCAAACATATTCACATCTACAGAAACATCCTTTATTGTATATCTATAAAAGATTCATTGAAAAAAGATATGATAGACTGTTCAATTCCTTAAAAATATCTTTTAAGTGTCAAACATAATAGATATACTACTTTGGTCTCTAACACTCCAATGTACTTTACTGCACAATTAATCAACTTCCTTCACATGCTGAATGTTAAACAAATTCTGATTTATTCACATTGACATAGGCCCTTTTTTAAGTTATAACACAAAGTCAAATGTAAGTAAAATAGTTATGCATAAAAAAGTAAAATTCATTAGCATATATACTTATCAGTTCACCTTTTAACACATTTGTTTCTAAACCAAATTTTATCTCTATTAGTCCAACTGACTGTTTTGAGGAAAAGTCTGCTTTTCTCAAAATTCAAGGCTAAAAGAAATTCACTGTAGCCTAAAATAGCACTTGTAGAAGATCAAAGTTAGCCTCTTGATTCTTTATATTGAAAGTTTTGCAAAAACTTAAATACTTTACGATGAGAAAAAAAATAAATGTTCTAGTCTATTTATTTACTAATTTATTCTATGTTTAATTTGTTGAGTTTGCTAACTTTCCAAACCTTCACCACAAGCATAAAGCAGATTCTTTATTTACTAGCGAATATACAACATTGTTTCCATTCATAATAATGATTTTTCAAATTCAGCTATTAGATCACTACAGAACTCATTTAAATTATATTTCAATTTTGGCTTGGGCCTGATAATTCCAAAACCCATTTCACTGAACTTTAAATGATTACTATCACCAAACCTGAGATTCACCCTTCAAAAACTATTTCAGGCCATTAATTGAATCCTATAAGAATGAATGCCTTATTCTTTCTTTACCTGGCTATACAAACTGAATTCTACTTCAATTAATTGTTTTCATATGTTTCTCTTATGTTTTCACACATCTTTTGTTGAATCTGAAATTATTTTATATTATCAAGTACTTCTACTTGATAAGATACTGTTAAGATTTCATTGTGAGAGATCAATGAGAAATCAACTAAGATGCTAATTTCATCCAAATTTAAAAAAAAAACAAAGCTGCACTCTATTACCTAATCTCAAGAGGAATGAGTAAATTAGAAAACAAATATTAGAGATACAAAAGTGACTCTCATGGTATGACCCGTGTATAGCATATAACCACTCAACCTAAGTATTTTCACAAAATCATCCTTCTGTTAACTCCTTAAAAGGCCATAAACTTCCAAGGGGTTTAAACAGGCTCACATACTGTATTTACTATGTAAGGAAAGTATACTACTGTATTTTAAAATGGCTTTAAATAACAAATATTTTGTTATTTCATTCTTCATTAACAATAAATCTCAACATGAATATCCTATTTCCTAAGCTTTCTGGTTAACTAAGATTTTACTACAGCATAATGGTAATAGCATCTGGCTATGTTTATTAGAGCATGATGCTAAGAATCCAAACTTGTTTTTGATAAGAATCTAGTATTCAGAATAAACAACTCTTACAACTCAAAAATAAAAAGACAAATAACCCAATTTAAAACTGGGCAAAGGATCTGAATAGACATTTCTTCAAAGAAGATATATAAATGGCCAATAAGCACTTGAAAGATGCTCCATGTCATTAGGTAAAGGCAAATTAGAACCTCGATGAAATACTACTTCATAACTACTGGGATGGCTATAATCAAGATGACAGGTAATAAGTGTTGTACTTGAATAGTAAGAGGAAATGACTAATGTAAATAAAACCATCCTCAGAGTAAATACTAAACATTGTTTTCAAGATCGCCTAATCTTACCAATTTTCAAATCATCAGCCAGACTTTCTTTCGTAAGATTCAACAGTTCTTTTCCATCAATGTTATTTATCTTGAAAATACCAACAAGGTCTTTTAAGCCTTGGGTACAAAGCCACGTTGAGACATCTTCCTCTGACCAATCTTCAGTAAATTGCTTCAGCTGATCTTCCGTGCTCCTTGCTTAAAAAATAAAAAAAGGTAAGTGAAATAACAAAAGTATTTCTTTTATCAACATTCTCACTTTGAATTACAAAGTAAATGAAATTTCCTTAATCTGTTTCACTACTTTAACTTCAAGAATTTCAAAAAATCAAATATTACTATGTATACTTAAAGTATTATTTAATACTACATTAAATACTCCTTTGGAACTTTTTCCTTTTCACTCCAGAAAAACAATTTTTCTTTATTATATAAAATTCATACCAGCAAATGTATTCTATTTGCTCCATCATCTGCATATCAGCATGACTATTTGGTTAATTTTGACAGTGATAAAAATAAAACTCCCAAATTATATGGCAATGTTGCTTGATGAGGCCAAAAATAAAACCAACAAAATACAAGTGTAACTTCTATTCTGTCCTCAGGCTATATTTATCTGAAAAATTAGTATAAAGTATAAATAAACAGCTTACAAAAGCAAGGAGGGTGTGATACACATAAATGTGGACCCAAAAGCATTTACCAACAGCTTTAACGTAGGGCAGCTACCTTGACCCTACCTTGACACTGGCTTCTCTAAATTATTTTTAAATTGAATGTGGATGTATACTTCATATGAGAAAAGCCATGTGAATAACATGTCAAAAGATTTACTGAATTTCCAATTTTAATGGTGAGTGGGGTTGAAATGGATTGAAGATGATGTCTTTACTAACCTTGGTAAAGTGTTTCCACATCAAATTGCCAGATGTTCACTGTTTTGTCCATTGAACCAGTAGCAAGTAAAAGAACATTGGGTGCAAAGGCACAAGTTGTGACATACCTAGTTAATAAAAACAACTATTATATATCTTCTGACTAATTGTTTAAATATATTAATACAAAGTGAGTTTAAGTTCAGACCTGGTGTGCTGAGTCAACGTGTAAAGTATATTCTCAGTATTCTGAAAAACAACAAAAACAGCCTTATATTCAGGCAAGAGTAAAGTTTCTGATAAAGACTCAGTTGATAGAAATGGGTATATCCTATCCATCCTCTAATATTTTCATTATAAATATTACTAACATTTATACAGTAATATAGTATCACTAATGATATAAATAAATACTACTAATGTAAGCTGAAACTTCTATGGATGATAGAGAATGGCATATGTAACTACTAGTATTACCAGGTATTTATTTCACTCTTTCTCAATTACCAGCATTGCTGTCCACTGACCACCACCTTAGAAATGTTTAGTAGAGTAGAGCCTTGGCATTTGCTGAACTGTTTAAACCTTAGTAACTAGTAACCTAAACGTCTACTATATGTCATAATTTGTATTTCTGATATGGCATCTGACTTGTACACATTGCAGGACTTTCTTCACGCTCATGGAACTTTGTCTTTACCCACATGGATCAGCCAAAAACTCCCATTTTTCTAAGTCCATGATAACCTATTCTATCTTACGCTACTCTCCAAAATCCAGCCAAGATTCTAAGAATAGTAGGCTACTTTCAACTATGCTCTCCAAAAACCCTGGGGTAAACATTCACTCTTTGCTGTTATGGAAGCCTGGTGTAAAAGTTTAATAATTGCAAGTGATCTTTTCGATATTGGTACTCTTTAAATCTGTATTTTCTATGATCAGATATAAAATCTGTCCATCTTAAAATTATCATTGAGGCCAGGAGCAGTAGCTCATGCCTGTAATTCTAGCACTTTGGGAAGCCAAGGCAGGAGATCGCTTGAGCCCAGGAGTTCCAGACCAGCCTGGGTGACAGCAGGTATTGAGGCGTATGCCTGTAGTCCTAGCTACTTGGGAGGCTGAGGCAGGAGGATCATTTGAACCTAGGAGTTGGAGACTGCAATGAGCTATGATGACGCCACTGCATTCTAACCCAGCAACAGAGCAAGATTGTGCCTCCAAAAAAAAAAAAAAATCATTATTTGAATATTTAAGGGCTTGTCCCAGAATAAATACTTTACCTGCATAATATTTAGCATTTATGAAAATGTATATATTATATCCTTGGGTATCCTAAGCAGAAAAAATATATATTTTTTCTATCATGCCTAACTAAACTTGAAGCTCAGTAGTCTAATAAACATAACTTAGATCACACATAAGATTTTGATATACTTACAGTATTATATACTATGACAGACTTATCCACTGATCTTTAAAAGAAAAAAGAAACTAGGTGAAAATTTCTATATGAATAAAGTACAGCATTTGTGTAATTAGTATTTTTAAATCATTTTAGTAACTTTTTTAGAAAAGGCTGAAATATTAACATACATTTAGAATATTTTTTTGTTTATATATATATGAACTTTTATTCAAAAACTACATGCCATATATAAAATTTATCAGAAAATTATAAACTTTATTAAAACAATAGCATATCCTATTTATACTACATAGCCATAAATAGGACAAGCATCTGTGATATATAAATAAGTCATAATTCCATATCAAGTTAATAACTCAAAGAGAAAAACCATTATAAGGAAAAGCTATTACTTGCTACTTGGTTTTGTTTCCTATAGCATTATTCTTTACCACTGATATGGCTGTGTCTTAATTAGTAATCAATGTATATATGTTTTGATCATGATCCATTTTTGAAAATTATAATTCTAAACTTGATGTTGACTACATGCGTTCTTTTAATGGTATAAAAATTAAAAGCAACCATCTGGGGCTATTCTAACAGGGAAAAAGATAATCGTGCAAAGAAAAATACATTATAACAAAGTACATAATTAAAAACAAAGGACAGATATGCTTCTATTTGGCATTTTCCCCTCATTAAAAACAGTCTTTATGCCACATGATATACACTGCAAGGTCAGAAAACATATCAGCAATACAAGTGGTACTATTCTCTGTAGAGCATTATTATTTGTACTTATTATTATTAAAAGGTAAGTGATTATGGTCTGACCACAGGATTCATACCTATTAGAAGGTTTAAAATTCCTTGTTCGGTAAAGTAGGCCATCCAATGATCATGATGGATATTAACTACAGAATCTTTGTCATAAGTTCAAAATAAAAATTATACTTTAAAAATTCAAATATAAAATAAAGCACAAGAAGATAGGAAGTAAATACAGTTGGCCCTTCATATCCACAGGTTCGTCTCTGGATTCAACCAGCCACAGATCAAAATATTTTTAAAAATAAATTTAAAATAACAGTAAAAATACAAATAAAAATACAGAATAACTACTTCCATAACATTTACATTGTATTAGGTATTATAAGTAATCTAGAGACGATTTAAAGTATATAGGAGGCTAGGATCAGGCGATAGGCAAATACTACACCATTTTACATGAGGGACTTGAACATCCACAGGTTTTGGTACCCCTCCTGGATCCAATCCCCTGCACAAACTGAGGGACGACTGTAACGTACTCTGGATGTCAAAAAGGGATATAGCTTTAAATATGAAATTCCATCTAAAACAGTGAGAAATAACATTGGCAGCTAACATTATTTGAGTATGTATATGCGAGACATAATTTACAGATACTCTCATTTGGTCCTAAATTCCTCAAGGTACAAGTTATTATTTATGGAATACCTCAAATTCTTAGGAAAAATTCTATTACTTTTGAGCATCCTTAAAAAAAAAAAAAGTAATGTCAACAAGATAGCAGAACAGAACTTCCCCTCCCAGAAACATCAATTTGAACAACTATCCACACACAAAAATATAATACCTTCATAAAAGGTAAGGAAACCAGGTCTCTAGCTATAGCAACATGGTGGGCGGTGAGGAGCACATTAAACATACTTTTAAAGATTCTTATGAAGACAAAAGAAAAACTGATCAACTGAAACCACTAGATTTTTTTTTTTTTTAAATAAGTGAACTGGTCATTGGGTGAATTGGCTTTTGTTTAACTGACCTGGAGCCCAGTTCTGCTTAAGCCTGGCTCTTCTAAAGGATGACTGCCAAAATTTCATTTGGAGCTTGGTGGAGCCCAGCTATGCTAAGTCTACATAGAAAATGATCTTCCCCTCTAGAACCCATTCATTACACTGTTTCTCAACTATAATCCTCACTGGTGTCAAAAAACAAAACAAAAAAACTAAAAGGAAATTCTACCTTCTGAGACTGCCACTAGATGCAATTAAAACTAATCCTTGGGCCGGGCGCGGTGGCTCACGCCTGTAATCCTAGCACTCTGGGAGGCCGAGGTGGGCGGATCGTTTGAGCTCAGGAGTTCGAGACCAGCCTGAGCAAGAGCGAGACCCCACCTCTACTAAAAATAGAAAGAAATTATATGGACAGCTAAAAATATATATAGAAAAAATTAGCCGGGCATGATGGCGCATGCCTGTAGTCCCAGCTACTCGGGAGGCTGAGACAGGAGGATCGCTTGAGCTCAGGAGTTTGAGGTTGCTGTGAGCTAGGCTGACGCCACGGCACTCACTCTAGCCTGGGCAACAGAGTGAGACTCTGTCTCAAAAAAAAAAAAAAAAAAAACTAATCCTTGATGTATCACTTGAGAAGCAGGGTCATGATTAGTGATATTTATAAGCACTATATTGGGAAAAGAGAAATTAGGGTAACAAGCAAGAGTCCACATATGAGAACAGCAAACAGTAAGGCTGAAAATGTAGACAAGAACAAAAATACAAAGCACCCTGAGTGCCTGCCCAAGGAATTCACACAATTTCACAGGCAACAGATAGCCAGTCATGAGGGCAATGGAGTAGGTTCACTTGCTGATGAGGTATAGGAATAAATGTGAGAAGCAAAAGGCCAAATGTGAAGAAACTATCAGAAGTCCACTGAACCCAAGCAAGCAAAATGGAGACTATGAACAGAGACCTGCAAACTTGTGGAGACAGAAAGGATTTTAAACTCACCTCCTACCACGTCTAACTTGACTAATATTGATTCAAAGGAAGACCCAATAGGATTTGATAATTCATTAGATTTTTGAGGGAGGGAAATTAGGATTAGTTTTCAATATTTTGAGATTTGAATTTGAGAAACAAGGAGAATAATAGCTCACTATAAATAGGTACAAAATAAAATACTTTGAAACTACTGAAACAATATAAAACCCCAAAATATTTCCTAAATTGAAGCTGAACCAACATCAAAAACTACAACTGTTTGGTGCCTTTGGTTATACACTTTCTGCCCTGCTATGGCTCTTCCCTGACTTTTCAGTACACACATTCTACCACAATGTGCACCATCACCTCTATCCGACTTCCATTTTGAGGCAGGTACTAATATTCAAGCTTTTTGATACTCCATTCCTACAGTTTCATGGTACTCTAAACCACAACTCTGCTCACTCAAGAATAGAAGAGAAAACATCTTATACCTAGACAGCTATTGGACAAGATCAACAATACATATAGTTATGTGCTTGATAGGGAAGAACATATAATATGGACTCCAGGGAGATCTGTGACACTGTAGTGATGTGGTACCGCCACCCACGTCAGAAAGCACACAAAGATTTTATTCCACACTACCTTTGTACAATAGCAAAAAAAAACCCTAATCAAATTAAATTACCAACAATTATTTCTTAAGGTCAAGTATGTTCCTAAGGCTTAAAGAATTTTACACTTTCAGCATTTTTACTTTAAATGTATTTATGTTTCTTATCATTCAGAAAGGGTTTACAGTCTCTTGCAAAGAGGTAGCAAAAACAAGATAAAAATTATATGAAGAATCTGAAGAGGAAGAGAACATAAGGATGGGGGTGGGGAGAGAAATGAAGATTAAGGTTAGTATCCAAAACACATGGCATAAGATCCAGTCCACTTTGCTAAAGGACGGCTGAACGTTTGGTTCTGAGCTTCTTCAATAGCAATGCAACAAAGGCACTATGATCAATTACAAAATTTAAGATAGAAACACAAAGCTACTACTTAGCAAAAAAAGACATCAATTCCTTAGACTGAGATCTGACAGAACTATTTCCCTCAAGGTGTCTATAGAGAGGATGCTATGAAACACAAAGTCCTCAACAACTCTTCCTAAAAGAATGTAAGTTTCAAAGAGTTGTTCTGTAATGCCCCTCAGTATAAGCCAATGGCTAAAAGCTCAATTCAGAAATCAGAAAGATAGGATAAAGTGGTATGTTATACAACTCCCTGATGTTCTGGATTACATAAAAATAATGTGCATTATATGTAATATTTAATAAACATATCAATTATATCCCAAACATAAGTAATAAATGCTTTACCTACATTTTCTTATTTAAAATTCATAACAATTTAATGACAGAAGTGCTATTATATTCTCCATTTATAATTCAAACAATGAAGCTAAGATACGGAATTAGAACATGTTCAAGGTCACACAGCTAGTAAAGAGCAGAGCTAGGATTAAAACTCAGTTCTATATGATCCTAAAACCCATGTTTCTGAATTTTACACTTGCTAGAATATCTTCCCCCATGAATACACTAAAACTGATTCATAATAGGCACATACCCTGATAGTTTTATCCTAAAAACTTAGAAAGCAGATGGTATGGCTATTCAAATTTCACTAAAGCTCTCACAAGACATCTAATTTCAAGCAATACAGTATCTGATAACCCTCCATGACAAACAAATTGTAAAATGTCCTCTCAAGTTACTAAATGAACTTATTCAATTGTAGCAATTGCAGAGAGTGTAGGGGGAAAAAAGATGATTTGGATTTTGGGAAAGGTGACCTTAAACCTTCTTCTGGTAGTCATTACTAAGCAAGAGAGACTTGTTCATTAAAGCCACTGATTCATGACAATAAAACTCACATATTTACAAAACAGGTAAAATATAAAAAGCATCTTGTTGGGGAGAGAGGGAACATTTACTTCTCATCCCTTCTGGAGTAAGATTCCTGGCCTCCTTCCTCCCTCTTGCTTAGCAGGAAAGGAATTACAGAGGACTGGAGAGTTTGGGGGAAGATGCTGGGCCGTGTGGCTCAGCCCCTTCTGATCTTCTTTCTGATCTGGCCCCTACAGGGGCGTTTGCAGTGGTCTATGCTGCCCAAGAGCAGGTGGGCAAGTTGGTTGCAGACTGAAAGTCATCTTATCCATTCTGTCAGTCTGTCTGTCCTGTATTTCTCTCTCATTGGTCTTCAACTCAAGGAGAAGAAAAGAGGGTGTTAGTTATTAAACTTTTAAAATCCTAACAATTGTGGGCATTTTAAAAACTGGTTTCCAAGGAATCTGAACTACTGAGACTTTATGGAAAGAGGCAGCTTCTATCTTAAAGACTGACCCTTCTTGTTTGAATAGAAGCCAATACATATAATATTTGTTTTATCTGGTTGGATCAAGAGAAGTAGGATGGAACAAAAGACAAATTCTGCTAAGGGGCCAGAGGAAAGTTATCAGAAATGTGGAGGAAGCTGAAGGTAAAGAAACTTCCTACATGTTTTGCTACATGACATGTGATGCAATCATAGCTCTGAGGGCCAGTGGAATGTGAGCAGATATGAAAACCCAGGTGCCTTGTGCTATGCCAGACACTGAAAAGACCTTCAAAGATGTGAAATAATGCCACTCTTCTCACTATATTTAATTTTTCCTTAAACAAGTTAATATGCAATAAGTTTATGATTATTGTTTTTAAATGAATTTTAAAATACTTTAGAATTTTCTCAATTTTATTTTCTAATATTATAAATAGTGATAGATATAACCCACATAAGCAAAGGCTCTTTGGGGTCCTGAATAACTTTTTAGAGTGTTAAGGAATCTTAAGACCAAAAAGTGAGAACCACTGATCTAAATCATGAGTCATTCTTTACTTCACCATTGGCACCCATCTCCGATAGCCAGGCCTAGCAAGTTAGAAATGCTTTACAAGTTTCAGTAGTTCTCCTATATCTGCTAGATAAAGTTTGAACAAGTTCTAACAACATCTTAGGTCCTTATCATCTTTACAACCTATTTTTCCAGCCTCATTTCCCTTTATTCCTTTTTACGTTTATCACACATTTTAATCTACTCCAGAATTTCCTGCCTCTTGGAATGCCCTTTCTGTTCTCCAACCCTCCCATATCTGCATATGAACTCCACACTGCCTCTTACACACCCACATCTATCTATGCCTTATACACCTTCCTTAGCATACCTTCTGTCCTACAATCACATTCTGTTGTTCATTCGTTTTTCCTACTAGCCATTTAATCCATCTTTTAGCCTACTCACTTTTTTTCACTGTCACCCTCTTTCTCGTATGTATCCAATCTATCTTACCAATGATTTTTAATCAAAAATGGCATCTATTATTAACTAATTGATTTATTCTTATCTATCCACTCACCAAGTATGGTTTAAACATGTCTGTTAATTCTTCTAAAAAACTAAATGTTTATATTTCCAACTCATTCATTTGCCTGTATGTTTATCCAAATATACTAAGAATATTCAGGAAAATATTTGAATGGGACCTTGAGCAACAATATATACCCCAAATAATTTAACAGTGTAAACTTCCATTTATCCAGAATGATTGGGAAAGGTATATTCCAGTTAATATGTTAGTTATCTAAGGGTCACATATATACAAACTGACAAAGAATTACAATGCTATAAAAATGAACTTAACACAAAGCAATATTGAACATCACTTAATATTTCTTCCATGATTTAGAGCGTAAGGATATGTCAGGATCTTTCAGTATTATTAGGTTATCACCATGATGAACATCAACTATGGGAAAGAGACTTAAAACATCTTCAAGAGCACAGTGTCTTATACTTCCTTTTATATGCCCTGTTGCAACTGGCAGACAGCAGGGCACACAGAGAACCACAAATACTTAAATTTCATATAATCATTTGTCAATTAACCTGTGCCCCAAAACAACAGAAGGAAATCAGTTTTATTTGCTTAAATTTTCCACTGATTTAAATTCTAGGTCAAAGGGGAATTACATAAATGCTTTCTGATGATAAACAATATTCATCTTTTGAGATGAAAAAGCCGCATCTAAAACAATGGCAACATAACTAATTATTTGGCTGACTGTTAGACAAGAATTGAAGCATATGGAGGAAAGAACCAATAGGCTTAGTCCAGAAGTTTCAAGCAGAGATTAGGAGCCTAAATGTCTTTGCTGGTACAAAAGCTGCTGTGAAGAGCCATGAATGTGGGGGGCTGGAATGCTATGGCCTGAGAGATCAGACAGGAAAGTTTTAGAACGTCTATCTAGTAGCAAGAAGGAGAAAACATACAAAAGTAATTAAAATGAAAAGAGTATACAATTACCTAACACAATAAACCTTTGAAAAGGAAAAAATTGAAAATTTCAACAGAGAACTGGAAATCATAAAAAGTGACATAGCGGACTTGAAAAAATAGCCAAATAGAAATTCTAATACCAAAAAATAAAATAAGCAAAATTAAGAACCTCAGTGCACCAGTTTAATATCACATTAGCTGAAGAGAGAATTAGTAAAGGGCATATCATTCAGAATGAAGAATAAGAAACAGAAGAAAACAGAAATAAAATAAAAACATAAAAGTGAGAATAAAAGACAAAGTTTAGAGTGAGAAGGTATAACCTGCATTTGATTGGAGTCCCAGAATTAGAGGAGGAAAGGGACAGAGGCATTATTTAAAGAGATAATAAATAAGAATGTCCCAAAACTGATCAAACATCATTCCACAGATTTAAGAAGCTCAATGAATTCCAAGAAACTAAATAAAAAGAAACTCATATGTAGGTACATCAAAGTGAATGTGCAGAAAACCACAAACAAAATTTCACAACCAGAGAAAAAAAATATGAATTACATCCAAAGGAACAACAGTTAGAGTGAAATTAACTTCTCTACAGAAATTCACAAAAATAATATGCTGTCTTTGTTCCAACAAAGCAAGCAAGGTTGGTTTAACATTTGAAAATCAGCGTAATTCACCCCACAAATACAGCAAAAAAAAAAAAAAAAAAATTGTATCATCTCAAAAGATGCAGGAAAAATCATCTGATGAAATGCAACACTTTCATGATTAAAAAAAACAACAAAAAACTCTGTACAAACTAGAACAGAAGCGCTAACAAAGCCTATCTCCCCAAACCTACAATCATCATACTTAATAATGAAAGCTTTCCCTCTGTAATGAAGAATCAGATAAGGAGGCCTGTTATCACTATTTCCATTATCCTGGTAGTATTAGCCAGTTCAGTAAGGCATAGAAGCTATCAAAGGTATAAGGATTAGAAAGGAAGGGACAAAACCACCATTAACTACCAATGATATGATTCTGTACACAGAAAATCCAAAATAAGAAATTGTATAGATAAATCCACTTTATTTGCATATATATTTCCTTATATTGGCCGTATCTTTTGTAATCGCAACAATAAAAATATTAAGTGCCTAGAAATAAGTCTACTAAAAAATGAACAGGACCTCTAGATAGAATTACTGAAATTAAAAGACAAATAAATGGTGAAATATGCCATATTCATGGATTAGAAGACCCAATATCATAAAGATGTCAATTCTCCCCAAATCCACCAGACTCTATGCAATCCCAGTCAAAATCCAAACAGGTTTGTGTGTGAAGGTAGGAATTACGGCAACCTGACAAGTTGATTCTAAAACTTAAAAGAAAGTGTCAAGAGCCAGGAATAGCCAAAATATAAAGCCTTGGAAAGACAGATGGTATTAGAGCAAGGACAGAAAAACAGAATAGAGTAACAGGTTGAGAAAGAGACCCACATGTACATGGTCAGTGATTTCTAACAGGGAGCATAACAAAATGGTGGAGAAAAGATGGTCTTATCAATAAATGGTGCTAGGACAACTGGAGAGCCATAAGGAAAGAAACGAAACTGGATTCCTACTGAGTATCTGACATAAGACAATTTTGTGAAAGGCAAAACAATGAAGGTTTTAGAAGATCATATAGGAAAATATCTTCATGACCTCAGAACATAAAGAAACTAACAGGCCAGGTGCAGTGGCTCATGCCTGTAATCCTAGTACTCTGGGAGGCTGAGGCAGGAGGACTGCTTGAGCTCAGGAGTTTGAGACCAGCCTAAGCAACAGTGAGACCCTGTTTCTACTAAAAATAGAAAAATTAGCCAAGCATCATGGCATGCGCCTGTTGTCCCAGGTACTTGGGAGGCTGAGGCAGGAGGATTACTTGAGCCCAGGAGTTTGAGGCTACAGTGAGCTATGACGACACCACTGTACTCTACCTGGGGCAACAGGGCAACACTGTCTCCAAAAAAAAAAAAAAAAAAAAAAAAAACAAAGAAAAGAAATGTAACATAGTCTATGTTAAATTGTGTTAAAATTGTTAAAATTGTGAACTGTGAAAAGGCAAATCCACAGGATGGGAAAAGATATTTGCAACACATATAGCTAACAAATGGTTCAAATATAAAAATACAAATACAAACAACAAATCAGTAAGAAAAAGATTACCCAGAAAAAAAAAAAAAAAAAAAACAGGCAGGAGACATAAACAGGCACTTTGTAAGAGAAACAATACCTATGGCCAATAAACTTCTAATAAGGTTCCAATCTCATTGTTTTAGGGAAATGCAAATTAGAACCACAGTAAAGTAACACTACACAGCCATCAGAATGGCTAAAATTTAAAAGACCCGCAATACCAAGTATAGGCTAGGATACGAAACAATACTGCTATAGAAGTATTAATTGTTCCACCATTTGGAAACAATTTGATGTTATTGTATCTGCCAAAGTTGAAAACACAAATATTCTATGACCCAGCCACACCATTCCTACATAGGTATTTATCCTACAGAAATGCATGAATATGTACACCAGGAGATACAATATATTCATAGAATTATTGCTGTAATGCTCCTAAACTGGAAACAATCCATATATCCATCAACATTAAAATGGATCATAATACGGTATATCCATGGCAATGGAATGTTACACAGCAATGAAAATCAACAGATCACAGCTACATAATACAGTAATATGAATTAATGTCACAAGTGTAATTGTTGGGTAAAGGAAGCCAGACACAAAATAATTCATATTGTATGATTTAAGTCAGTTTAAAAGGAAAAAAAAAACAGTATTGCATATGACCTGAGGTGCTGTCAACAGAAAGGGGCACTTGGAAAGGGTTGGAAGGGATTCTGGGGCAGAACCAGCAATGCTCTATTTTGACCTGAATAGTGGTTACACCACAGTAATTCATCAAGCTGTTCTTTTATGCCTTATTACTTTTCTGTATGTCTGTTCTATTTCATATCAAAATGGCTTAAGAAAATTAAACTAAATAGCTTACCCCGAGACTATCATCTGCCCATCATGGGAAAAAGCACAAGCCAGAACAGGAGCACAGTGCCCACTTAATGTACTTTTATATTTTAATTCAAAACCTGCAAATAACAAGGTAAGAAAAATTAGCAAGCTGAACATGCTTAGACTTTATTTTTAAGTCAACACTATTCCACTTATTTATTCAATAATCTTTGAGTGCCTAAAAGGACACAAAAATTAAAAATCCTTATGCAGCTCAGGTATCTATACATATAAGCAAATAATTGGAATGCAGTAGGATTAAGTGGTTTCAAAAGTACAGCAATGGACTTAAAAAATAATGTGCTCAGCAAAGGCTAGATGGGGTGATTTCATGACCAACAAAATTTTTTTAAACATTTAAACCATACAACAATTTTAGTGTCTGATAAAAAGAAAATATGCCAATTGTCCAAAAGTCTAAAAAAATCTAATACTTATATATTTTTAAACTTAACATTAAGAAACTACATTTTCTATAAAAATAACCAATGGCAATTTACATATCTTGTAATTCCAATATATCTTTATAACATTCCTACAAAGTATGAACACTAAAATACTTTTTATACTTTCTAGAATTACTGAAAATAAATATCACAACTATTTTAAAGGTAAACTGAGGGAATTCAATATATTTGGGTGACAACCAATAAAAATAATTATTAAGAAGTTGGGGAGATACACCAAAAAACTCTTAGAACTGATAAATGAATTCAGTAAAGTTGCAGGATACAAAATCAATACACAAAAATCAGTAGCATTTCTACACAGGAAGAACTAGCTGAAAAAGAAATCAAGGCAGCAATCCCATTTACAGTAGCTATTAAAAAAATCCTACAAAACACTAATGAAAGAAATCAAAGGGGATACAAATAGAAGACCCACATATCTATCTACTTCTAAAATAAGCAATTAAGGTACAAATGATGATAAATGCTTTATGAAAACGTTTTAACTATATATTTATAAACTGTTCCATGTTTTTTAAAAAAGAGTCAGTGTAGAAATATTTTCCAACAAATGTATGAAAGTCTTTACTTCTGAACAATTATTAAAGACATTGCATTTAGGACATCCACATGAGTGACTATTTATAGTTGCTTACCAGAATTTTACTTCTGGTAAAGAATGAAGTAGAAGGAAGAGGTGGGATAGACCAGAGAAGGACAGGAACTCTTACGCTCACCAGCATGTCATCCATTAAAAGAATTACTAAACATAAACTAATAGGCAATAAAACTAAATTACTACCCAAAAAGGAATGTATTTATTTGTTAATAGTGGGCTCCTCTCTATACACTAGCATAATTAGGAATAAAAATGTAGTTTGTGATTTAACCAAAGCTTAGTAGGTAACAAATAATATTTTGAGGCATCTGAATCAAGATGGCCAACTGACCACAAAATTTCAGTTCTCATTGAAATGCTACAAAGGGAATAAAATATAAATGTACATTGATGAAGAAAGGGAAGGGGCATCAGCAAACAAGAAACTGAAAGCAACTTTGGGAAGGCAGAAAGCAGATGAATTGATGAGGCAGTACAGCAGAACAGCAGAGTACAAGGGAGGAGGCTATAGCCAAGAAGAAAGTTGTTCTGCCCTAGAAAATCCCCCATGACTTAGGACTATCAACAGTCAGGGGAAAATAAAATTAGAATGACACAAACATGACCTGAAAATAGAAAAATTAACTGAAAAGTCTATATGTGGAACACTCAATGTCTACTTCCAATCCCTCCCCAACCCCACCCTTAGTATGCTGCACAAAAGCCAGGTGCCTATCCCCCAGCAAAATATTTCTAAGGAAAATAATAACTGCCTAGGGAGGCTCTTGGACCACATGGACATCCACTCTCAAGCCCCCAACCCCTCCCCTTTAGGGCCAACTACCTACCTCCTCATGCTAAATGGAAGCCAGCAACAACAAACCACCCACATGTACAGAGCTTCTAAACATCTTATTATTGTCTAATTCTTAAATGTAAATAGAAGATTAAACAAAAAAGGAGACCAAGAGTAAACAAAGATGATCAGGAAACAGAAGGGAACTTAAACACAAAACAAAAACTCCTAAGTGATATCCTGAGAGTTTTGAAATCTTACATTTGTAAAATAAAAGGACATTATGAAAAGGAAACAAAGAGGATGATCAGCTTTTAGAAACTGAAAATATGATTGATGAGATAAAAAATTCAAAAGAAGGTTAAAAGAAAAAGCTGAGCAATTTTTTCATAAAGTAGAAAAAAGAGATAAATGTGGGGAAAACAAATAGACATACACTCAACTAATGGAAGTTATAAAAAGAGAAGAAAGTAGAGAAGGAATTATTAAAGAAATAACATAAAGGAATACTGTATTCCAAAACTGATTATAAGCTTTTTAACTGAAAGGGTAACCTGAGGGAATAGTACAATGCATCGAGAAAACGTCAACACACCGTCAAAAAGCGGTAACAACAGTGAACAAAAAAATAAATAGTACAAACAATGTTTACAGAAATTGCAAACCACCAAAAGAGTGGTGGTCACCTCTGGTGAGCAGGAATGTGCACGGTAGCAGAAGGGGTGAGGTCATAATCAGCAGTGAGCACCTGATTTTTAAATCGTGTATTACTTTGATCAAAAGCTTCTTAAAACATATGTTTACAATCACTTTTAGGTATCCAGGATACCTTAAGTAAAAAGATTAAATAGAAATTTTATCAAGATCACAAATAATTTTAGAGAAGTACTAGTTGTATACATACCTAAGACATGGGTAAAAGAAACAACCCAAATTTTGATTTGGCAATCTTGACCACATGATGCCAATCGAAAAAACTGGAGGCCTTGTTCTCCACCTAAAAATTTGTTAAAAATAAATACAAAGAATTAATGAAACATTTAAACCAAAAAACTTTCAATTTATTATACTGAGATTTGTTAATTCTATTCACTTAAACAAGCAATATTAGTTAACTTACACCATCTAGTGAAATCTCAATTAAAGAATTTCTTTTAAACAAGGTACTATGTAGGATTACAACTTTAGTCCTGAAGTTGCTACCATAAAATGCCCTTTATTTACCTTCCACTAAGGATATAACCCAAGGCTGCAAGTACCAATATTGAACCATTAAGGAGAGCATCCTCCAACTCAATTTTAGAGCCTATGACACTAGCGTTGATGGGAAAAATTAGGAAGAAAAGTCATGTACTATTAAGAATGTTAAATGCTTAATCATTCTCAACTTTTTTTTCCTAGGACATATCAATTTCTTAAAAGCCTGGTCTATAATTCATATGGAATAATAATGGGAATTTTTTCCCATTTGATTTAATCATGACAAAGGCTGAAATTATATAAATCCAAAATAACATCAACTCAGCCCTTTTGGTAAAAAAAAATTTTATATAATTTAGGGAAAGCAATCAGTTAAATGGTGTTACAAAAACCCCACTAGTATATGCCCAAGATAATTTCGGTGTGTAATTATATATCTACTAAATTAAGTTCTTAAATATGTGTAGGTAATGTAAATATTGGTATCATCAACTCAGTTTTACAGGCATTCCACCTCATACCACAGATTTAGTTTCATCAAGGGAGTCTGACACTTATAGCAGTAAAACACAAATAAGAAAACTAATACACATCTTAAGATTGCACTCTGGTTTTCAAATATTCAATATACAGTATTTAATTTATATACCTGGGTATGTAAATTTTTTATAAGAATGCTCTCTGCCTCACTGAAAGTACATATAGTTTATTAACAAACAACAAATTAACTTCCATTTCATTGCAAGTTTTTCTAACTCCATGGGATTTCCACATTTCAACAGCACTTCTGTTTTTGTAGCACAGGTTCACCCAAAGTGTACTCTTTCTATGAGAGATCTTGATGGATGTGAGCAATTCCTTATAATCATTAAGTCTTCTTAAGGCAAAACATTTTACTCAATAAATGACTGAGAGTAAAATATTTAAATATTAGACCTGATTAGCAAAACTTTCTTTTCACTGTTTCTTGACTAAATAGACTCTTTGAAGTTAATTCTGAAGTTCTTTTAGCAAGAATTCGGCTAAGACAACAGAAAATTATGGAGCTTAAAATATGCCTATGTTCGGTATGGAAATATAATATTTAGAAATAAACTTTTCTTCAGGAAAAATATCTAAATTGTATTAATAACCTAACCCAAGATTTATCATTTAAAAGCTGGTGAGAACTGATCATTTTTCAATGGGTACAAATGAGATTATTTGTCCTTATTTAAGCAAAATGTCACAAGACAAGTCAATAACTAGTTATAGATATTAATACCAAATTAAATAAATTAAAATTATATACTTTGTCTTTTAAGTAAATATAGTAGTTCTCACAAATTTCTATAAATCACTTTTAAAGCATATATCAATCTGTTTCAGGTAATTTACACATAAGGTTAACATTTATTTCAACAGAAGCACGAAACAAACTAAAGAAAGCACAGATTAAAATTATTCTGAGAGAAATGTATACTGAAATGTGCTCTAAAGGCAAGGTAGGGATATGGGTATTACTTATTTCAGAATCTCACATAGAATTCTCTGTCTGGTTTAGTGAACCTTTCCTGACTCCATAAGCTGCTGATCTCTCTACAGACAAAACAAAGCAACCCTAGTTTTACTCTAATATTAACTAATATATTAATAATAATGGTATTTTTAGTGGAAATCTAGTTTCAGATCATTTAGAACCAAAAAAAAAAAAAAAACCTAATCTCTCCACGTTTATATAATTCATCAAAGATTCATTGAGTGCCTATAAAATGTGGGAAAGGTACCACAGAAATGGAAGAAATGGTTCTTGTTTGTTACAAACTATTTTTAGAATAAAATAGCACAAAATATATTAAAATAAATTGTATTAATTAAATTAATATAAGAATGGGTTAATGAAAAGAAAATTTATTATTTCAGCAAATCACTAAAAAGAATCTTACCCATCAATCTACATTTCAAGGCCTACTATATACTAGTCACTGAAGAAAACAGACCTAGGTCCTGCCTACAAGGAGCTTACAAGCTAACAGGAAAACACTATTAAACATTATCTATATAAATAAGAACTGTAATCCTTCTGTAAGTACTGTAAAAGAAAAATAGTGTTCAAATAAAAGATTATATCAAAATCATACAGATTTCGTGGGGAGGGTGGTTGTAAGAGCAGGAGAGTTCATCTGAAGTGATGTTTCAGCCTAAATCTAAAGGATGAAGGAGTGAACCAGATGAAGCATCCACATGTAAAACCCTTGGAAAAATCTTAGAAACATTCCGGGAATGAAAGGTGGACAGTGGGGCAAAAGAGAATGCATGAAGCCAGGAGTGATTTAATATTAGGGTGAAACAGGACATGCAAAGTCCTTATAAGCTTTGCTTTGGGGATTTTATCTTACCTTAATGGTATTTTAACAAGCCATTGATACGTCTGAAATAGAGGAATGCCAAAACCACCCTGCCTGCTGTCTGGACCTGTCCTATCCAACAGGCAGCAGCCAGACACATATGGGCACTGAACACAAATGCAGCTAGTCAAAACTGAATGTGCTGTAATATACACACCGGATTTCAAAGACTTAGTACAAAAAAGGGTAAGGTATCTTATTAATAATGTTTATGGATTATCAATTATTGAAATATCATAGATACATTGGGTAAAAAATACATTATTAAAATTAATTTTATCTACTACGAGAAAATGTTTAATTTACCTACATGGCTCACATTATATTGCTATGGACAGCAATAGTCTGGCAACAAGACTGGAGGGGACAAAAGCAGAACTTCCATCCTAACATAGATAATAAAAGTTTAAAAAAAAAGAAAACTTCCAGCATGGGTGACCGAGGAAGACCTTATCTCTAAAAAAAAAAACAAAAAAAAACAATTAAAAAAAAAAAAAAACCTTGCCAATTCACTGTATCTATTTAAAACCAAGAGACCATATCCATATTCAGGAGGTTTTTTTCCTTCTTTTCGAAAAAGTAATTGTGTTGCCAAACATCTTATTTTATAAATTTAACCTTTGGAAGATTAAGGTAGCAAATGGAAAATGAGACATCTGTTTCCAATTTTTTAATGTCACATTTCTATTTGAATACCAACATACTGTATTTTTAAAAATCATAGTAAAACCAATAGGGTTAATCTTCTAAGTTGACATATTCAAAGAATCTGAATCTTTTTCACCAAGTTAAATCACCCCCTACATATACTAAAGAAGGTGATTTTTTCCCACCTATTTCTTCATGATTTCATTTTGATCAAAAAACGAGAGAAGGATAATCCCTTAAAAGGAATAAATTAGGAGGGCTCCTCGCTTTACTAATGATGACACAGAATAAAAGTCGTATGCAGTACAAATTATGAATAGGAATTTCAAGTGCTTAAAAGAGTAAAATAACTAACCAGAAACTGGCTGTGAAGAAAAATCGCAGCAGGTAATTCCAAGATCATGTGCTTTTTCACTATGCAGACACCTCATTTTATCATCCCACACTGTTAAATCTCCACATGAAGAGCCAGTGACAAGGAGGTTTCCATTAGGAGAAAATGCACAGGCCACTAAGGAACCATCCTTAACACTACCACATCTGAAATAAAAGCAAAAAAGGGGTTTTCATTTCAGGGCATCTTTTTTACTTTATATTATTACACAATTTCTAACAGCGGTTTGATACAGTAAAAAGAATACATGGCTGTCACAGAACTAGAGAGAAAGGACAATTGATGTCTACAGAAACATCATTTATATGCTATAAACTGAAATATGCTTTCTAAAAGTAAGGGAGGATTTACACATCTGAATATGCCTACATATAATTATAGGGCTCCAAACCAAATTCCACATATCTTCATATTTTGCCATGTGGCAAGTCAGTATAAACACATTAAAATCTACAAAACTTATAAAAAAGCAAGGACAACCAACTGTAGCCAAATATTTTTTTAAAAAGGTAAGACAAAACTATTTTCATTGAAAAACATGTTATTGGAGTCAAACGTTCTTTCACCTTCTGTATAAAAATCACACAGAAGCAAGGCCAACACTTTTCATGACATCTGCAAATATAAATTCTTTATGAAAAGAAAATGCTGTGAACAAGCTAAAATTGTCTTAGGAAGACAGGGAAGCACTGTGCTGACAATATTATTTTCTCAATTAGGAGAAACAGGCTGTTAATGCAACAACTAGTGTCCCATCCAGCAGGGCATCATTTTTATAATACATCATTAACTACAATACTTTAGGGATAGTTAGGCTACAGAGCCAGAAGTCATCACAGGATAAATGAAAAAAAAAAAAAAGTTTCCTTGGCTACCAGCGGCTATTTCATTCACATAAAACATCTTGTTCCTTCCATGCTTTCTCTTTAAACTAAGCGTTTATTTACACAACTTAAAACATATCACCTTCTTCAACTGGAAGACTAAGCTTAAGTGAGCATCAGTTGTTGACCAGCTGGCATTTGTGCTCTGAAAGATGTTGGGAGGTACATTAGGTTATTTTAGTTGAAAACACCTAAATGGTCTTTATGGTTTATGGTCTTTAATGTACTTAAATGTCACCTGAAAGTGGCTACAATAGTAACTTTTGTTATATATTTATCACACTATAAATCCAAGTGTATGATTATAATGTTATATTGCAGTGTACCAACATTAACAATGTAAATTAATTAATGTATTTTTTCCAAAACTTTTTCTGAGGTTTTTTTTTTTTAAATGATAAATAACACACCATCACACCAGTCACGAAGTTCTTTCTTCTGGTCTTGCTCATTCACCCAGCAAGAATCCTAGTCAGGGAAATGGCTGTTATCTCTTAAGTGAGATTTACCTATCATTACTTTAATACTGAGAACACTTGAGCCACGAGAGACACCAATAAAGCCTAAAATCACTGAACCTTATTCAAAAGACTGTTTCTCTTTACCTAATTCTTACAGTAAAAATCCAGAAAGTCTAACAAGATTAACTCTTGTTTTTAAAAAGACTGGAATTTAAAACTCTCAAGCAAATCCACTATAACAATTTTTTTCTTTTTCTGTCTTTTTTTTTTTTTTTTAAAGAGACAGGGTCTCAATCTGTCACTCAGACTAGAGTAGTTAAGCAGTGCAATCACAGCTCACTACAGCCTCAAACTCCTGGGCTCCAGCAATACTCCTACCTCAGCCTCCAGAGCTGCTAGGATTACAGGCGCACCCCACCACACCCAGCTAATTTTTTGTAGAGATGGGGTCTCATTATGTTGCCCACGCCATTCTTCAACTCCTGGTCTCAAGTGATCCTCTGGCCTCAGCCTTCCAGAGTGAGGGGATCATAGGCATGAACCACCACACCCAGCCCCAGAATCATATTAAACACCTCTCTAGTTTTTTGACCTTTAGAAGATAGGTTAAAATATTTTTGTTTGTGCTGTCTGAAAACTATCTGCTTCCTAAAGTCATTAAAATATTTTGCTTTCTGTGGGTGTATGTGTGTTTTATACCTACTCAACAAGATTAAAACCAGGAAGGATTTAAATATTCATACCTATATAACTTGTATGACTGTGCATTCCACAAAACAACAGTTCCATCAGCTGCCCCTGATGCCACACAAGTAGAGTCTGGGGAAAACTGGCAAACTCTCACAGGGCTACCACTAGGCTGTTCCATCACCGCCAGAGTCTGTCCATTTTGAGTATTCCATAGGACAGTGGTACCATCTGTTGAACATGAAGCCAAAATATGTCCTGAAGGGGAGAAACAGCAGCAGTGGACAGCATATGTGTGAAACTTCAATGGAGAGTGTGGCAGTTCAGTAAAGTCACTTAAGGAGTACAGACGAATAGTTTTGTCCAAGGAGCAAGTAGCCAAAAGGGAAATGGAGAAGGCACAGCAGTTGACATCATCACCATGATCAGCTAATGTGTGAATTAGTTTCACCATGTTCTTTATTGGAAGTAAAACAGCCTGTAATTTTTAAGTAGATAAAGGTTACTTCATCCTAGGAATCAGAAAATGTAACTCAAATCCATATAAAAAGGCCAAAATCAATGTCAGAATTTGTTCAATGAAAGCTCCTATAATATTTTTAAAGGACAATCTATTGCTTGGGATACGGATAACTTGGAAAGACAAAAAAACATTTATAAGACTATAACCTCTGACGATGATCACAGTCACCACTACCATACCAATGAAGTTCCACAACTCCTGAAAAAGCAACTTGTCAAATAACTTCAAACTGATTTGATGTTGAACTTTCAAAACCAAAGGTATTTATTTCACCTTTGAAGTCTTTCCCATAACTAATTAATTCCCAACACTGCCTCATTCCAGATCTAATCTCAACTCAAAAAAATTCTATTTTAACAAACTGTCTCAGCTGCTCCTTCCACAGGGTGGAGCCAAGGCTATTTGCTCTGTCTTTAAGATGCAACTATAGGATTCGCTCATAAAAAACTGAGCTCTCATTGAAAATTTAAGTGGCAGCGTTGAAAGCTACTTTGTCATGGTTTGTCATCTTGTCTGATAAAGAACAAAATGATATAAAAGATTTGAGGTGAGGAACCTCCTCTAGATAAATCAAGGAAACCAAGAGAAGAAAACCAGAGTGGCAAAAAATGGACTTTGCCAGAGTGCACACACGAATACTCACAAATTCAGAATAAAATCCAAACTCCTCACCATGGCAAATAAAACCCTCTGGGATCTGATTCTTGCCTGCCCATTTCTCAGACCTCAACTCTTGGCACTCTCCCTCACTTCTTTCCATCCTCCCCAGCCAAATTCATCCTAGTCTTCCACCTTCATAAGAGCAGTTTTCTTGAAAGGAAATGCTCTTCCCTCTGCTCTTGGGATCCTATTTGTTATTCAGATCTCAATTTCAGTGTCCCTCTTCAGAGAGGGTTTCCCTAAAGTAGCCACTCCCTAGGCTAGCACATCCTATTTTAATTCTCAGCATAGCAATTACCACCATCATCAGATACTTGTTTTCTTCCCCAAATTCCAAAGGAGTGGGTATTTTATACATCTTGTTCATTTCTGTATCCAGACCATGTAAAACTGTGTCAAGCACCTAACATGTTCAAATAAATATTATTTATTTTGTTCAAACCCAACTGAGTTCCAGCCTTTCAATATTATATATAGAATACAATATGAAATGATTAGAAAATAAATCTACCAAAATCAAAATACACATATACATATATATCTGACAATGAAAAAATGGTTTGGAATGAGACAGTAATCAGCCCTGAAGGGATAGGTATGACCTTGACTTATAAAAGTCATAATCTTTTATTTTAATCTTATTTACGGGCCGGGCGCGGTGGCTCACGCCTGTAATCCTAGCACTCTGGGAGGCCGAGGTGGGCGGATCGTTTGAGCTCAGGAGTTCGAGACCAGCCTGAGCAAGAGCGAGACCCCATCTCTACTAAAAATAGAAAGAAATTATATGGACAGCTAAAAATATATATAGAAAAAATTAGCCGGACATGGTGGCGCATGCCTGTAGTCCCAGCTACTCGGGAGGCTGAGACAGGAGGATCCCTTGAGCTCAGGAGGTTGAGGTTGCTGTGAGCTAGGCTGACGCCACGGCACTCTAGCCTGGGCAACAGAGTGAGACTCTGTCTCAAAAAAAAAAAAAAAAAAATCTTATTTACGGAAACCTCTACTAAACAATTTACAAATGGAACACGTCTTTTCCCACCTTCACTTTATCCCCAAAAGTTCAGCCTCTTTTTGTCAAACATAAATTCCAATAAGGTCTAAAAAACACGAAAGTTTCTGGTAGATTATCGCCTGTATTACTGCACTGAAAACAATAGATCAGGTGGTGCTTTCTGGAGAACTCCCAAAATCCCAATTGTGCAAGTGCAGACACAGGTGATTTTCCAAACAAACTTTGGCTTTCACTCCCCTGTGGCACTCAGCTCCCTCTGCAGCTTGAACCCAGGTGGAAACACGGAGGCCACCGTCAGCTTAACAGTTTTGAAAAGCGCCCTCAAGCCTACCCCTACCTGGCGGGTTGTGGGCGTCCACTCGGGCCTCGGCTGTCACGCCAAGCGCTGACACCCTGGGCGAAGCGGGTCAACCGGCCAGTGCAAACACACGCATCCCCACCTAATCCGAAGCAAACCCGAACTAGCCAAGCACCCGCACGATAAAGCCCGCGACTTACTCCTCCCGCACGAAATGACCAACTCTCAGAGCCGGCCGGGCCTCTGCGGCCCTAGCGGCCCGAGGCAAAAGGGCGGCCTCGGACGCCGGGTCACCCCGCAGCCGGCCGGGGCAGCGCCCAGCTGGGGCTTCCACCGACGCCGGCCCGCCCCGCCCAGCCCCGGGCCAAGGAGACACGACCGCGCCGCGCAGCCCTTAGGGTCCTGGTCTGGCCCTACTGCGCGTTTAAAACAGGATTCCAGGGAACGGGAAATTCAGACGCCCCGAGCGAGGCGGCTCCGCGGGCTGAACCCAGCGGCGCTCCCCCACCTGTCGCCGCCGCTAAGCTGGTCTGTGGGCGCGGCCCCTCTCACCTGGAGGACCCAAGACGCGTGGAATCCGCCCTCAGGTGCCCCGCGGGCAGTGCGGGTCACGTGACGTGGAGGTGAGGCGGGCGGGGCCGGCGCGGCTGCGCATGCGCGCCCTTCGGCCACCCCAGAGGGCCTCGCTCCAGCTGACTCTGGGGTCAAGCTGAGTTGACTTAAGAAAGACCTTCAGGTGCAATTTTTTCTGTTCATGAAGCTGAGGTCCCAAGGCCTAGTGAATGCCTGAACTGTAGTTTCAAAGGGGACACTGCATCAACTGTCCGGTTGTCCCAGCTTAAAGTTTTTCAATCTCTTTTCTCTCCGCCCTGCGCTTTGTTCTTCTCTGAGACCAGTCTCCCTGACTGGTGGTGTTTTCTGTCACGGTCAGCGCTGGGCGTGTCCGTGGCGCAGCGTCTTCTGCCATCGCCCCTGGGCCCCGGGTTCTCAGAGCTCTCTTTCCAGGGCTGGCTGCTCGCCCCTGGGCCCCAGTCGTGCGGTTGGCTGGGTCTCCCGGTATCATTGGAGCCCTATGCATCTTTCTTCCAGCCTTCTCTAGTGTGTCTTGGTGTCCCTTGGGTAGACTGTGCTTTCCATGTGTAATTGACTACAAAGTGGTCCTGTCAGTCCCTTTTGATAAAAAGTTATCCAGAAAAAAGTTCCCAGGCATGTCACCACTTATTAACTAAATGCACGACATGGTGTAGGACTGTGTTCGGAGGAAAATCAAAGATGCACATAGCTTTTATTTTTAATCCATGAGGAAACATTAGAAATATGTCAGCCTAAGGAAACCAAAATCATATCTTTGAAGAGTAATAACCTAAAATGCTTATATTGAAAGAAGAAACTGAAATCGTGGGACATGATTTGTAATGAAACAGATTACAAGGAAAGGGGACATCAAAATTCATGGTTTGGGGCCCCGGTACGGTGACTCAACCCTGTAATCCTAGCACTCTGGGAGGCCGAGGCGAGAGGATTGCTTGAACTTAGGAGTTTGAAACCAGCCTGAGCAAGAGCAAGACCCATCTCTACCAAAAACAAAAAAATTAACCGTGTGTGGTAGTGCACACCTATAGTCCCATCTACTCACGAGGCTGAGGCAGGAGGATCGGATCCCTTGAGCCCAGGAGTTTGAGGTTGCAGTGAGCTGCAATGATGCCATTGTACTCTAGCCAGGACAACAGAACAGACTCTGACTCAAAACAGAGAAATTCATGATTTTGTGAAGTTCTTGTGATTTTTAAATTAACAGAGAGCATCATGATTGAGACTTTCAACACCTAATTATGTTCCAAAGTACTGCCAAAACAGTATTTTTCTAAAAAACAAATTTTTCATTGTATAAATATAGAAAACACAAACATGAAAATAGCCAATATTCACACCACTCCAAGATAACCCGCTCAGAGATAACATTTTCTCTCAATCTTTCACTCATATAAATATCAATAATTTTACAAAAAGTCCTACATACTGCCTTTTTAAACATAAACTTATATCATGAGCATTTTCCATGTCTAAAATTCTTCATTGGCTTTATTTTTTCTGCCTAATGGTCCACATGGAAACATACCATAATTTATTTAACATTTTCCCTGTTGGTGGATGGTTGTTTCAACATTTTTGCTCTTGGTATAAATAATGCTGGATTAAACATCTTTGTACATAAATCTTTATCTATATTTATGAATACATACTTAGGACGTAATTAAATAGAAATGGAATTACTCGGCATGAGGGTGCAAAGATTCTTAATAAGTATTACTATACTGCTATTCAGAGAGGTAGTATGATTTACGCTGTCAGCAACATGTGATTGTGCCTATCTTTCCACATTCTTGCCCGACTAGAGTAATACTTCTTTTATCTACACTAATTTGATGAGCAAAATTGGTTATAATATTCTTTAGGTAAAATGTGTAAAAGAAATCCCTGCCTATATATGCCAGCAGTTTAGCATGTGACCTCAAGGCCAATATGGTCAACTTTGCCTGTCCTACAGAGACAGGCATTTTCAGAGAGGGAAGCCCTATTGTAGCTGGTCTCCAATCTATGAGTTTGCAGTTTGGGCAATGATAACTAAAATAGCTTACCAATATACCATAGAAACAGAATTTATAAAAGTAAATTTATAAGAATTTATAGAGATCTTTGATCACATGAGTGAACTGGTTATCTTATCTCACAGGACGGAGTGTTAAAGTAGTTGGACCTTTGACTCAGAATATTAAAGAGTTGAATATTTTATGCATTCTTTGCTTTAATTGTATAGCTGTTGAAAATCTTATTAACGATAAAAATCCCATTTATCATTAATTTCTAGTTCTGCTCCTTGTAATAATGCTACTTCAGGAAGATAGAAAGCAATTTTAAGTGATATATTAAAGGAAAACTAACTTTTTGATTAAATAGTAAGCAATACATGCTCTCAAAATACATTTGCAATGGGAACAGGTGTGAAGCAATTAGTGAACCAATGATTACGAAAATGTGTGGTCGAGAGTAAATAAGCACTCAAAGGAGAGGGAGAACTGATAGGAGCTGGCGAAACTGGAAAAGGTGGGTGTGGGAATGTGTCCTAAATAGGCCTGAAGCCTGGGCCAGCTGAGGGATGAGCTTGGGAAATAACCAGTTTCACAGGAAATACTCAGAAATGTATTGAGGTTGTTTTGCTTTGTAGGCAAATCCGACATCAGAGTTTCCAGAACAGTTGGGCAGGGTAGAACTTAAAGTATAAAAACTTCCTTGAGGTGTTTAGTTTGTGAAAACATATGAAGCTTGACACATCATATGTGCATTTTTGTGTGTGTATATTATATTTCAAAAGAAGTTTTTTAAAATGTCCCTGAGAATTGCCCAGAGAGTCTCATATCTGATGCAATCATTCACTCTCTGCAGCTAGTATCATCCACAGTGCCACTGCCTCGTGGAGAACTCTGGGGATCTGGGAGGCTGTCACTCTGCCTGGAAGCTTGCCTTGTTATCCTCTGCATTATGAAATGTTCTCTCAATTCCCTGTAACCTTTGCCATTATACAAACTTTACACCTTCTAACTGGCCATCTTTTCATGAAACCAGCCATAGTCCTGGTGTGGCAATCAAGTAGTAAGAGCTAGAATTCTGGAAAGAGTTGTACTTCCATACAGAAAAAGGGAACATCCAGAGGCTGCCAAGCAAAGGGTGGGAATTTGGATGGAGTATGTTGGGCACAGTGAGAATTGCCTGGCAATAGAAAACACACATATGGCTGGAAGTAATAATATCAGAAAGAAATGTGATGACGCATATGACACTTGGTATTTGGTACATGCTAGAGAAATTTTGCAGTTCCAACTGTGCCCTTTTCTTCCTCTATGTATAAGAAATATTTTCCCTTGTTTATGAAATTTTAAATTTCAACTTCCCATAACTTAAATATTTTGTTTTCTTCTCCTATCTCATTTCCTCAAATTCTCTACTTTCAGATATCTTATTATTGTTTTTCAAGAGAATTCAAGATGTTAAAAATGCAATTTGGAAAAAAATACGTTTTTGTTTCCAAATACATGGTTTTGATTACATAAGAAGAACATATTATAGACATCAATGAATCAAATTCACTTAATGATAGTTCAACTTAGAGAGTTAACAAATCATGTGTCCAGTTTACTGCCTATTATAATCCGGAATGTAATGTATTGATGATACCAGTCTTTGCCATCCTATAACATCCTGATAACTATTAATAAGTGGCAAATAGTGTTAGATCTATATTTTAACTAGATTATTTGGTATTAATATTTCTTCATAATTTCACCAATGACTTTCAAACTAGTTGACTGATCTTTGCCTAAAGAAAATCAAGATAAACTCAAGCAAATCAGCAAGAAAAAAATCAACCCCATAAAAAAGTGGGCAAAAGACATGAACAGAAACTTTTCAAAAGAAGATAGACTAATGGCCAACAAACATATGAAAAATTGCTCAATATCTCTAATCAGCAGGGAAATGCAAATCAAGACCACAATGAGATATCACCTAACTCCAGTGAAAATAGCTTTTATCAAAAAGTCCCACAACAGCAAATGTTGGCGTGGATGTGAAGAGGTAGGAACACTTATATACTGTTGGTGGGACTGCAAATTAGTACAATGTCTATGGAAAGTAGTGTGTAGATAACTTAAAGAACTAAAAGTAGAACTACCATTTGATCCAGCAATCCCACTACTGGGTATCTACCCAAAAGAAAAAAAGACATTCTATAAAAAAGACACCTGTACCCAAATGTTTATAGCAGAACAATTCATAATTGCAAAGAAGTAGAAACAACTCAAGTGCCCATTAATACATGAGTGGATTAATAAAATGTGGTATATGTATACCATGGAGTACTACTCAGCCACAAAAAACGGTGAACTAATAATACCTCTTATATCATCCTAGATGGAGCTGGAGATCATTCTTCTAAGTGAAGTATCACAAGAATGGAAAAACAAACACCACATCTTCTCACCATTAAATTGGAACAAATTGATCAACACTTATGTGCACATATGGAAATAACACTTATCAGAAATCAAGCAGGTGGCGAGGGGAAATGGGTAAATTCACACCTAACAGGTGCAGTGCACACTATCTGGGTGACGGGCACGCTTATAACTTCGACTTAAATGGTACCAAAGCAATTTATGTAACCAAAATATTTGTACCCATGTGATATTCTGAAATAAAATTTTTAAAAAGAAAGTCAAGATACTCCTTTAGTTTTACTGACTTCTTCTTTAGTTTGTAACTTGAAGAAGGAAGAATTGTCACATTTAAAAGAATACAATAAATGTCATAACTAATGTGGCCAGTTGTGTTTTTCAAAAGTGACTACAACAATATTTTCCATCCCACATGCTTTTCCAGAACTTTGCCACTCACCCATCAAGAGGAGGGGGTTATGTCCCTTCCCCTTAATTTGGGTGGGTCATTGTGACTGCCTCAGGTGACAGAGAACTCTGTATAACTTCCAAGGCTAGATCATAAAAGGCAGATACAGCTCTTGGGTCACTTTCCCTTAGCACCCAGCCACCGTGCTGTGAGGAAAGCCAGGCCACAGGGAGAGGCCCTCATGGAGAGGAAGGAAGGCCCCATCCCTTAATCCAGGCCGACCTCCCAGCCGATAGCCAGTGCCGGTGAGTGAACCCTCTGGGAAGAGGGTCCTTCAATTCTTGGTGGAACCACCAAAGCTGATGACATATGAAGCAGAGATGAGCCAACCTGTCAAGCCCTAAGTTGCAGATTGTTATTTTAAGCCACTAAATTCTGGAGTACTTGGTTTTGCAACTAGGTAAACTGTTAGAAAGATCTAAGTGTAGTAACTAAGACTGAACTTAAATTGTTTAGAATTCCCATGGCACTTCAGTGAATTAATAATAGAAATATGCCAGCACAATATCTCTTTGCTTAAAATGAGTTAAACTCAAATCTCATTATATAGTTACTTGTCCAAAATTTGAAAACTACAAGGGCACGGGACAATTATAATATGCTTGTCATTTGGTTCCTTTCTTTTCAGAATAGTATCACTTTGACTCTGGAGAAACTTCTACTTCAGCTTTTCCTCCAGCTTCTCCTCCTGAATTGCTTATGTTTTTAAAGATGCTCCTATACATATACACTCATCCAAACCAGAAACCTAGGAGCTATCCCTCACTCCTTACATCCAATCAGTAACCAAGTCTTGATGACACTGACTCCTGTGTACCTCTCCCACACTTTCTTTTCCATCTCCACCGCTGCTACCCAAGTTCAGTTTCCCCATTACCACTTCTCTCTAAATTGCCACAATAATCACCAAGCCTATTTTCCTACCCCTCCATCCCACTCACGCACACACTCCCACTGCATGCAGTGGATTCCATATCGCTGACGGAGGATCCCGGGAAAGCACAAAAGCAGTCATGGATTCCCCTGCTGCAAATCTCTCTGGTGTTTCTTAGGGCTGGGTGGCTGTGGTACGGTGGCTAAAGCATGCATCTGAGGTCTGTGACCTAGGCTGTGTCCCATTTAAGAGGTCAGAAAACTTGAGGGAGTTTTTGTGGTTGTTGTTGATTTGTTTTTAATAACTTTGAGTTTTGGGTTTCTCATCTGTAAAATGAGCATAAAAATACCTTGCACAATTGCTTTGAGAATCAAATGAGAGGGCTCAATACTTCCCAAGGGCATTTCAAATAAGTTTTGTGGGATGTTAATAGATATTTGACTTTTTTAAAAAGGATTTTTGTAGTCAAGTAAGTTTGGACATGATTGAGTTAAATAAAGTTAAACAGGATTCTTTGCTAAGGAACTTCCTAGACTTTATCCTGCAAATGCCCATAATTCTCTTAGAGGAGAAACATTGCATGCAGTGTCTCCCAAACTTAATTTGATCTTGGGATCTATATTTTAAGAACATCTCAGGGAAAGAGTTTCATGGGACACTTTTGGGAAACACTTGCTTTGTGCAAGTATGAACTCAGTAAGTGGTAACTGACTAAATTCTAAACGCTTTAGCATGTTATAAAACTGTTGTAGTGGACATTTGACATTTTCTCCTGCAGAGCATTCTTTTCTCTTCTTCAGTAATAGCCTCTAGTTCTTCCCTTGGGGAACTGCCCCTCTCCCATTCCATGTGGTCCCAGCAGAACTGTCAAAATGCCCTCCCTGACACCTCCCTCTCCACTATACAAGTTTCCAGGGTGAAGCATATAGTCAGTCTCTTCCAGAATTTGAGACTTTAAGTGGCTTTGTGCAAGGATGCAGGTGATTGGATTCGTGTCATTCCTACGACAGGGCCTTAAAGAGGCTCTGCCCCAGTTCCTGCTACTGAGACCCAGAGAACTGTCCTACTTTCTGTCTTTCCCCAGACTTGCTTCTCAGCAGGAACTGTGACCTTGATATAACCCTCTGTGCTATAAGCTCTCTATTCCCTGAATACCTGTCGAGCTTTATCTACTGCCTCTTTCTCTTCTTACACTTTGTTCTAGCTATACCACACTGTTGGGGTCTCTTGGACACACCATGCACATGTGCGTCTTTGTCACTTTTCTATCTTTTTTTGACTATTACAGTCTGAATCATGTTTCAAAACTGAGACCAATGGCTGTCTCATTTGTGAAAGAGCCTTCTCTGATTCCATATATTACAGTTTGAAGAAGCGGATAAATAGCCTCTGTTTTCCCCACCTGAATTCCAGGCCAACTGAAGAGAGGCAACGGAGACAACACACAGAAATCAAATTATTTCCTTTAACGTTGAAGAAGTCTCAGTTGGAGACATGGGTGAGGGAAACACAACCATGACTTCCTAATTCCAAACCCCGCAATTAAGCAGACGTGCCCACTCAGTAAGCGCAGGAAAACCGCAGGCTTCCAAGGGCAGGGCCCAAGTCAGCCAGGGTACACATGGTGTGGCGGGCCAGAGAGACTGGAGCAGCCACCGAGCTGCCCAAGCCGGTCGCTTCCCCTTATTTAGCCCACCTGGCAGAGAGGGGAGGCATGAGCGAGGGGCGGGAAGGCCAAAAGCGCTGCACTGATCCAGGTCCTTTCACGGGAAACACGAACCCGGGAAATGTGCTCCCAACCCCAACATTCTGCAGCTTTTTCTTCTCTCCACTTAACTAACTCACTGGCAAGGCCAGTGGGGGCATGGCCATCCCCCAAGGTCCGGAGTTCCTAGATTGCCTTGCTGCTACCCTTTATTCAGTCACTCCCCTAATACCAACTCCTGTTCTTTTGTGGGTCGTTTTGAATCAACAGAGGTCAATATTGATTGTGCCCCAGAAAGCTCTGAAATGGGCCAAAACAGTGTATTAATTAAATCAATTCTAGGGCCATTCGGTACCGAAAGCTGAATAGTTAACCCGGGTCTCCTTCCCATTCTAATTATGTGCAGCCATATTGTCCACGTTGGCTCAGGAGAGGTTCTGCAGACGGAGTAAATAACTAAAGGAAAATACTCCGCAAGAAAATGACCAAAATTGTGGCTATAACTGCTTCCTGTTATGCAATTCAATAAGGTGAAATTAAAGGCCCAAGGTTAAATCTCCTTGAAAATTGAAGTCCAAAGATATAAAAATTCAAAGGAATTTACATTAAAGTCAAATTCTCTTGTCCAAATAAAAAATACTCAAATATTTGTTTTTCTGACATACATAGATTTTTGTCTTGTGGAGTCCTCCATGGTATTTTGGGAAAATCCCAGGTCAGTATAGAAACACGCCCTCTCCCCACCGCACCCCCCAACTGAGATGGAGCCAAGAGAGGAAAGAATGAGTCAGACAGGTCCCGCTGGGCCAGTCAGATGGGTTTCTCGAGGTTACTCACAGGGCACTCACTCCTGGGCAAGACAGGAACTCTTGGCACACTCACTCCTGGGCAGCTACAGAAGCTTTTTGGAGAGTAAGAGCCACCCCACCTACCCAGTGTTGCCTTAAATCCTTTCCCACTGAGTCACTTTAGAGAGCTTATATGGTAAGATCACCTGTTTACACTGAAGCAAATCAAGCATGGGCAGTCCAATCATCATGTGTTTTACATAACCCACGTTATGTTAATGATATTACAATTCTTCATTGGGGGAGACTTTAGTATTACAATTAGTTAAAGGGTACTGTAGGTCAGTCAGCTAAAGCAGTTCTACAGCAGTCAGGGCTGGTTTACACTGGTTGTCTCTGCCTCAAGGACATGCCAAGGCACAGCTCTTGTGCCTTGTAATTATCTTGTGGCATTTGTTTAATCTATTTGGTAACAATCTTGTGGAGCCCTGAAAGCTAGCACAGCACAGTGTCCCGCTTTGTGTGGTGGGGAACTTGTATTTTTTCCTCGCATGGTGACTGTTAAGAAATCAGTATTTCTAGAACTACCACAAGCATCATCAAACTAAATTTAGCCACAGAAAGACCAACTCAAAAAAAAAAAAAAAAAAAAAAAAGAGGTTGTTTGAGAATAGCAAGGGGGTTGGGGAAAAGGGACACTTTTCAAGGCAAAAAGGAGAAATCCACATAAGCTGCTTTGAAACAAAAACCATTAGCTACAGGGGCTTATCGCAGTTGGTGGCATTTGTTCTTTGGTGATACTGGTGGTTGCTAGAAGTAGCTTTAACTGGAACTTCTGGTTGGGAAAGTTCTTCCTGGCAGTTCCTGTTAAGGCACATACACCTGAGGGCCCTTCACTTATGACCTCCTGGCTCCATTTTGTTAGGTTTGGCATGAGTGACTCCATTTTGGTACTGACAACTTTCACAGCCTTTATTGTTTAAATGAATCTTCTCCACTTTTACCTATCTATTAATAGCGTAATCATACCCAGGAGATAGTCTCCTATCCTACCAATATATAACAGGCCTGAACTTTTTTTTTTCCTGCCTGGATCATCTTTAATATGCCTCATCTTTCCTGTGACTTCTTAATTTCTCAAGCATATTCCTTTAGGGAAGAGGCATACTTGTATCCACACCCACAGTAATTCTATCACTGTGAAATTCAACAGTGAGGCAGCAAGTCTTTTTTTTTTAATGGTTTAACTGACATATAATTTGTATGCCATACAATTCATCCATTTAAAGTATAAAATTCAATGGTTTTTAGTATATTCACAGAGCTGTGCAACCATCACCACAATCTAATTTTAGGACATTTTTATAACTATAAAAAGAAACCCCATACTTATTAGCAGTTACTACCCAATCCCCCCAACACTGACCAAACACTAATCTGCTTTCCATCCTTATAGTTTTGCTTATTCTGGTGATTTCATGTAAATGGAATCATATAATGTATGATCTTTTACAACTGGCTCTATCACTCATCATAATACTTTCAAGATGTATCCATATTATAGCATATAATACTTCTTTTTATTGGCAAGTAATATTCTGTTGTATAAATATACTACATTTTATTTATCCATTCATCAGTTAATAGAATTTGGGGTGGTTCCAATTTTTAGCTATTATGAATAATGCTGCTATTAACATTTGTGTACAAGTGTTTAAGTGGACATATGTTTTCAATTCTCTTGAGTATGTACCTAGGAGTAGAATTTCTGGGTCATACAGCAACTAGATATTTAAACTTTTGAGGAACTGCCAGACTGTTTTCCAAAGCAGCCGACTATTATACAATCCCATCAGCAATGTATGAGAGTTCCAATTTCTCCACATCCTCACCGACATTTGTTGTCTGTCTTTTTCATTATAGCCATCTTAGTGGTTCTGAAGTGCTGTGTCATAAAGTACACTTTATCTATTTTGTTCTTTTGCCATTTGTGCTTTTGGTATAGTATATAAGTAGGATTTGCCTAACCCAAAGTCACAAAGTTTACTACTACACATTCTTCTAAGAGTTTTCTAGTTTGGGCTCTTACATTTAGGTCTGTGATCCATTTGAAGTTAATCTTTATGTGTGGCGTGAGGGTGGGGTCTAACTTTATTCTTTTGCATGTGGGTATCCAGTTATCCCATCACCGTTTGTTTAAGAGACTATTTCTCCCTTTGAATTGCCTTGGTACCATTTTGAAAATCAATTGGACATAAAGATGAGGGTTTATTTTGGAACTCTCAGTTCTGTTTAATTGACATATGTCTATCCTGATTCCGCTACCACACTGTGTTGATTACTAAAGTTTTTAGTAAATTTTGAAATTGGCAAGTGTGATGCTCCAACTTTCATGAAAGTGTTTTTTTTTTTCAAGAATGTTTTGGCTATTCTTGGTCTCTTGCATTTCTACATGAATTTTAGAAACAGCTTGTCAATTTCCTCAAAAAAGCCATCTGAGATTTTGATAGGGATTGTGTTGAATCAGTAGACCAATTTGGGGATTATTGTCATATTAACAATATTAAGTCTTTCAACCCATGAGAAAGATATATATTTCCATTTATTTAGGTTTGCTTTAATTTCTTTCCACAGTGCTTTATAGTTTTCAGGGCACAAGTTTTACACTTATTCTGTTATATTTATTTCTAAGTATTTTATTCTTTTTGATGCTGTTATCAATGGAATTGTTTTCTTAATTTCATTTGCAGATTTTTCATTGCCAGTTTAGTAAGTCCTCACTTAGCACCATGGATAGGTTCTTGCAAATTGCAACTTTAAGGAAAACAACATATAACGAAACCAATTTTACTATAGGCTAATTGATACTAATTGATATAAATAAGTTCCCATGGCATATTTCTGGTCACAAAAACATCACCAAACTTCTAAATAAAGACCTAAACACTTTTAATATTAAACACTGAAATAAATGTGAGCTATACATACATTTCAGAAAGATTATTAAAAGCAAATAAGAAAACTATTTTACCTGCTTATTCCCATTCAGGGACTCAGGTAGCCAGAGCTTCTCCTGGTAGCTCAAGGCACAAAGCAGGAACGCCTGGGAAGGACACCATTCCATCACAGGTGTATCACATTCATATGCACACCCACGCTCACGCAGACTGGGATTTAGACATGCCAACGTGAAATAGGAGTACCTGGATTTAGATTTAGACATGCCAACGTGAAATAGGAGTACCTGGAGAAAACCCATGCAGACACGGGGAGGACATGTCAACTCCACATGGACTGTGGCCCCAGCCAGGAATCCATTTTTTTCTTATCTATGTTATAATGAAATGATGTCCAATGAAACAATGTTATTTTTTTCTTATCTATGTTATAATGAAATGATGTCCAATGAAACAATGTTATTTGAGAGCCTGCTATGTATAGAAATACAATTGATTTTGACGTTATATCCTGCAATCTTGCTGAACTTGTTTCTTAGTTATGATAGGTTTTTTTGTGGATCCCTTAGGATTTTCTATTTTCTTTTTTATAATTTAAAAATGTTTGTGTCATCCTTGCCCAGGAGCCATACTAATCTTCTCTGTATCATTCCAATTTTAGTATATGTGCTGCCAAGGCGAGCACTGGATCTTCTATATGTAAGATCATATCATCTGTAAATAAAAGCAGTTTTACTTCTTTCTTTCCAATCTGGATGACTTTTATTTCTTTTTCTTGCATAATTGTCCTGGCTACACCCTCCAGTGGACATTTTTGTTTAATCCTTGTTTATAGTAAGGGGATAGCATTGAGTCTTTCACCATTAAGTTTGATGTTGGCTGTGGATGTTTTGTCAATATCCTTTATCTGGTTGAGGAAATTCTTTTCTATTCTACTTTGTTAAGTATTCTATCATGAAAAAGTATAGGATTTTATCAAATGCTTTTTTTCCTGCATCTGTTGAGATGATCATAGGGGTTTTGTTTTTATTCTATTTATATAGCATATTATACTAATTGATTCTTGGCTACGAAACCAACCTTGCATTCCTGGGATAAATCCCAGTTGGTCATGGTGTATATATAACTCTTTTCATATGTTGCTAGATTCAGCTTGCTAATATTTTGTTGAGGATTTTTACATCTATATTCATAAGAGATATTGGCTTCTAGTTTTCTTCTCTTGCGATGTCTTTGATTTTGGTATTAGAACAATACTGGCCTCATAAAATGAATTGGGAAGTATTTCTTCCTCATATTTTTTTTTTGGAATCAGTCATGAAGAATTGATATGACTTCTTCTTTAATGTTTGGTAGAATTCAGTGGTGAAGCCATTAGGGCCTGGGCTTTTCTTTGTGAGAAGTTTTTAAAAACTCTTTGCTTATTATAGGTCTACTCAGATTCTCTCTTTATTCTTGATTCAGCAGCAGTACTTTGTGTCTTCTAGGAATTTTTCCATTATCACCTAAGTTATCTAATTTGTTGGCATTCATTTGATCATACTATTTACTTATAATCCTTTTTATTTTGGTAAAGTCAGTAGTAATGTGCCCTCTTTCATTCCTGAGTTTAGTACCTTGAGTCTCCTTTTTTATCAGTTAGTCTAGCTAAAGCTTTGTCCATTTTGTTGATCTTTTCAGAGAACAAATTTTTGGTTTTATTTATTTTTCATTATTCTTTTTATATTCTCTATTTCATTAATTTCTGCTCTAATCATTTTTCTCTTGTGCTTGCTTTAAGTTTAGTTTGTTCTTTTTCTAGTGGAAGGCAAGACTTATATTTTATTTTTTAATTGACATGTAATTGTACAAATTTATGGGGTACATAGTGATGTTTCAATACATATATAGTGATCAGATCAGGGTAATTACATCCGTCATCTCAAGCATTTAGCATTTCTTTGTGTTAGGAACGTTCATTATAGCCATTTGAAACTATGTGTTATTGTTAAGTATAGTCATCCTACATTGCTATTGAACATTAGAATTTATTCCTCCCATCTAGCTATAATTTTGGACCCTTTTAACAAATCTTTCCTTATCCCTCCCTTCTTCGTACCCTTCCTACTCTCTCTCTATGGTCCTCTGTTCTACTTTTTACTTTACTTCTATGGGATCAACATTTTTTTTGCTTCCACATATGAATGAGAACATGTGGTATTTAACTTTCTGTTCCTGGCTTATTTCACTTAAAATAATGTACTCCATTTCCAGCCATGTTGCCACGAATGGCAGGATTTCATTCTTTTTATGGCTGAATAATATTCCATTGTGTGTATACATCACATTTTCTTTATCTATTCATCTGTTTTTGGACACCTAGGTTGATTCCATATCTTGGCTATTGTGAATAGTGCTGCAATAAACAGGAGCTGCAGATGTCTCTTCAATATACTGATTTCCTTTCCTTTGGATAAATGCCCGGTGGGTTTTTGGATCATATAGTAACTCTATTTGTAGTTTTTTTAAAGGACCCCCCCCCCACTGTTCTTCATAGTTCCTGTACTAGTTTACACTTCCACAAATAGTGTGTGCGTTCCCTTTTCTCTGCAACCTGTTATTTTTTGTCTTTTTGATAGTAGCCATCCTAATTGGGGTAAGATGATACCTCATTGTGGTTTTGATTTGCATTTCCTAATGATAGGTTAAATTATTAATTTGCAATCTTTCTATTTTTTATATAGGCATTTATAACTATAAAAATCCCTCTAAGCACTGCTTTGGCTAAAACCTAGTAATTCTTTGCATTAATAAAGTTTATTGTTTTTACCATTCTTTTCTAGGTGGATCACAACTTGACTCTCTCTAGTAGCATAAGGCATAGCCACACAAATCCACAACATCCCAAAGATTCACTGGGTCAAAAGGCCCTCTAGTCTGTCCATTTTTCTCAGTGTCTTTGTGTCTTTCATCATGACATTTCTCAAAAGTAGTGTTTCTCCTTTGAACCTAGGGTAAAATATATTACAGTCTTTCCTAACCAGATTACTCCAGTTTGATCTACTTGCTTTTTAAGGATCATTTCATCTTTTATCATGTATTCCTCTATTGTGCATTCTAGTTCTTTTCTAGAACCCCTTCTTAAGTGATGGTACATAGAGCAATAGGATGTTAAACTCAACTGAGCCTACTTTTTTTCCCTTCTAATCCAATGGTTTGATAGCCAATCTGTGAGTATCAGTCAGGATAGCCTAAGATATAGTACAGTTACAATGGAACCCAATATCTCAGTGTCTTAAAACAATAAAGAATTATTTCTTGGTCTTGCTATACATCCATTGTAAATTAGTAGGGAATTGTGTTCATGATAGTTAATCAGGAACCTAGGCTAACAGAGTGGCAGTCACTTTGAGCACTAATACTTGCTATGCTAGAGGGAAAAGAGAGCAATTAAATGCTTTACCAGGAATAGACACATGATACCTGCATTCTGAACTCTTGGGTCAGAACTAGCTTGTCACATGGCCCCAGTAAACCACAAGGGGTGTAGAAAATACAATTCCACCATGTGTATAGGAAGATGGAATGCTGAAAGTCTTTGATTTTATGGCATTAATGACTATACCAGATGGTAGATGAGTTCCTCCTTCAAAGGCAGTGAGATCAAAGTCAGAGACCAGAGAGAAGCAATGTGGAAAATTACAAAGAAGTCCCACTTAGTATCAGTCCATTCTTTATTATCTATTGAATTCACCTGGGACCTCTTACTTAGGTCCTTTATTATAGACATGAGCCTCTTCAACACATCGAGGAAACAACTGTACACTATCAGAACATTATCAAGTTTGATGATATATTATAACTTAATATAATTACATATTTCATGAAATATAGTCCAATGTATACATATAAATATGAGTATCCCTTTTAAAGCAATTGTTTTGGAAAATCAAACATTTATTCTAGTGTACTTTCTATCTAAAAGATATTTAGAACCCCACTTTTGGCATTGCTTTCAGAGCACTTGACTCATTCTATTCAATATCTTCCTTGATATTGATGGGAAGGCTTTATTGACAAAGTTTTATTGGGTGTCTTTAATATGCAGACATTATACTAAATCCTATATGTTTAACAATATGTAAGACATAATCTCTTAAGGAACTATATCAGGCAAGAGTGGCAGACACACAGCCTGTAATAGCAATACCCCTAGTTATGGGGGAATGTGAATTCTAGCTGCTCACTGGAAATTTGAAAGGAAAAAAGGCTAATTAAATCCACACATAATGGTGAGAATTTTCATGTGTACACCAAGAGCATGTCAATGAACACATGACTCATGATGAGCTTAGAAATATCCATAATTCCAATCAGATGGCCAGATATAATTATAAAGCAGCAGAACTGAAAACTGTGATAATCAAGAAAGCTGAGATATTTCAATTTCTCAGGAGCAAAAATGAGGATAAGTATCATGGAACCATGCAGAAGGGGAGTTTGAGGGGCAAAATGTGCTGTTTAATTTGCATGGTCCAGGAGAGAGCACCAGAAGTTGTCAAATATAGATAGAGGCTCCATTGTAGTTTGCAGTGTTGTGGAGAAGGGGTGGTTCTTACCAAGGCCTGGATAAAACACTCCTCAAGTTCATCACATTCTCCTTGTGTTGACTCCTAGCTTCTTTTAGAAGAGTTATTCTCTTTCCCGGATACCATGACATTGGAAACCAAAACATGGCAACTTAGTCACTGGAAAGGAATCCTCCCATTATAATTTAGTTGATACTGTAGTTTATGGTTTAGTTAGTGAGCTTGGTACATATCAGCAACCTTGAGTATGATCAACTTTGGGGTCCTGATAAAATCATTTCCAGGCTCATAAGAAAGTAGGTAAGTCTCTGGATCCTATTGTATTACAGTAACCAGCCATCCCTGTTTAGTGGCTCCATAAATTAGTGCTAACAGCATGGGTTAGGAGACAGCTGATTATGAGTTTGAACCCTGGTTCTTACACCTAATTAGCTGTGTAACTATGTATAAGCCTTGGTTTCCTCATATGTAAAATAAGGCTGCTAATAGTATCTACTTCATAGAACTGTTCTGAAGGTAAAATAAAATACCACACATAAAGTCCTTAGCACAGGACTTGAGCACAGGTGTTACATATCAACACCACTTTCACTGTATAACTGCAATAGACAGATGTGGTAACTCTGGGCAAGGCAAGCGCAAAGGCACCATGAAGCTTAATATTTACAGGGTGAAAGGAGGTATGCTCTATACAATTTATTATTATATAATGTGACAATGGCTTTGATAATGACAAAATGCTATAGGATCTCAGAGGAAAAAGTTGCTGTCATCTGGGAGTGGAGGATGGGAAGAACAGTAGGGGAAGGCACAGATGTGTAGGATGCGGCAGGTGGAGAGAAACCATATATTGTGTTCTGGGTACTTCTGTGGGATAGACTGTAGGGAGGAGAGGATGGGGCTATGGCAGGAGGAAAAGTTAAGAAAGTAGCCTGTGGCCATATCTAAAGAGTGTTTAATTCTACACAGATATGTTTTCAGCAGGGGAGTGACAGAATCAGATGTGGGTTCAAGAAGATAACCATCATGGCAGAGTGGTGGGCAAAACGAGGATGAGTAGACTGATTTCAAAACTTATTATAAAGCTACATAATCAAAAGAGTGTGGTACTGGCATAAAAACAGACATTCAGACCAATGGAGTCAAGAATAGAGAGCCTGGAAAAATAGACCCTCATATATATGGTCAAATGATTTTCAGTAAGGATGTCAAGACTGTTCAAAGGGAAAAGAAATTTTTTAATGCATGGTATAGTCAAAGCTGGATATCCACATGCAAAAGAATAAAATTGGACCCTTATAAAAAGTTAACTCAAAATGGATAAAAGACCTAAGTATAAGAGCTAAAACTATGAAACTCTTAGTAAAAAACATAGAGGGAATGCATTATGGTCTTGGATTTGCAATGGTTTCTTGGCTATGATACCAAAAGCACAGACAACAAAAGAAAAAATAGATAAATTGAACTACATCAACATTTAAAACTTTATGGGCATCAAAGGACACAATGAACAGAGTGGAAAGGCAACCCATGGAATGTGAGAAAATATTTGCAAATTATATATCTATATATATCTGATAAGGTGTTAGTATCCAGAATATATAAAGAATTCAACAACAAAAAATCTGATTTTAAAATGGGGAAAGGAATTAGATAGACATTTCTTTAAAGAAGATATACAAATGGCCAAGAAGCATTTGAAAAGATGCTCAACATTACTAATCATTAGGGAAAGATAAATCAAAACCACCTTATACCTATAAAGATACTATCCAAAAAAGAAAGTGTTAGGGAGGATGTAGAGAAATTGGAATCTTTTGTACTATTGGTAGGAATGTAAAATGGTACAGCCACTATGGAAAAGAGTATGGTGGTTCCTCAAAAAATAAAAAGTAGAATCCAACAATTCCACTTCTGGGTATTTATCCAAAAGAATTGAAAGTAGGGTCTCAAAGAAATATTTGTACACCCATGTTCATAGCAGCATTATTCACAAGAGCCAAAGGATGGAACAACCCAAGTGTCTGATGTGACATATACATACAATGGAATATTATTCAGCTTTAAAAGAAAGGCAATCCTACTACACACCACAGCATGGATGAACCTGAAGAATGTTACGCTGAGTGAAATAAGCCAGTCACAAAAAGACAGATGCTGTATGATTCCAGTTACACAAAGTACCTGGAGTAGTTAAATTCATAGAGACAGAAAGTAGAATGTAGTTGCCAGGGGCTGGGAAGAATGGGAGTTAGTATTCAATGGACATAGAGTTTCAGTTTTGTGAGATGAAGAGTTCTGGAGATGGATGGTGGTGATGGTTGTACAACAATGTGAATGTACTTATTACCACTGAACTGTGCCCTTAAAAATGATTAAGACAGTAAATTTTACACTATGTGTATTTTATCTCAATTTTTTAAAAAATAAAAGAAGGACAAATAGAGAAATGATACGTGGTAGATGGTGAGGACTAAACTAGTAGAGTGTCACTGGGAATGGAAAATTGCACATGAATTGACACTATAGGAATTTTAGAAGAAGATTCAACGGGATGTTGTGGAGATAGGAAGTCAAATGAGAAGTCCAAAGGCACTGAGGTTTCTACCCTGAGTGGCTAGATAAATGTTGATTCTGTTAACTGAGGTATGAAATGCAGGGGAAAGAGCCAATTTGAAAGTAGGAAGATTCTGAACTCAATTTTAGATATGTTTGTTGAGTTTATGTTACCCGTGGTATATTATCCTGGTAGAGGTTTGAAGACAGACCTGGAGGTCAGAAGAAGGATATGGAGTAACTTGGTTATGTCCCAAGAAACCCACCATAAGTTGAAAATATCATAAGTTGAAAATACATTTAATACACCCAAACTACTGAACATCATAGTTTAACCTGGTCTACCTTAAATGTGCTTAGAACATTTACATTAGCCTACAGTTGAGCAAAATCATCTAACACAAAACTTATTTTATAATAAAGTGTTGAATATCTGATGTAACTTTTTTGGAGACAGAGTCATACTCTGTCACCTGGGCTACAGTGCAGTGGTGTCATCATAGCTTACTGAAGCCTCAAACCCCTGGGCTCAAGCCATCTTCCTGCCTCAGCCTCCTGAGTGTCTAAGACTATAGGTGCACAACACCAGGCTGAGTTTTCTGTTTTTTGTAGGACTGGTTCTTGCTCTTGCTCAGGCTGGTCCTGAATTCCTGGCCTCAAACAGTCCTCCTGCCTCAACTTCCCAAAGTGCTAGGATTATAGGTGTGAGCCACCATGCCCAGCCTGGTTTTTGATTTTTTAATAATGGCCATTCTGATAGGGGTAAAGTGGTATCTCATTGCGGTTTTAATTTGCATTTCCCTGATGATTAGTGATATTGAGCATTTTTAAATACACACACACACACACATATTTGCCATTCGTCTATCTTCTTTTGAAAAAAATCTGTTCATGTCTTTTGCCTACTTTTTGATGGGGTTATTTGGTGTTTTTTCTTGCTGATTGGTCTGAGTTCTTTGTAGATTCTGGATATTAGTCCTTTGTAAAATGTATAGTTTCTGAATATTTTCTCCCATTCTGTAGGTTATTTGCTTTGTTGATTATTTCCTTTGCCGTGCAGAAACTTTTCAGTTTAATTAAATCCTGTTTATTTAGTTTTCTTTTTGCTGTGTTTACCTTTGGGGTCTTGAGGGACATAGTTTTGGACAAAGGAACGATTTTACAGAGTGTAGACGACATCCTGATGGACAGAGACACGGAAGCTGAAGCAAGGCAACGTGCTGTAATTGTGTTACTTTCCCGGCTGACAAAGGGTATAAAGCATCTCAGAAAAATCTCAGCTCTCACTTCCCACTGTCACATACATGGGGTTTGAATCGTCTCAGAGAACTTGAAACCTCCTCCTAGACAGGAGAGAGACTAAACTAAGCAGCAGTCCCTGCTACCCACAAGCCGTTGTGAGGATTCTTTTAACTAACTACTTGACTTTTTGTTTCTGAGAAATGGCAGAATTTCTGCAAGACAAAGGAGATGAGATTCCCAAGGCCCCTGTACAGACTTCCTGCTGCCAAGACTCTTCCCTCAGTAACCTGCCCCTTGTTAAAAGCTCCCACGCTCTGTTAGGAAGACAGATTTGAGGCTGCTTCCCCCATTCTCCTGGCCGACATCAGTTGCATTAAAAATTCCATTCTTGGCCAGGGTTGGTGGCTCACACCTGTAATCCTAGCATTCTGGGAGGCCAAGGCAGGATGATCGCTTGAGCCTAGGAGTTCCAGCCCAGCCTGAGCAAGAAGGAGACACCATCTCTACTAAAAACAGGAAAATTAGCCAGGTGTCGTGGTGCACACCCATAGTCCCAGCTACTCGGGAGGCTGAGGCAGGAGGATTGCTTGAGTCCAGGGGTTTGAGGTTGCAGTGAGCTGAGATGATGCCACTGCACTTAGCCTGGGCAACAGAGTAAGACTCTGTCTCAAAAAAAAAAAATTCATTTTTTCCTAGGCAATCCTTGTTGTCTCAGTGATTGGCTTTCTGTGTGGTGAGCAACTGAACCTAGGCCAGACACCTTTTGGGTTTGGTAACAGTCATATCTATCAGCTAAATTTATCACACTTGGTTGTAAAAGACTTTTTAAATGTTAAAAAAGCAAACGATATGTATTTGCTGCAGCGATATTATATACAGTTAAGGAAGATGACAAGATGTTAAAGTCTTTCCAAATTCTACCAACCAGAGGAACAAACAGTTAACACTGAAATATTAATATATATATCTCTTCAGAATTTTTCCCATGCTAAGTGCATTAAATTTATTTTTACAGAAATTATATACAGTCTATACTATAACCAGTATTTTCACTTAATTTGCTCATATTTACATACATTTACACGATAATTTATAATGGCTGAACAGAATTTGCCTTTGTTTTAAAAAAAAAGTCACTTCTGTATTCAAATGAATTGAGATTTGGTACAATCAAGACAGGCAGAAAAGTATATCACGAATGCTTGAAAAAGTTGTAAAAAGATTTTGAGAATCAGAGGAATAACTAGAGGAAGGACACAGCCTCTCAAGGCCTTTTACTGTCTCCATGTAAACCTGTGTGGGGTAAATGCCTCACTAGCTTTTGGTGATCTCACTCAGCTTTCCTTTTACCTCATCCCAAGGTCTATGCCCAAATGGGTACAAGCCTTACTTCTCTTTATCACTCACTACTGAATTCTTCCTCAAAATTCAGCCACATTCTTTGACATCAACTACCATGATGTTTTTTTTTTTTTTTTTGAGACAGAGTCTCACTCTGTTGCCCAGGCTAGAGTGAGTGCCGTGGCATCAGCCTAGCTCACAGCAACCTCAAACTCCTGGGCTTAAGCAATCCTCCTGTCTCAGCCTCCCGAGTAGCTGGGACTACAGGCATGCACCACCATGCCCGGCTAATTTTTTTCTATATATATTTTTAGCTGTCCATATAATTTCTTTCTATTTTTAGTAGAGATGGGGTCTCGCTCTTGCTCAGGCTGGTCTCGAACTCCTGTACCATGATGTTTTACTAGAGGACATAGTGAGGAATCTGTTTAGGGAGCATAACATCAGCTTAATGCTTAGTTTTTTTTTAAAGTTTTAATTTAAAAAAATTTAAAGAATGAACAACACACGATGTATAGTATACCCCATAATGCTTTTCTTTAGACGTCCAGTGAGAACAACCCAAGCAATCTTCATATGTGTATGACTGGAGTGGAGGAGCTACAAACAGATATCAGGCATTAATTTTGCCACTCCATATCCCTGGGTTTAAATGCAAAGGTGCAAAATTCTCTTTCAATGAAGGGTCCAGAAGATCCAAATGAGCTTTTCCTTTAACCCTAGGTTTAGCCAACTTCTTATCCACCACACTTCTAAATGCTACTTTTGCTACAGTAACTGACAAATCTATATTAGTCCCAGTATTATCTAAGAACTCTCAATATTTTCTATGAACCTGCCTGCACCTGAGCTTTTTCCTTAACCAGAGAAAAGCCTAACATTTCATTTCCTGAATATCATTCACTGAAAATAAAATTTGGGGCAGTTTGCACAGTCTATAAAGGAGATGGTGTTAGATTGCTGCCGCTTTAAGAGTTTCCACAGGATCCATACATAGGGGAAAATCCCCAAGTTATTAGGAATGTGTCCAGTTAACTTTCTGTGATATTGGCATACTCATTTTCAGATGACTATACCAGTTTACACTCCTCCCAATAGTGGAAGAGGATTCTTTTTCTTTACCTTCCAGCCAATGTTCAATATTTGGACTATTTTTCACTAAGTTTATTACAGATTTTTGAAAAGTATTAAGCAATTTTTCTAATTACATGAGTAGCTTCAACTTCGATTTGCCTTTTTATAGATTTTGTCTTTGTTTTACAGATTTTTATAGATTTGTCTTTTATAGATATTGCTGTGTAACAAATTACTCAAAAACTTGAGTGGTTTAAAACAATAAACATTTATTATTTCATAGTTTCTGTGGGTCAAGGATTCAGGTGTAGCTTAGCTGAGTGGAGCTGGCTCAGGTTCTCTCACCAAGTCGCAGGCAAGATGTTGGCTGGGGCTCCAGTCATCGGAGTGTTTAGCTTGGGCTGAAGGATCCACTTCTAAGATGCCTCAGTCGCATGGCTGGCGAGTTGCTGATGGCTACCGGCGGCTGCTCCATAGCGCTGCTGGAGTGTCCTCACAACATCGCGGCGGGCTTTACCCAGAGCAGGTGATCCAAGAGAACAAGGTAGAAGCAGTGACGTATTTTATGGTTTAGTCTGGGAATTCACATGCTGTCATTCTGCCATACTGCGTTGCTCACACAGACTAACTCTGATACAACGTGGGAAGGATTGTACAAGGGCATGATACCAGAAGGCAAGGATTGTTTTGGGGGCCATCTTGGAAACCAGCTTCCAAGCGCAGGTCCATGGATTACAACATTCACTGCAGTATTATTTGCAGTGAGAAGGAGTTGCAGGAAACAGGTTTTCATTCATGGAGAAATATGTAACTAAAAGGTGGTATGTGCCTCTGATGGACTACCTTGCAGCAATTAAAAGCAATGAACTAGATTTACATATTCTATTTCAACTCAGAAGAAAAATAAAAAAGAGAGTAAGATTTACAGCACCATTTAACTAATACAGGCTTAAAAACCACTGTGTATATATAGTTTTTCACATTATATGAAGACATACGTATTGCTAAATAAATATGTAAAAGGCCAACTAGAAAAGACACATTAAAAGTGATTGTACATGGGGAAAAGTGAAGCGGAGAGGAGCTGAAGGATGAAAAAAAAAAAAGGGCTTTGCAAGAACAATATAAAGAGTGTGCCATGAATTGAGAGGAATTAGTTACTGAAATTAGTTGAGGTTTAAAAAATTTTTTATTTTTCTGGTAGAGTTGTAATGTGGCCTAAGCAAGTCTAAGAGAACTTACTGAAGCAAGATTCCTAGCAGATAAGGTTCTACTCATTTCCCTGTGTTGTATTTTTGTTTTTGAGTCTCACTCTGTTGCCCTGGGTAGAGTCAAGTGCATTAACATAGCTCACAGCAACCTCCAACTCCTGCGCTCAAGTGATCCTCCTGCCTCAGCCTCCCGAGTAACTGGGACTACAAATGTGCACCACCACGCTCTGCTTATTTTTTTTTATTTTTAGTAGAGACAGGGTCTCGCTCTTGCTCAGGCTGGTCTCCAACTCCTGACCTCAAGGGATCCTCCTACCTCAGCTTCCCAGAGTGCTAGGATTACAGGCATGAGCCACTGCACCTGCTCCCTATGTTGTATTTTTAATGAGCCATATACCTGGGGAAGGGAAATTTCAGTTCTCTTATACCTTGCTTATCTCCTTGTTGGGATGAAATTCTTTTAACAGAACACAAACCTCTTTTATTTCTCAAATGGAGATATTTAAAATGCAAATAACCTCAAAAGAGGTAGCTCATAAATTAAATTTACAATAAGGATTTCTTTGTTGAAGATGTGTTTAATGGGAGAGGCCAAAGGAAAAAGATTTTGAATTTCCTTAAAGAACATGCAGGCAGAGGGGACAGGAAAGAGAACGAGCATGGAGGGGTGCATTAAGGTACCACAGATTAGATCCTTCATAATTTTGATTAAAATTATTACTTATAACAAATTTTATTTTGGGGTTGGAACAAGAAAAAGATCACCTTGCATTTATAATAATTTACTTCTTCTGAGTTCATGGTGTACCTACAAATTTTCACCTGTTTAGTTTTCACTGTGGTCTACAACTCAATAAATATTAATTTACTGTCTACATATTGTTTCAAACTGATGATTATTTTCTGTATTTAATAATAGTGAATTGTTGGATTGGTTATCCTTGGTTGATCACCTTGAGGGATAATCTACATAAACTTGAAAATAGGCCAGTTTTTTTTTTTTTTTTAAATTTACAGAGCATCTAGGACTAAAATGAAGAAGGTTCATGGTAAAGTCTAATTTATCTTAATGAAAGTATGTTGTGTATATTTGCAATTACATGATAGCAGAGGGTTAGGGTAATTTTTTAATATATATTTGAGGAGAACAATGATATTGGTTTATTGAGAATAAGCCCAACCTAGGGCACTGTGCGTGCATGAGGGGTTTACATAACAAGTGCGCCACATGGGTATAGTAACAAACCACTGTCACCAGCTCCAGTTGCAGCCCTTTTGGGATCATGCCTACTAATTCTTGAACAGCTATCTCTGCTGAGTAACAACAATGAAGACACCAGTCCAAAGTATCCAAGTAACCAAGTAACCAAGCTTTTCCTTTTTCAGAGAGATCTTATTTATTTTTAAAAGCAAATTCTCACTCTTGAAAAACTGTTTTTGTGTGTAAGCATTTTCTCATTTATGAGCTCCTCAGACACCAGACGTATTATTATTAAGCCCCTTATATACCATCTAAGATAAATTAACATAAGCGTATATAACCCCTAAGGCAAAAAACCCTTATGCAAAAGAATTCCCATGGAGCACCAGGCAGTTCCAGAAACACAAACATCAGACACTTCATTCACAGTGTCACCTTGTTCTCTGCTCCACATGGTATTTTTGATTAAGCACCAGCCTCCTAAGGCATCACCCCAATATTTGGTTAACAGAAACTGATATATTTACATAATAACAGCTGATTTTCATATAAGTCTTCACAAACAATCTAGGGATTCAAAAAATACTCTGTGGCTTTGAAACATTTTAAAGTTAGGAATATTTTCTTCAAAACTCTTCTATTCTCTCTCGCTGTTAAAAGCAGTGGACATTACCTCAGGCCCACTATATGATGCTATAAGCCCCTGAAGGTAGGGCCTGTCTTGTTCACCAGTGACTGCCTAGTGGAGGCCCAGCAAGCCATCAAACTGCATTTCTTCACTGCCTGAATTTTTATTTCATGGCTTATTAGACTAATTGATATGATCAGATTTTCTTATTGACAACCGGGTTATATGTCCACCAATCGAGACTTTTCTTATATTGCAACAAGATCTTAAAAATGTATTCTAATATTTTCATACTGAAAATGCAAAATAAGAAATAAAACGAGGTCTAGAGAAATTTACAGACTTGTGAAGCTTAGTGATTCCCGAAGTTTAGTCACTTGATTTAAACCCACCCTCTTCCACTCAGCCTGATCTCTATGAACCACACTCCATACACTGTTCCTTCTTTAGGACTCTGGAAAAATCAAATTTAAACTAACTGGCTTTTTGAAAAGAATATATTTTCAGGTTCATTAAGAAAAACTAAAAAATTAGTTTGTAAAAGTCTTTTATTGTATCCGTGCCACACATAGTAGTGAAAAATAACACTCCTAAAAAAAGAATGCTACCTTTTCCACAACATTTTATTTTAAATAAAACTTCAAGTACTCTTACATAGGTACAAAAAAAATTCTGATCTATTTGCCTCCAACAGGCCACCACAACACACAGTAGATAAAACACAGTGGTTACAAATGTCTTTTAAATTTATTTCTGAGGCAAGGCAAATGGGAGGGAAATGTTTCTATGAAAAAATACTGTGTGCGTAGGAAATTGTCACAATTTTATTCCACATGGATACAAATGATTATACTTTAATTTAGGCCCTGGTGGCTTAAAATTATATAACAAAATAGAAAAATGGAAAACTAATATCCCCTACACCCTGTTTCAAAGGCAGGCACTACCAAGATTAAGGAGACGCCACAGTGTTGGTAGAGGATAATTACTGTACAGGCTGTATAGCTATACCTTTAGACTAAAATAAAATGCTACAATCCTTCTAAGGCATAAACAATAATGTCTGCAAACAATATATACACATAATACATATTTAAAACAAGACAATATAAACAATAATGAACAGTATATACATGTCAATTTTTTTCACTGTCTTGAAATACAATTTAACTACACAAGTGATGCAGCAACATATATATATATAGGTATATATATATAAATGTACTTGTAACTCTACAGTAAAGTTTATTTTTGGTGCTTTTATAGCACATCAGTGTAAACAGTTTAACTTGGCTTTGTTTTATATTTTAAAACATTCCTTGTTGTATTTTCAAGATTTAAAGCAATTTTCTAGTTCTTCCTTTTCACAGAAAACGAAGATTCTGGATGTGGTTTAATCATAAATAATTCATAAAATTAAATACATTCACTAAAAAATAAACTACAAAGTAAAAAAATGAAAAATAGATATTTATTGAGAGGGAAAGGAGAACCATTTCCCACATTAGAGCTCTGGTGTTGAATATTCAGTGCGATCTGATATATTTTAATTGCTATTGCACTATAACACCCTTTCCTTTGAAAATTCTTTGGGTGTGCTTCCCTGTTCTACCTAAATTAGCTGATAAATCACACAAACCAATAACCAAGGGCCTTGGTTGTTGTAGGAGTGAAGCCTTTAAAAATGGTATCATTCTTCTGATACTTTTTTTTTTGATACTTACGCTAAGAAAAAAAAAGTCATTATGTATGTGCCTTGCACGTTTATGTAAATACAGTTCACATTGCTGGTCTCATTTGTCCTTGTTTAAAAGGAAAAAAAAAAGATTATTATAACTTCAGCTCACTTTGAAAGTATCTGTCCACTTTTTTTCAAAATATTTCCTCATACTGTGGCCAGCTCTGCCTATATCAGAATCATCTTCATTAAATGTTTCACAGTTGTCAAAAACAAGCCTGACATCTAGAGCAAAGGTTTCAAGGTTTGGATACCTGAAAGAAAACACATAATTAGAGATTGCTTTCATAGGGGGGCTTTGTTCTGTAAACAAATGAAGAGGTAATAAAAGACAAAATAAAAAGTAAAACTGAAAGGATAACTGCATTTAACTGATATAAAACATGACAAAATTTTATAAATGGAGCATTTAAAAAAAATTTCTTATGTTCTACAACATACTGGGTTAGAGAAGGTTAAATGGAAAACAGATTTCTCTGAAGATCAAGGTACACTGCAACTAACTGGCATTTTCCCTACATGCCATTTCCTGTTTGACCTGTATCACAATTTTGTTGCAGGACTCATCCCACTTGACTAGTTTATTAACTCCTCTGACCAACTATATCACTTGTAGTACCCTATTATCCACAGTTGCAGTAGGAATAATGTAAATACTTCTTAAGCGCTATAAAAATTACACCTGCCCTGTAGCTTTTACATACATCCCTCTCTGTGTTAAACCTTCCCATTTCCCATTTCTCTTCGTCTCTCTTCATATATGCTCTTTTGCTCAGGCACTGGAGTATGATGAACCAAAACAGGCAAAAAAGCATGTGCTATTTCTTTACCAGAGATAACATTATGAGGCTCTGACTTTCAACAAGAAGCAGAGTAGCTTCAGTGCTTTTCTGGTGGGATAAACCCAAGTCTGTTTCTCTGTAGAAACACAGAGAGGAGAACAGAAGGGAGAATGAATCTCCCCAAGCTTAGTAAGAAGGGAGTGGTCATTTCAAGCCAACTCAAGCCAATTTAACATATTTTGAAAGAGGGCTTTTGGAAATTCAATTTTTTTTTTTTTTTTTTTGAGACAGAGTCTTGCTCTGTTGCCTGGGCTAGAGTGAGTGCTGTGGCGTCAGCCTAGCTCACAGCAACCTCAAACTCCTGGGTTTAAGCGATCCTACTGCCTCAGCCTCCCAAGTAGCTGGGACTACAGGCATGTGCCACCATGCCCGGCTAATTTTTTCTATGTATTTTTAGTTGTCCAGCTAATTTCTTTCTATTTTTAGTAGAGACGGGGTCTCGCTCTTGCTCAGGCTGGTCTCCAACTCCTGAGCTCAATTCCACCCACCTCGGCCTCCCAGAGTGCTAGGATTACAGGCATGAGCCACCGCGCCCGGCTGGAAATTCAAATTTTAAATTAATTCTAACCTATGACAAGCTGGATACTAAAATAATTTAACCAGTAGAAATACCTCATGAGATAGTGAAGTTTTGAGATCCTGTAAAAGCAGAATTCTATTTCTCTGACGAAATACCTTGTATGGCCTGTCACTCTCTCCTTCTAATACGTGCAATAATAAAAGAACTAAAATTTCTCTGTCTGTAACACGCTCACAAAGAGTCAAGTCAGCCCTTATGTAACCTTATCCATTTTCCTGTTCTTCCGGGAATTATTTGCTTATTTTTATTGAGGTGAAGAAATTCACATAACATAAAATTAACCATTTTAAGGTGGACAATTCAGTGGCATTTAACAGTCAAACACTGTACTACCACCACCTCTCTGTCCAAACACTATGATCACCCTGAAAGAAAAACTCACATCCATAAAGCAGTTATTCCCCTAGCTCCTGGCAACCACAAAGCTGCTTTCTGTCTCTATGGATTTACCTATTCTAGAAATGGAATAATAAACGGATTAAATGGAATCATATAATACATGTGGCAATTATTTTTATAAAATATTTTAAAATTATTTTGAGGACTATTTCTCTCCTCAGACTGTTCCTGACTATAAGAAAAGGTTGATTAACATCAAGGAGACGGGCATCGGGAGAGAATTCCAGGTGAGACGAGCACACTACTCGTACGTGTGCTTGTCCTTTATAGAAGAATTTGGCAGCCAAAGGAACTCAGAAAGATTCATTAAAAGCAGGCATTTCATTCCCTTTATTCTAAAAATTTCTACTTTAAAGATTTGAAATGTTTTTTTCTGAGTTTTTGTTCCCCCACACTGGTTTGGGACCGCTTCCCTCTGTGCCTCGCCACTGTGACCCTTCTCATTCACCAGGACTCATGCTTGAAAGGGACCTCTGATTTTGTAGCATTGTTGGTTATGTGTTAATCTCTAACCTTACTTGTTTTAGAGATTTTGAGGTTTAGGATCATCCTTTATCCAGGAATTGGAAGATCATGAAAGTTAAAATCAAGAGTTATTAAACACTGGTAAAGTCTTCATGCACCTTTGTTCTGGCCATGTTAGTGATAAATTTCATTGTGCTACCCACTAGACACGTGACTATTTGACAGAAAAAGCCAAAGCACTAGTACATATCTAGACAACAACCTTTACTGTTTTGTTCATATTAGAACCAATAGTTTTAATGGTTTTAACTGTTTTCTGAATTTAGGCGGGTCCCTTCTGTAATTTTTTAAAAAAGTAAAACAAAACAGACATAAACCTTTGAAAGACTGTATTTCAGCCTCCAAAGAAATAAAATTAACCATTTGGTCAATCTAGTAAATTACTTGATATATGTGAGAGAGACACTAATCATATGAGATAGCTTCTACTTAACTCTTCTGAATTGAGTATAAATCATGGTACACAGTGATTTTCACCAAAAGAATGTCCAGGAAGAATTAAATATATATTATATGAGTATCAGGGGATCCTCCCAAAATAAGTAACTTCATTCTTGGAATAGGATCTCAAAGAGAATACGATAGAAAGGAGCAAATAATAGTTTTCTTCTACATTTAATAAATAGATTTTTAGTATTCTCCAACAATTCATAATAAAGCTTTTAATATTTAAAATTTCCAATGATCTTCTATTTCTACATTGTAATAATCTGAAAATCTTGAGTCAGTTTTTGTTACATCCACATGAGGTGGTGTCAGTATTCCACGGATGCTGCACAATACAAGCATGTATGCTACTTGCTTTGGGAAGCTTCTCTGATACTTTTCCTTACCTCCCATCCTGGGTTTGGTAGCCTTTCAATGTCAAAGGCAGGTTTATCACATTGCTTTTTAATTTCTTAAATAATTCTAATTGACTTGTCTTCCATACTATACCACCCTAACCAAATGCATACACACAAACCGTCCCCCGCCCCAGCCCAAAGGCAAGGCCTATGTCTTGCTGTTAATTAATATCTTTGGATCACTAGAAAAGTGCCCAGCACATATTACATAGTCAATAGTCACTGAAGTGAAATGATTTACTTACTGTCCACTACTTAGTTTCTCTCTAATTGTGGAAAAATCCATAGGCTTCTTAATAACTTTCTTATAACCAGGAACAAGTTTCAAGTTTACAGGAAGTAAAAAAGGCCATGCATCTTCATGAGTTTCCATTTCAGTCAGAATCATACTAAAGAAAAGAATGTTTGAAATCAGTATCTATATGTTAAAATTGTTTATTTTTATTAAAAAATTAGCCATTATAATCTTTCAAGTAAAAACTCAATGAAAATTAATTTATAAAAAAAGATAAAGGAATACTTTTACTTATATCTTGCACTTATATTTTACATTTTTCTATTTATAAAAATTATCAGAAAGTAACCTTTAATATGGTAAAAGGTTCTAAACAAATAAATGGGATGTTATAAATATATAGTATATGAAAACTGAAATAATACCTGCAAAGAGTTAGGTCCTTGGAGTCATCTCTTTTAGGTTTCTTAACCGAAGTAAAACTTTCTTGTTTTGACAAGTTAATAGAAGTGTTTTCCTCCATTTTTCTTTTTTTGAGGTCTTTGTTTCCTCTTTTTAGTGAACTACTTGTAGATGCAGAGTCTTCATCTTCAGTTTCCCCTGTTAAAGTTACTTTCTTGCCTTTCTTTGACTCATTAGTCTTCTTTCCTTTGACATGAAGCTTTTTGATTTTTAGAGTCTGACCACTTGCCTTTAATTAAAAAGAATAAATGAAGTGTAAGAAAATGACTGTCTACAGACCTTCTATTATTTTAAATTATGAAAGTCTGACAGGGTATATTATAATAAATGTAATTTATTATAATAAAAAGAATATTAACTCTGACCTAGAAGGTTGATAATTCTATTATTTTCAAGAGAGATCTGTGAATCTGTTCTCACATAAGACTAAAATCTAATAAAGCATGAAAAGTTTATTCCTCTTAAGAATTCTTAAAACTTGAAGATACTGATCTCATGGTAATTCACTATTGGGTACCACAGCACTTGTCAGTAGGATTCCTTTAGTCTAGGTCACTAACTGAATGAGTTCAAAGATACAAAAAGGACTCTCTTTTAGAGTACAATATAATTAAGAACAAAGGTAAATATAAACAAAAACATAGAGACTATTAATAAGAAAGTTGAAGAGGTAATAAAAAGCTAGGCTAAAGCATGAAAAAGAGCTCATGAAGTATCAAAGAAAGAAATCCTTTTTAAGTGATCAAATCTACTAGAAATTGATTTTTTTCTGGATAAAGAATAAAAGGTATTTGCAACAAGAAGAGAGTCCCACAAACTTGTGGTTCCCAGGCGTGAAGAAAGCAATGGTGAAAGATGGGGAAAAAGGTATCTGTTTTTGAGGAAAACAACACAGAAATGGTATAACAGACATTGTATTTGGAATCAAAGGATATCAATTCCAGCTATGGCTCTGCTACTAATTAGCTATGGACCTTTGGGGAAAACTATCTGTGAGGCCTTGTTTTCTCATTTGTAAAATAAGAAAGATAAACCATGTTATTTGCTAAGGTCATTCTAGCTCTAGAATTATATGAAAAAAAAAGTCTCAATGTGGCTGTATGCAATCTAACCACAAATTGCAGGTAGCACACTGATGAAACAATAAGGGCCTCTAACCCTGAATTTGGAACTAGGAAAATAAATTTTTCTTTTGAGAATTAGATGTTACAATAAATATAATAGATCATAAAAGAGAGATATGTAAAGTCATTGGCACTGTATAGTTTTTGTTTTGATTTTCCCAAATCTGAATTGCACACTAAATTCTTTTAGAAAACTACTTCTCCTTTAGCCAGACTATTAAGAAATCCTGGACTGCAGAGTGATATAACCAGTCCAGCAATAATTTAAAGTTGGCCATATTCTTGAAATTTGCTGAAAACATTTCTTTGGAGTATTTCATAGCAATTTCTTTGAGGATTTCATGACCCTTGCCAGCAGTATTATTGAAAAATGCTCTTAATCAAGCAGTTCAAGTTATTTGGTTCTCTAATGGCAGGTTAAAAGTATGGTTAAAGAGATATATTAATTGACTAAATAAGGCAAACCATAAAACCAATACCTTCTCCATACCATATTAAAGAATCACTACCCATGTCACTAACTGAAACAATAAAAAATGTTTTACTCAGTCTCTTCTCCATTTAGTTTTTTATTCCCTAAAATATGATTATTTTGGGTTTTCATATCACATTGGGCTTTTAGCACTCTGAAATCATTAAGAGAATGCTTAATATAATGAAGAAAAAGTCCATTTAATGAAAATTAAGTTAGTTGAATAGTTGTGTTATTTAAAAGAACAATGTTACACGTATTAATATAACGGGCCAAAATTTGAAGTTTCTATTTGAACTAAAATATTACTTGGGATCATTTTTTTTTTTTTTTTTTTTTTTGAGACAGAGTCTCACTCTGTTGCCTGGGCTAGAGTGCCATGGCATCAGCCTAGCTCACAGCAACCTCAAACTCTTGGGCTCAAGCAATCCTACTGCCTCAGCCTCCTGAGTAGCTGGGACTACAGGCATGCGCCACCATGCCCGGCTAATTTTTTATATATAGTTTTAGTTGTCCAGTTAATTTCTTTCTATTTTTTTTTTTTAGTAGACACGGAGTCTCGCTCTTGCTCAGGCTGGTCTCGAACTCCTGACCTTGAGAGATCCTCCCGCCTCGGCCTCCCAGAGTGCTAGGATTACAGGTGTGAGCCACTGCGCCTGGCCCTACTTGGGATCATTTTCTAACAAATTAATATTCACATTAAGAAAATGTGAAACTGAAATCACAGAATCAAAAAACTTTAGTGATGTTTCAATAAAGACAACGAAGTCTCTATTATTTCTTTAATAAATGATCCTTATCAGCTTACCTCATTAGATAGTGCACATATAACATACTTTAAAAACAAGCTTTTATACAGTTACTCTAGTACCTGATTATTTTGTTCTTGGGCAGAGACCTACACCCTCTTGCTAGAGCACAAATTCAGAGAGGAACCTCAGTTGAGTCTTAAGCAAAACCTATCAACTTACATGTACAAAGGTGCATATCTATTAAATTTGCATACTTTATAAGTTGTGAACTGGTGGCTCACAGGCAATAAACAGTCCACAGAATGTGCTATTTGGCTCATATAATGTTTGTAAAAATTCTGAATTTGTTTCTAATATTTAATATTTAGGAGGATATGCACAAGATCCATAATCTTGACTTTCCTTGAGATATTAGAAGATTCTGGAACACAGGGCTCACATTCCTATGTGACAACAATTGGCCAGAGTTGAGTGATGACTGTTACTACATTTAGATAGGGGCATGACACTCCTGTTTGCCACAGTTCCCACCAGGGGTTTGATGAACTCTTTTATGTTATTTGCTTGGCTTTTGTAGGCGCTAGATTTTGAAACTTCTAATATACAAGTTTGTGTGTGTTTATCTATGACTGTGTATAAAATACAGTTGCTGCTCTGTATCTGCAGGTTTTGCATCTGTGGATTCAACCAACCATGGATTGAAAATATTGCAAAAACCTCCCAAAACAAAATAATAATCAAATAAAAATACAATATAACAACTATTTACATAGCATTTACATTGTATTAGGTATTATCAGTAATCTAGATGTGATTTAAAGTATACGGGAGGATGTGCATAGATTATATGCAAATACTACATATATCATTTTACATAAACAACCTGAACATGTGCAGATTTTGGTATCTAAGGTTGGTCCTGGAACCAAGTCCCTGCAGAAACCTGGGAACCTGTGTGTATGTGTGTGACTGTTCTTTGGTTTGTGCTATTTGGCTTATGTAATGTTTGTAAAAATTCTGAATTTGTATACATATATATGTGTGTATACATATATATGTATTGTATATGTGTGTATGTATACATACACATACAAACATACAAGTCTTTTGATTCTGTAATCCTGATCACAGATATACATACATATATACACATACACACAGTAAAAGTAGTTAATCAGGATGATATATGCAGAAATAGTCATTAAAGAGCAATATGTATAGTATAAATATTTGTAAGTAACTATGAATTAACTAGAAAAATATTTTTAAAAACTTAACTTTTCCTTATATACCAAAATCAAACGTTTAGAATTTTTTATTGTTATAGCAAACATAACATCTAGTTCGTTACATTTAAAAAACAGAAAAAGCAGAGGTTTTGAAAGGTGCATTCACATAGAAGGGCTAGGATGAGACCATAGATCTTAAGTCTCCAAGTCTACTCCTTGAATGACAGATAGCCAGAATTCTAATTTCAGCCAATTTAGTAAAAACAAAACCTCTAACGGCCTACTACCTCCAAGAGTCAAAACACTTATCTGTTAGTAATTCATAAAGTATTAGAGAAACTTTCTATAACTTGACAGGTATGAAGTTAAAAAATAATTTAAGTACAAGCAATGAAGATTACTGTTGAACTCTATTTAACTACATACAACAAAAATGATCTCAAGTAATAAGAAATCAAAAAGTAATATTAATGAATGATACCATATAAGCCCCCCTGCTATCATATAAAATATAGTCTAAAATATAATAAAGTGTTAAACATTTCACAGAACTCTAAAGTTATAAAAATTTTCACATACATGACCTTATTTGATCCTCACAAATTCTTATAAAGCAGATACTATCCTATTTTACAGATGACAACCCTGAAGCTAAGAAAGCACTACAATGTTTACAGATCAGGGAGGTAAGTAAAAATCAGTGAAAGAGACTGAGAAAGAACAAAGACAGGAAGAAAACCAGGGCAAATGGTATCCTAAAAGTTAAGTGAGGCCAGGCATGGTGGCTCACACCTGTAATCCTGGTACTCTGGGAGGCCAAGGTGGGAGGATCGCTTGAGGTCAGGAATTCAAGACCAGCCTAAGCAAGAGTAATACCCCATCTCTATAAAAAATACAAAAATTAGCCAGGTGTGGTGGCACCCGTCTGTAGTTCCAGGTGCTTGAGAGGCCGAGGCAGGAGGATTGCTTAAGCCCAGGAGTTGGAGGTTGCAGTGAGCCATCATGATGCCACCGCACTCTAGTACTCTAGCTGAGTGACAGAGCTAGACTCTGTCTCAAAAAAAAAAAAAAAAAAAAGTTAAGTGAAAAACAGCATTTTGAGGAGGAGGGAGTGTTCAACTCTGTCAGCTATAACTGACAGGTCAGGTGAGGGAAGCACTGATCACTGGATTGAGAAATGTGAAAGTCACTTGTGGCTATGATATGAGTAATTTTAGAGAAACTGTGGAGGTGAAAACCTAATTAGGTGAGTTTAAGAATGAATTGGAGGAAACAAATTAGAGAGAACCAGAACAAAAAACTTTCTAGGAGTTTTTCTGTAAATGGAAGGAGAGAAATGAGGGAAGTAGATGAGGGGAGAAGTGAGGCCAGAAGAGGGTTTTTGTTTAGTTTTCTTAAGACAGGAGAAATAGTAGCATGTCAGTAGGCTGATGAGAGGAACCCAGCGGAGAAGGGGAACTTGATGATGCAGGAGAACGGAGAACTCCTGGGGTAATGTTCCCAAAGAGGTAAGATGGATGGGATCTGAGGCATAAGAGGGGAATTGGCTTAGTTAGGAGCACCAGCAGTTCTTGGCAACAGTAGAAAAGTAAAGTTTGTGAATTCAGATGCAGAAGGACAGTAGATGTGGTGGCAAGATCTTGTGGTATTTTCTTCTGATGGCTTCCATTTTCTCAGTGGAATGACAGTAAGGTCATTAGCTGAGAATGAGGAGAAAGGAGACAGCTGGAGATAAAATCATTAGACATCATTAAAGGCCTACTTAACGCCTTGAATTTTTTTTTTTTGAGACAGAATCTCGCTTTGTTGCCCGGGCTAGAGTGAGTGCCGTGGCGTCAGCCTAGCTCACAGCAACCTCAAACTCCTGGACTTAAGCTATCCTACCGCCTCAGCCTCCGAGTAGCTGGGACTACAGGCATGCACCACCATGCCCGGCTAATTTTTTCTATATATATTTTTAGTTGGCCAGATAACTTCTTTCTATTTTTAGTAGAGACGGGGTCTCGCTCTTGCTCAGGTTGGTCTCTAACTCCTGACCTCGAGCGATCCACCTGCCTCGGCCTCCCAGAGTGCTAGGATTACAGGTGTGAGCCACTGCGCCTGGCCTTAACGCCTTGAATTTAAAGGACTGTGTATTTTCCACAGCCACATTCAGATATAAGGGTACAGGTGCTGGAAAAAACAAAGAGTTAGATTAACCAGAAGGATGGTTTTACCAAGTGAGAGAGAGGCAAAAGAACTAACGGTGGATGCAATGATTATAACAAGAGACTAACACATTATAAGACAGATTAGGAGGAAAGAAAGGATAAGAAGGGGGAGAGTGACAATGAAAAATCTGAAGATAAAAGAACTGAGGGTCCTGGTGAGATCAAAGGAGTGCTGGAGTTGAATTGTTAGAGGGAGTGAACTGGAAAGACAGGAGGCAGTGGACAGATGGATGTCTGAATTGAGTTAATGAAGAGGCAGTAGTTACTGGTAGTGATTAGGTCAAGAGACTACATGTGGGAGAGCATGATTGAGGTAGGGAACACCTAGGAAAGAGTCTGGTCTTCAATATATGTTGATCCTTTCACACTTCTTACTCCTTCCCTTGTAACTCCAAACCCATTTCTTTCTATTTTATAGTATTGCTTTTCTCTTAATTGGTATGACAGTTCACAGCTTTCTATTTTAAATGTGACTAGAAAATGACTTATTACCATATGACCTAATAATTCTACTCCTAGTTATATACCCAAACTGAAAACATACAAAAACCTGTGCATGAATGTTCATAGCAGCATTATTTGTAATAGCTAGAAGGTGGAAACAACCCATATGTCCAACAACTGATGAACAGATAAACAAAATGGGTATATTCATACAATGGAATATTATTTGACTATAAATAATAAATACTGAGGGGAGGGGAAGGGAAACGGGGAGTGACTGCTATTGGTTCTTTTTGAGGTCATGAAATTGTTCTAGAATTAGATAATGGTGATGGTTGCACAACTATGTGAACATGTTAAAAACTAACAAATTGTTAAAAAGGTGAATTTTATAGTTTATGAATTATATCTCAGAAAAACCCTACATAGAACTTTACATTTGTTCTGGTAATTAAAAAGTTTAGTTTTAGATCAGTTTTACCTTAGCAATGCAAGCTGGACAAAACCAGTCTCCATCTGGTATAGTTGTAATCTTGGGTCTATGGCAGTATGTATGACAGCCTTTGTCACAGCCATCACAAAGGAGCAGCAGTTCTTCATTGTCTCCCTTTCGACAGATTTGGCAGTACTATAATACATGAAAAATCATTTAAAATTAACCCTCTGCTATGAATAATAGCTATTGGGATGTTAAACACACCATAATTCCTAGTTTATATTAGTAATGAACATTCCACTTGCTAACAAATATACAGTAGCCATACACATCTATGTATCTCTCGTTACACAGATATGGACCACACGACGGGTGAGCAGTTCTATTGGGATAAATGCACATTTCAGGTACACTGCAAAGAACAAAGCTAGAGGTTGAATGCCTGCACACACTTCAGAAGCATGTACACATTAACATATGAAATAATTAACATGACATTAGAGCACATAAAGCAATGAATAGCTTTAAAACATGGTGTTTTATTTTTTTAATGTACTTCATCTTTTGCTTATCTTAGCATCCTCATGATATCCTGAGAAAGAAATAAGAGAGTAACTTTTAAGATCAAAATTAGGAAACTTGTATTAGTATCATTGTAGATATAATAATAAAAAGATATTCTGAGATTTTGACTAAATTATCCATCTATGTTTTGCCATTGATTGAAAAATGTCCAAAAGTGTCCAAACCACGAAACTGTGAAAAATCAACCCAAATCAAACATGTGTCACAAGTGCAGAAAATGGATCCTACAAAATGATTTCCAAGTAAAAAAACAGATACAATAAATTAAGGAATTTAACAGGTCATGATTTATTTTCTAGACCTAAAAATTGTTTCTTTTCTATTAAAAAATTTCTAACATTATCAAAAACTTTAAATTTGTAATGAGAAGATTTTTCCATGCATTAATATCCTGTATAACAAATTTTACAAAGGAAATAAGAAAAGTTAGACAAGTAAAAACTTTTGAGATGGCTTTAAATAATAGTAAGCACTAACATTATTTTTTGACATCTAGTTTATATTCTAATCACAGTAGAAAATGTCCTACAATCAATATCTTAAAAAACAAAAACATTTAAAGTGGAAATCATTTATATTAAAGTTAGATATTTATATACTCTTAAAAACTGAATAGCTTAACTATTCATACTTACTTTGTTTAGTTTTCAATACAACATTTTATCTTCATCTGGTAAAGTCTAAAAATAGTCCTATATAACTTAATACGTATACCAATAATAGTTTTAGAATCTTGTCAAAATGGCCGATACACACTATTCAAGTTAACAAATATCTATCAAATACATATATTATATATGCAATACTAGAATTGGCATGTATACCAAGAGCAAAAGCAGCAGAGTTTAACATTCCAACAATAAGTATCTATTTTATGACTTTTCTTAACACCACATCACTAAATACCTTAAGATGGTTTTATTTCTCCAAATTTGAGTTACACCTTTAAAACTTCTATTGTAAAAACATTCATTGAGAAATAACATTTGGAAGGTTACATCTAAATCCCAATAACAACAAAATTTAAAAACCAGATTCATGAACATAAGTAAATTCTCACTGTTTTCTACAATAGATAGACAAAAATACTACAAAGTCTTACATCTCACACTAATGATTTAAAAATAAAATGATTTTCGAATACTTTTAAAGAATTTTAAAGAAAGGGTGACAGATATCAAACTCAACACTTTTGAAAAATCACAGCAATAGCTCACAATATGTTAGAGCAAATGAATTAACATTTGCTTTTAACTCCTTTACTATAATAGTAAAAACCAGTGGATATTGCCTACTGTTTAACATTAACAACAATAATAAAGTATACTGTGGGCAGAGAACTATCTGATCTGGAGGCAAATTGTGACAGCTTCTTCCTTCCTGGTAAGCTCTGTCTTTGGCCAAGAGAGTGTTTCTAAAGATATTGAACACTTTAACATTCTGATAGGTCTTATTATGGGGATTATTATAGGCATCATTATGTTCTAATCAAAGGATACCAAGTGCTTCTTAACCTTTGAAGATGAAACTCTGCCTTGTTTTCAAGGTAGTTTCATGCAAATAATGTATTTTTATTAAACATTTAAAAAAGGAAATGAAGATTGTGAGAGATGGAGGTAAATGAGGATAAATGTATATTAATAACATGGGGAAGGTTAATGAATTTGCAAAAAATGAAATAAGCTTTAAATTGCAGGTTGTGAAAATACCAATACAAAAGCAGGTTTTGATACAAGTTTTGGATTTCTGTGTATAAGTTTATAAACAAAACTGATCTCATCATGATGATTGTTTTGGTATAAATAAGAAAAAATAACTGTACAAATTTCCTTTTGATATAGGAATCAATCTTTTTGATCATTTTAGGCTAGATTTTAAATATATTTACTAAGCTGACTTTAAAAATGCTTTTAATAATAACTTTTACAAGGAAAAATATTTGTACCTAGTAAAAGTACTATCATATGAACTGAATAATGCTTTAAAACTTATAGTAAATTCTAATCTGAATTGAGATAGACCTCAAATTTGAGCATATTACAAAAACTGCAGATTCATTATTCCACAGATGTTTTAGGAAGAAGTGAAAAACCACAGAAGAAACCAAATTTATTTGTATAGAATTAATAAGGCCTTGGGTAGTCTAAGCATAGAGGGAAAGATGAAGGAAAGAATGCTAAATTACTTAAAGTTCACTTCTTTAGAAAAACAACTATTTTAATTAAAGGAATTTTACCCTTAGCCATTCATGAAGCAAATCTCAAATGTTTAAATATTAATGCTAGTCTGTAATTAATAAGTAAATATTAAAGTTATTCATAAAAGTCTACCTATAATAGATACTTCTATAATGATATATAAAAGAGGCAATAGGGACACTTATAGTTTAAAATAAGTATCTCTGGAAATATATGAACTATAGCTCTTATTTGAGCACACAGCATTTTGCTATCTGGCACAAAGTAGAGACTCATTACAGGACAATAACTAATAGGGCTTGTACAAAGAAGGTGAAAACCCAGTTTTAATTAGTAGAGGAAAGACCAAAAGATCTACTCTTTCTGTCAACCACATCTGATGCCAAACGCATGATAGATGCATAAGGTAAGAGCTCTCTGCTTATTTTGTATTTACTTATCTAAGTAGTTCTTAGCATTAAAAAGAAGAAAACTGATAAAGACATTTTAGGAATGCAGTAATAGTAGGCAATGTTAGAAATGGGGATGTTTAGAAGAGTGAAGGAGCCTTCAAAATATTTAGATTAACTATTATGCTGACAGAATACAGGAAATAACTTCAGTCAGAGGTAGAGGCAAGATTTTAAAAAGTAAAAGGTAACACATTTGGTAGGTTTCTTCAAAAAGCTCAAAATAAGGAGGAAAGCATCAAACCATACAGTATATAAGAATTAGACAAACTCTCAAGTACAGCATACGTTATTGTGACAATAGGTAATATATACTTAAGAAAGATCTGGAGGTTGGAAGAAAACAGGACAAAATAAATTAGTTATAGTATTTCTTAAATAAAAACACTTACAACTTTCATAATTGATTTTTCCCATGCTATTGATTTCTGTAACTGCTGAATGCACAGAGCTACCTGTGCAGCACTGCGAGCTTCTGATAATGCCCTTCTCCATACCCTGAGCCCTGGAGCAATATCCTCTTCAATTCTGCATTGAAATATAGAAAAATTAAGTAGGTCATGTCCACATTTATGGATACTGAATGTGAAACAATCATCACACTGAAAGCCAAGCAATGACAAAAACATGTAACAGCCAATAAATATAAAGTTTAAGCAACTAAATTTGATGTAGTGCACAGACTGTGGCTACGTGCCTCAAAGCTTAGTCACAACCAAGTAAATGTAAGATCACTTTGCAGGATTATCAACGCACATAACAAAAAAAAAAAAAATGTTTTTACAAAGCACCATGCAAATAGCATGATCCATATGGATCACAGACATACAAGAAGATACATAGATAACAGGCAATAGAAAATAGGCTCCAATTAGCAAAGAAGCACAATAATTTTTCAAGTTAATCTCAATAACCTACCCGTCACCATCACCACTAACGGATGGTGCAGGAGCAGGGACAGTAACTGTGCCCACATTATCCAGTTTGATCTGAATGGTGGTACTTAAGGGGCTCTTCAGATACCTTCTTTCAATGTTCCGCTCCAAATCAGCCAGCCTGGTTACAGCTATATCTAGGGGGTTGTCACTCTTCCGTTCTAGTGCATGCGCACTGCTTTCTTCTTCGCCAGTAAATTCTCCATCATGTTCCTTGCACAATTTAGTAAATGACTTATGTTCAAAATATACCAAGTCCTCCCTTTCTGATGCAGGCTCTGGACACATCCAACCCTATATATCAAGAGAATAGTGTTATTATGGTTTCCTCTTAAAATGCCAGATGGGTGAATTGCTCTTACTTAAAATATAGCAGTGGACACTGGCAGATCTCAGGGATCCTTACTAAAAGTTTTTACCTTGTTTTTCCTAATACTAGGTAGAAATAAGAACAAAAAATTAAAAGAATAATTTTAAGAAAAGTTGGAAAAAGAAAATTTATCAACTTTTAATACACAAAGTATTTTGAAGGATTTTAGACTAAAATGCTTATTAATTTCATGGGATCTCTTATATGGAAATGTCTCGGTAGCCTCGAAACTTTGATGTTCCTTTCTGTTTTCACTCCTTCTACTATTCTTCCATACAGGTCCTTGTACTCACCATTTTTCCTTTGATTGTAGGGGCTTTGCATAAGCTGTTACCTTTGTCTGTATAGCTTTTCTTTGCTCCACTTCACCTAGTTCACTTCACTCATCCTGCAGCTCTTATGCTAAAATTCACCTTAAATTTAGGATCCACTAAAGGGAACCCTTCCCTAATCTCCTTTAGGAGGTAAATCTCTATATCACGGGCTCTCAAAGGACCATGTTCCATAGCCTTATCATGGTCGCAATGTTATACTAGTATGATCATTTTTTTTTTTTTTTTTTTTTTGAGACAGAGTCTTACTCTGTTGCCCAGGCTAGAGTGAGTGCCGTGGCATCAGCCTAGCTCACAGCAACCTCAAACTCCTGGGCTTAAGCGATCCTACTGCCTCAGCCTCCCGGGTAGCTGGGACTACAGGCATGCGCCACCATGCCCGGCTAATTTTTTCTATATATATTTTAGTTGGCCAGATATCATCTTTCTATTTTTTTAGTAGAGACGGGGTCTCCCTCTTGCTGAGGCTGGTCTTGAACTCCTGACCTTGAGCGATCCACCCACCTCGGCCTCCCAGAGTGCTAGGATTACAGGCGTGAGCCACTGCACCCGGCCTTAGTGTGATCATTTGATTTATAGCTTTCTACTTCTAAATTCTATGAGAGCAGGGACCACATCTGCTTTTACTCATTTATCTCCAGTACAGGGAAGGCAAATAATGGGTACTCAATACATATACGTTGATTGAATAAATGAATTATCTTATAACTTAGTTCACTTATATTGATCCTTCAGCTCAAAATCCTTCAAAGATTCCCACTGTTCAACAAAGTCTCAAATCTTTACCGTAGCATTCAAGTACCTCAGTCTATCTCGCAGTCTACCTCTTTTCAAGCTCCCATTCACGTATTCTATGCAGCAAATTCTATGGCTTGCACTTCACAAACGTGATAAGCTTCCAATCCTGGTGCTCTGCTCATGCTGTTCCCACTTCCTAGTATGGCATTCCCTGTTCTCTGTCACAACCTTACTTATCCTCTTAAGTTCCACCTCGACTTCTACATGAAATCTTTCCTGATCTCTTCCATATTTCCACCAGAAGTCAGTATTCTTTTTCTCAATTCATGCACTACTCTGTACTTCTCAATGATCAGTTACTAGATTCTGCATCTATGTATACAAATCTTACCTATTATATGACAAGCTTTCTAAGGATAGGAATTACATTTTATCTAATTTTGTGGTTTGCTTTCTGATATGGAATAGGCCCTTAGTGAATGCACAGTAAATGAAAAACAGAATAAACTTTTTATTAAATCTCTTTAATTATTTTATCTTATATACTAGGATCAGGTCTTCCCCTTTAACTCAGTAGAATATTTATATTTAGAAAGGAAGGATGAAATTATGGATAGTACACATAAGTGCATAGGTACAAGTCATGTCAAACGAACCTCATTCCTGTACTTTGAAAGGGATACAAAATTGCTAAATAAAGAGAACCCTGTATATCTTGATTTCTGTCAGGCAACTGACAAGATAAAAAAAAAAAGAGGACTAGGGTTAGAGAAATCTAGGTGGTTGAAAACTGTATCTAGAAAAAGGCAATTAACACAGGTTTGTCACCTCTGAAAAGGTCCTTAGTGCCAATGCCCAAACGCTGTATATTTGGCTTGTCCTAGGAATATGCTTATGAATAACTTGGCTGATTGCTATAAATCTGCAGGTGACTTAAAACTAGGAAGGAATTTTAATATTCTGGATGACAGGATTAAGATAAAAATAGTTCCATGTGCTGAAAACTGCGCCCAAGTGAAATTGATAAAAAACAATGATAAATGCAAATTTTAACTCTGAAGGTTAAACAAACTAATCATAGGAATACCACATGTGATAGAACTCACTTAAAAGTACTTTAAATGAGGCCCACAGATTTATGTTACAGTGTATACTCAATAAAGCAATAGTATGATGTGGATGCTTTAAAAGCCAGTACAAATTCAAATAGCATTAATAGAAGTAGAGAACCGGATTAAGGAAAGTAAAATCCCACGCACACAGTTAAACATTTCTACGTACAGCTGTAGGTATAACATTTTAAAAACAACACTGACACTGATGCTTATTCAGAAGAAAATCATGGACCTGGAAACCATTTCACAGGACTAATAATTGAAGGAATTAATTAACTTGTAAAAGAGAAAATTTAAGAAGAAACATAGCAGCTGTCTTTAGAGGAGCTGGAAGAATAATCAGACTTTTTGTATGCTCTCAACAACAGAACTAGGACTGGAGACTCACAGATTTTCCTACAATATAAAAAAAACTTTCAAATTATTAGCAATATTAAAAACAGCAATGAATGCATCTAAGTAGACCTAGGCCACCGGCTTAATGTGCCTTACCAATGGCTAGTTGCCCAGGCTAAACATATAACTCTTATTTTCTTTTTAAGAAAGAAAAAAAAAAAACTGTTAACTATTTTATAGATGTTAAAATAATGTTTTGTGGCTATTTTCATCACTTGTGTTCTTAGACTTTTCAGACTAATATAATTACAATTCAAATCTTAGAATAATACAGAATAACTCAGTAATACCTTATTACCAGGATGTTAACATAGCCCACTTACAAAAGCAACTTCCACTTATCTTAGCTACTGAGAACACAGCCAGGATCATTTAAGCAGCCAGCACTATAATAAGGTCAATACACCCAAATCTGAATATGTCACCAGGAAAATGTTTCACGTCCACACTTTCACTTTATACATAATTTTAAACAGCTTAATGATATGCTTTCCCAATCAATAGGCAATTAGAATTGGCAAATTAGATGGGAGAAAGTTTGAGGAAAATAAGGTTCATGGAACCAACCAAATTTAAACTAGCAAGTAGTAACAACTGACCATGAGAGAGGACAAAGACAGACTACAGAAAGCAGCTGTAATAGTTTAAAAAGCAAAACACATTACAATCATTTACGGTAGGGGCAAAACCTCTTCACATTTCCTGAGGGAATCACTGTCTAATAATCGGTGTTCATACTGATCTTGTGTCACCAAGATAATTTAATTACACTCATTATTCTCAATTTAAGAAGGTAGTAAAATGTATAACATAAGCGATCCAACAAACATGTTAAAAATTTATGGCACTAAATGGAATAATTTTTATTTCTCCAGAAAATTAACTAGTGTAGAAGAGTTCATTTGTTGAAGATGCCAGATAAATGAGGCATTTTTATATTGTATTATAGTACCAAGAGGAGGAGGCATAGTTTGGAGCACAATAGTTTCAGCAAATGATAAATTTTTGCTTCCCAAGGTTGGTAATTATGTTTGTGGCAAGAAACAGATATTTTATTAGCTCTGGAAAGCTACATTTTTTTTGAGATCCTCAAAAGTGTCCAAATGCCTATGTTAAAGTAATAATAAAGTGAAATTTTAATTATGCATACGATACAATTTTTCCATAGATTTCTGATTCTGAATAAAACCTGATATATCAAATCAAATTACATGGAGACTAAATTTTCTACATCTTTGCAGGTATCTCTCCCTTTCACACTATTCATCATACATCCATTTATTCTCAGAGATACCACCTTACTGTCAATTGAGAAGACCTTATGTCCCTCTTTACAAAGCCAAAAATTTTTGCACAAAGGTAAAGCTTTCATTTTGCATGTCCATTAGAAACCAGTTCTAATCAGTCCGTGAAACAGTAATGCTCAGTAGATGAATTATAAAAACTTTACATAGATATTTAGGGGGTGTATGTGTATAGTACTGTATAACATATATTTGGATATATCTACATTCTTCTCCAAATTTAAGCTATGTACAGTAAAAGTCTGACATATAACATGGCTTAAATACAAGAGAGTTGCTGGTCCTATAGGAAACACTGCAACAGGAGTTTGTTAAGATTTGTACTGGAACATTATATTTACCATTAAGAAAACTGTAAAATTCTGGTTGCAGTACAGAACTGTACACCAGAAATGATACTTCTGAATACCATTAAAGAGGCAGGAAGATTGAATAAAAAGAAGATAGGTTCTGGAGTTAGACTAACTTGGTTTGAACACACTTTTAGACACTTAAGCTGTATGACCATTGGCAGGTTACTTACTCTGAGCCTGGTTCCTTACCTGTAAGATGGGGGAAATTAATTCAGGATTGTTTTGAGAATTCAATGAGATAAAGTAAAAACATTTACCACAGTAACTGGCTAATATTAGGCATGTAATAAATATTAGTTACCTTCCATTATCCTAAAAACAGATTTTATTCCAAGTTGATTTTACCTTTACTTGCAAACTTGCTGATGCCACTCTCCTTTCTAGATCTTCTACCTGTTGAAGGATACTCAAATCCATTTCCATGGCTTGTTCTTCTACTGACCAGTTCTCCACAATATCTCGAGTTACTTGGTTTTCTTCATTTTCATTTAATTCAATAATAGCAACTACATTTGAAAAGAAATTAATTTAAAAATCTACCTTATTAAGTTTTTCCCCTCAGTGATTTCTTCCAGAAAGTAAATAAAATTCCAGGAGTATCATGCACATCTAACTTAACATACACAAATATACTTGTGCACATGTAAGTGGCTTACTCTTAAAAATAGAAATACTCTAAGAAATACAAAATTCTATGTCTGCAGGTGTAAAAAATTGTAAAAATGTAATACCAATTTAAGAAATGTAAATAGTTACTGTTTGTTGAACAAATTAGAAAACAAGAGCAATAAATTAAGAAGCAAGACATACAGTCATGCCTCAGTATCCATGGGGGATTGGTTCCAGGAACCCCATGGATACCAAAATCCATGGATGCTCAAGTCCCTTATATAAAATGGTGTAGTATTTACATACATCCTTCTGTGTACTTTAAATCATCTCTACATTGCTTATAATACCTAACGCAATGTAAATGCTATATAAATAGTTGTTACACTGTATTGTTTAGGGAATAATGGCAAGAAAAAAAGTCTGTACATGTTTGGTACAGACACAACCATCCTTTTTTTTTTTTTTTTTCAAGTATGCTCAATCCATGGTTGGTTGAGTTCATGGATGCAGAAAACATGACTACGAAGGGCTGACTATACTAAAATATGTTTTAGAGTAAGAGAATTAATTCTCATAACTAAGTAAGAGAGCAGAAATCTCTTTTAGGTACCTACCATCCTTATTCTTGATGCAGGCTTGAGTAATATAATCCAAGTGTTTCTGAATTTGTTTTTGTAATGCCTTTTCTCTTATTCCTCTGAGATGCAGCACTTTGAGCAAAGCTTTTAGGTCCTCTGGATCAATAATTCTCCACCAACCAAACTGCATTTCTAAATAAAGATAAATATGTAGATCTTTTACAAATATTTTAAATAAGAAAGGGCCTAACACAAATCAAAAGATTTATTAACTACATAAAAAACCCATCAAAGATTCAGTTACAATATAGGAATCTATGATAATGAAATAAAGTAAACGGCTAAAACCACCTCAATGTACCTACCTTCTGGAATAGGTTTTGGACTAGGAAAATCTACTGGTTTTGCTACTTCAACAGCTGCAGGTTGAGCTGAAGAGACCTTTTCACTCTGTGGTACTGGAGATTCACTTTTACTTGAGGCAACATTCGAAGTCAAGAATGAATTACCATTTCCTTCTGATAATCCCAACCCTGATCCCAGACTAGGTAAAGGTGATGTAAATGGAATATTGGAAGTAAGCACACCAGTGGGCCACCCACAAAACTGAAGTCCCATCATAGATACTCCACTTTTCATCTACAAAAACAAAACATTTTAAAAGTACATTAATAAGTTAGGAAAAATGTTTAGGATCTGAAATTATTTTTCAAATTCTGAAAAAATATTCTTTCACTTATCACAATTAGAGGAAAACTAAATACACTTGAGACAACAATGTTAAATTCTATGTTCTTATTTGTTCCCCAAAGTAACTTCTCTTTTAGGTATATTGCAACAGTAATATGTTAAAAAGTAATTAAAGAAGTCTTAGACATTGGCACAGCAGTTCCTAACCTTTTTGGCACCAGGGACTGGTTTTATGGAAGACAATTTTTCCAAAGATGAGGTGGCAGGGGATGTAGATGGTTTTGGGATGATTCAAGCACATTACATTTATTGTGCTTTATTTGTATTAATACACTGTAATATATAATAATTATATTAATACAACTCACCATAATGCAGAATCTAATGCTGCCACTGATCTGACAGGAGGCAGAGCTTACTCGGTGATCCCCCACCTGCTGCTCACCTCCTGCTGTGCAGCTGGGTTCCTAACAGGCCACTGACTAGTATAAGGCCACAGCCCTGGGGTTTGGGACCACAGGGCTAGAAATCAGTAGTTCTAATGAAGCTTGGTGACAGAAATTCTGACTTGTTTCACTTTTCAAACTGTGGCAGGGATACTATTCAACTGATCCCCCTTGAGTGAAAATCTTCATGGGGTCAAAGATTACATAAAGCAATGTAAAAATGAGTTACAGTGAGCAGTACTAACCTGAAGAGGTGATAAAGTAAATGGATTTAGGCCAACAGGATTCTGAGCAGAAGATGATCCAAGAAGTGGAGCTGGGGCAGGTGAAGGTGACTTAGATGGTGGCTGAGACTGAGGAGTCACTAAAGGAGCAGTTGACATATCAGCATGGGTAAGTGAAGTGTCATCACAAGGTGTTCTTGGCAAAAGGCTAAACCATTGTCTATTCTTTTCAGTCAGTGTTTTTAATAACTGGTCATTGGGGAGAGGACTGTAGAACTTCCCTGGACCACCTGAACCAGTATTAAACAGATTATTCGAGTCTGTCTTTTCTATGCTGCTTTGTGTTGCTGTTGATTGAATGTTGCCCAGTGAATGTTTTCCACTGTTTGGATAAGACAACGTGCACCCATTTGCACTAACATTTGGTTTGGGGGTAATAACATCTGATTCAGGAGGCATCTTGGCTACTTCTAAAAGCTTACTTAATTTAGAAAATGAGCCAGGTTTCTGAAGAAACAGATTTGTGTTATCTTTTTCTTTAAGATCTTCCTTTTGCTCACAGTGATCTGTATCTGAACAATTTAAAGTGTCCCCAGAAGTCTCAAACATTTCTTCTTTGATCTGGATGCTTTCTGCCCTTTTAAGTTTTTCTCTTTCTTTTGCAATTTCTTCTAGCCCTGCAAAATCAAAAAGCATTATGAAGATCAGTTATTCCAGATCAAATCAATACTATAATTAAATTTTATTACTATTTATCAAATTATATGCATAAATAAACATTTCTAAATTACCTAATACTCCCTATATGTTCCTTTTTTTAATTTTTAGAGATGGGGGTTGGTTAGGGTGGCTCTTGCTATTTTGCCTACGCTGGGCCCAAACTCATGATCTTCCCACCTCAGCCTCAAAGTAGCTGGGACTATAGGCACGTGCCACCATGTCTGGCTTGTATGTTCTTCTTATAAATTATATTTTTCCTTCATTGGAAAATTAATATATGTTCAACATAAAAAAATTAAAACAAAAAATATAAGTATAGAACGATTAAAAGCTCTAGTATACGGCAAAAATTATATTTTCTTTCTTTTTTCTTTTTAATTTCAGCTTATTATGGGGGTACAAAAGTTCAGGTTATATATATTGCCCATGCCTCCCCAATCCCCCGAGTCTGAGCTTCAAGCGTGTCCATTCCCTAGACAGTGCACATCGTACTCATCAAGTAGGTATACACCCATCCCCTCCCCCCATCCCCCACCTCTGTCCGATACCCAATTGGTGTTATTCCCAAATGTGCACTTAGGTGATGATCAGGGAAACCAATCTGCTGGTGAGTAGAATGGGTTCCAACTCTCTCCAGGAGAACCAAAGAGATGCCATATCACCATTATTTCTTATAGCTGAGTAATACTCCATGCATATACCACATTTTACTAATCCATTCATGAATTGATGGGCATTTGGGTTATTTCCACATCTTTGCAATTGTGAATTGTGCTGCTATAAACATTCGGGTGCAGGTGTCTTTTTTATAGAATGACTTTTCTTCCTCTGGGTAGATGCCCAATAATGGGATTGCTGGATCGTATGATAGGTCTACTTGAATCTGTTTAAGGTATCTCCATATTGTTTTCCACAGGGGTTGCACTAGTTTACAGTCCCACCAGCAGTGTATGAGTGTTCCTGTCTCTCCGCATCCACACCAACATGTGTTGTTTTGGGACTTTTTGATAAAGGCCATTCTCACTGGAGTTAAGTGATATTGTGGTTTTGATTTGCATTTCCCTGACGATTAGAGATGTTGAACACTTTTTCATATGTTTATTAGCCATTTTTATATCTTCTTTTGAAAAATTTCTATTCATGTCCTTTGCCCACTTTTTGATAGGGTTGTTCGATTTTTTCTTACTGCTTTTCCTGAGTTCTAAATAGATTCTTGTTATCAGTCCTCTATCTGATGTGTAGTGTGCAAAAATTTTTTCCCATTCTGTAGGTGGTCTGTTTACTCTCGTGACTGTTTCTTTGGCTGTGCAGAAGCTTTTTAATTTAATTAGGTCCCATTTATTTATTTTTGTCATTGCTGTGATTGCCTTAGGGGACTTCTTCATAAATTCTTTGCCTAGGCCAATGTCTGTAAGAGTCTTTCCTACATTTTCTTCTAGAATTCTAATAGTTTCACACCTAAGGTTTAAGTCTGTTATCCACCGTGATTTGATTTTTGTGAGAGATGAAAGCTATGGGTCTTGTATTAGTCTTCCACATGTGGCTATCCAGTTTTCCCAGCACCATTTATTGAATAAGGAATCTTTTCCCCAGAGTATGTTTTTGTCTGCTTTGTCGAAGATTAGATGGCTATATGAGGATGGTTTTATATTTGGATTTTCTGTTCTGTTCCACTGGTCTGTTCCACTTGTGCCAATACCAAGCAGTTTTAATAATCACAACCTTGTAGTATAGTTTGAAGTCTGGCAAATTAATACCTCCCATTTTGTTTTTGTTGCTTAAAATTGCTTTTGCTAAATAAACGGGGTCTTCTCTGGTTCCATACAAAGTACATTTAAATCTTCCAGTAGTTCTCTGAGCAATAAATATATACACACTTAGATCTATATAATTAAAAAAAGGAAATTCTACTATACACCTAATATTCTAAACTACCTGTTTTACTAATACTCTGAAAACATAAATGTCAATAAACACATAATGATATCATAAGTTTTAATGGCTACAGAGTAGTTAATGAGCTATATCATAATTTAAGTAATCAATCTTCTGATGGAAAACTTTAAGTCCCAATTATTCACTATTATAAACAATGCTATAAATGATGAATGACCTTGTATTACATGTATCTCTGGACTTTTTTTCCTGATTTACTTCCTTAAAATAAATTCCTAGAAAAAAACTTACTGAGTCCCGAAATATGTACTTTTCAGAGTTTTTGAAATATATTGTCAAACTGCCCTCTTGAAAGTCTGCAGCAGTGTATACTCCTACCAGAGGTACACAAGAGCATCTGTGCATTGCCTACACTCTCAAAAAAACTGGAAACTATCAGTATTTTTGTCTTTGCCACCATCTGAGAGGTGAACGTCTAAATTGCATTATTTCTGATCACTAGTATTCTGAATATGTTTTCATGGGTTTATTGGTATTTCTCTTTTGTGAACTTCTGGTTCCTATTTTTGACCATTGTTTTAAAAGTAATTTATAAGAACTCTTTTAAAAACATAAATCCACTACTTTACTCAGTTTGGAAAGTAATATACTACTTTCAATTTAAAACATTCATAATGAAGGGTATAAAGTAAAGCTCTTTCTGCCCTACTCCCTCAGTCTCTATTCCTACCCTTCAGGGGTAACCATGGTTAATTATGTCTATAGATCCTTCCAGAAATCTTATATATACTATGACTATCATTTTGCACTATTACATAAATGGGATACTACTATTCACTTTTCTGCAACTTAAAATAAAATCCAAACTCCTAACCAAGGCCTACAACATTCTATGATCTGGTTCCTGAAAACCTCTACAACCTCTGCATCCCTCTTGTCCTTGATAACCTTGCTCCTCCTTTCTCCATTTTTTTCAGCTTCGCAAACATACTAAAGTTCTTTCCTTTCTTGGGGCCTTTTCTTTATTTTTATTTTTTTTGAGACAGAGTCTCACTCTGTTGCCCAGGCTAGAGTGCCGTGGCATCAGCCTAGCTCACAGCAACCTCAAACTCCTGGGCTCAAGCAATCCTTCTGCCTCAGCCTCCCGAGTAGCTGGGATTACAGGCATGTGCCACCATGCCTGGCTAATTTTTTCTATATATATATTTTTAGCTGTCCAGATGATTTCTTTCTATTTTTAGTAGAGACGGGTCTCCCTCTTGCTCAGACTGATCTCGAACTGCTGAGCTTGAGCGATCCTCCCGCCTCGGCCTCCCAGAGTGCTAGGATTACAGGTGTGAGCCACCACGCCCGGCCTCTTGGGGCCTTTTTACTTGCTGTTCCCTCTGCCTGAGATACTGTTTTATTGACTGGATCCTTATCTTCCATGTCTCAGATTAAATGTCATTTCTTTACAGAGTTTTTCTCTGATCACCTTATCTAAAATAGGTCACCCTCATTCATTTTAGAATATCATTCTATATATTTCCTTTACAGAATTTACCATGAAACATGATAATCTGTTTATTTTCTAACCCCTCATACTAGAATTTAAATCAACAGGCTCTACTTAAAGGCAGAGCAATGTCTACCTTGCTTATTATCAGATCCCAAAGGCCTAAAATAGTAGCTGCTATAAAATAGGGGCTCAATAAATGTTCCTTGAATGATGAAATAAAAGGATGAATTTAATATTTTTACTAACAATATTCTTTAGAGAGCTTTCCATGGCAGAACATATAATTGTACTTCATTTTTTCAATCAGGTGCATAATATTCTGCTGTATGGATATATCGTAATTTACCCAACCAGTCCTTTATTAATGATTGAAATAGTTCTCATATCCTTCTCTTCAAATTAGTTTCAAATTGAAATCAAAATCCTACATATCACACTTAATATTTCTGTGAAATATAGATTAACAGGGACTGGATTTACCCTCTTGTTTGAAACAACCAAAACCATACGAAATACATGAATGAACAGTTCACAAGAAACTGGACATCAAATAACCAAGATGGAAAACAAACTCAGTAAGTCCTACAATTGCCCCAGCTTATTGCCTTAGGACAGTTTCCAGGCTACAGTACAGAGAGGAGGATTCCAGGTGGAGCCTAGTAGACTCCCTGAGATTAGGAGTGGGAACTAAGAGTTCAGGGAGACCAAAGTAGCTGGAGCACTCAGGAAAGTATTCTGGAAAGGAGAGAGCTGCACAGAGAAGGAACTGCGGAGACCTGCAGAGGGACGCCTTGAGTATTCAGCTGAACAATGACCAGCACGTATGTGTGAGGAACCTACCTGAGGCCAGGGGGAAAAAAACACTTGAATGGATTAGAGGTGACTGTGCCAGGTGCTCACACAGGCTGGGAATAGCGTCTGCTCCTACCCACCAGACTGGGAAACTTCAAGATTCACAGGCATTAGGTAGAGTACTCAGAAGAATGTTGCTTCAGTAATTAGGGATAATTAGCCCTAGACTAAGCACTGTTCTAGTCCTGTCTAACAAATATTAAATGCAAGATTTGAAAAGATGAAATTTTTTCCAAGCATGTAATTTTATTCTGTCTCAGTTAAACAAAGAAGAATATTCATAGGAATTTAAAAATATCCAGTGCTTAACAAGGTAAAATTGACAATGTCTGGCATCCAATCAAAATTAGTAGGCATGTAAAGAAGCAGGAAAACATGACACATAATTAGAAGAATCAATCAATCAAAAGTGACCCAGAACTGACAAGACAGTATAATTAGCAGAGAAGGACATTAAATTTGAAAAAATAACGGGTGAAAATTTTTCACATTTGCTGAAAACTACAAACCTACAGATCCAAGAAACTCAACAAACTCCAAACAAAATGAACATGAAGGTAATTATACCCAGATACATCATAACCAAATTGCTGAAAACTAATGATAGAGAAAATCTTAAAAGCAGCCAGAAAGAAATGCCTTATATCTTTATGCACTTCTGCACATTTGCCCTGAGAAGACCACCATATTTCATCACCTCCAGTTACGTATACATGAAAATAGTTACAAATATACTCTTCACATACCTGTGTTCACAAATTCCTTTAACTTTATATAATTTATTGGCCAGTAAGGGTGTGCTATAATAATATTTGTGTTTGATTTATTCTGAGGACTAAAATCATGAAAACCTGTCAGATACTCAAAACCAAATAAAAAAACAATTTTTACTAGTTTGAGACTAAATAGATGACTTCTCATTTGTATCTAATAAAGTAGACTGAGCTGATGATTATTTTAATAGTCATGGCTGTCTTTAACCTTTATATTCAAATTGCTTAACTCTGAGCAGTTAAACCTCTAATTAAAACGTAAAACTATTTTTTAAAATTGAAAGCATATACTGGATATTTAGTATAAAAAGATTTTAAAATTTTAAACAGTTTTCTATCTCCTGTCTCATACAATCGCCTGTTCTTTCCAGTCCTTACTTCTTTGACATGTGTCAATGAGTATTAATAAACATCTTCCAAACAGATGAAAGAAAGGGACAAGTAAGAGATAAAATAGGGAGTGCTGTTTACTTGATTAATTTCCCTGGCAGTAGCTGCAAATGCATATGACACAGAAAATATCATTTCCCAATTAAATCAAACCCTAAAAGTAGCACAGTTTGCTTTGGGAAAGAGACTATGTCTCCTTGAGTTTTATTAGAATCACTCTGAACCCTTTTAGTTCACTTAACTGTTGTCACTGGATCCTTGGGGTCTGCCATTTTCAGTTCCCCAGGGAGTATTTTTCCTTTGGCTCTCTTTAGTTGGGCTGAAGCAGGCTAAACTTTTAAATAGATTTTACTAAACTCTAAGTGAAACACAGATAAAGAATGCAAGAAATGTAAAAACATTCACACTTAGAATACAGGTTCAACAGAGGTTCGACCACAAATGGCCTCCTCCCAGGGTTCAAGGGCCCTCACCCATTCAGTAGGCTTAACCTCAGGATTACTTTCATAGCTTCCCCATCTTCATGCTGACAGTGCTACCATGACCCCACTCCTAGGAGGCACCTTGATATTATTGTGGAGAAGACCAAAGGAAGCAGATCTTATGAGTTGTCTATTTAGGATTGTTCCTTTCCAGTCTGATCCAGAAAATTTTAAGAGGATGACTGATAACATAAAACTCTCACCCTTCAGGTAAGATTTTCAAACTTCCATAATAGGGTTTGGATTGTATACTTACAGACCTAATGCTATAATCATATCCTAATATAAAATGTAAGAATAATATACATATAATGGTATAGAGATAATGAACAATACACTTATTTCATTTTCCTTCCAATCCTGAATAAATTATCTACAATCTAACATATCCCAAATGGTTAAAAAAAAATAGTGAATTGAAGGGGAACAAATCCATGGTTTTTCGCTGACTGGCCATGGGGCTTTCTTCTTTCCCATTTTCCTGAGTGCCAGTACAAGGACAGTAGGGTCTTTAGCTGATTTCAACACTGTTCTCAGGGTCCTCAGTTTCTAGATCTAAAGGTTCCTTGCTAATGTTTACTGTTGCTTAAAGAAAGGAAGTGCTTTCTACTCTTTCTCAGACTAACCCATAAATACAGACCAAGGTGTGGGGTATATATAGTGTTTTGTCTCTTGGAGTGCTCTTGTTGCATGTCCAAGTCCTGTGCTACCACCATGGGGCTGAAAAATCCTTGTACTGTTAGTTCTCTGCTTGTAAGTTACTCTCATTAACAAACTTTGGTGCTATTAGCAACATGCGTGTCATTAGTGGTTTGTGTGATCATGCATCTTGTACAATAGTTGGTGCCCAAGAAAGTCCTGATGTCATGGCATTCTGGAAGGGGAAGAACCAGGAGTGAAAGAATTTCTCCTTGAGGGCAGAGGTAATTCACTTGGCAGAGTTGGGGTCACAGTAGCTGTGCCTGAGAATGACAGAAACCCTAAATCAATAAACTAAAGAGGGTGATTAGTTATGATAAGGTGGTTTGAAATTCAGTTCTATCCCTTCTCCTTGTCAGCTTAGAGATTTTCATGAGTCCTAAGGGGGAGGATGAATTAGAAGAGGTGTTGGTAGCCTCTCTGGAAGGGAAGGTGGGGCAAACTCCCACTGTCTCGCTGTTATATGACACAACTGGTCCCGTGTATGTGAAGCCAGTTATTGTAAGCCATGGTGTACGGAAGCCTGAATGGGAATACCACCAGGAGCAAATCCAGCAGTATACAGAGCAAGAGCTAGGGCCTCAAGAGGTCCACTACCATAGGCACTAGGAAGGATCCTCAGAGGCTCGGCTATGTTAGTGTAATTATAAGAAAACCCAGAGTTTGAGAGGAGAAGCCCTGACAGTGTACTCTTGGTGCAGAGAATTTTGGATGACTGAATCAGAGCAGGTCCTCCTAAGTAGACAATGGCTTTGATTTTATTTCTTCTTCGAGGAGGCAATGTTGGAAAAGAAATAGTTCTTTTAGATCATACAAACCCCATCTCAGGGCAGGAAATGAAAAGAGAGAGCCTAATAAGTAGTACAGGTTTCTGCCCAAAATAAAAAGAAAGAAGGAACAAAGAAAGGCGAAAATAGATGGGCTAGATTTCTGGTGGTCCCCCTCACACCAATAAATGTGGTATTGCTCATAAACAGAAGGAATGATTAAGACAGAAATAGAGGAGCTGCCTAATTCTAGAGTGTGGGACTGTGGTCCTGTTCAAAAACTTCAAAGGCCCACCGAGACTATGGAAATGGGACATGTGAGATGAGATACAGAGTACTGAGTGGTTCACAGGCTCAAGCAATTATTAGGAGAGGTGGAGTCACCAAAAGATTAGGTGGAGAAGGTCTCTGCAAAGGAATCTCTTTCAGAGATTAGGGCTATTAAGCTTCACCCCCACAAACTGGTAAAATCTCACAGCCTCTAGACTCTTCAGAAAAGAACTCAGAGGATAGAGCTGAGGGAAACACCCTACATCACCTTGACTCTTTTGAAATGGGACTACTGAGGGGAATATTGACAGTCATCAGCTCCACTTTATATGTTTGGTTCAACTCCTAAAGCCAAGCTTCTTTGTTCCTTGATCTGAGCCCTTTCAAACGTAAGGAGGACTAGGGCTGGGATCAGAGTCCCATGCCCTCCTCCAAGGGATTGCTAACCATATATTTCAGATTATTATGCTGCAAAGGAGAAGAGGCTCAAACATTGATAGGCTTACTAGAAATGGGGGACCATGTATTCACTGTTTTAGACTGCAAAAGAGCTCTGGCAAACAAGTTCTTCAACTAAGGTTTAGATTCAGTGTTACCTGTGGCTGAAAGATTAGAATCACAATCACTGCAAACACTTTTGAGCTTTTTGCGTGAACTCTAGTTGTTCCTTTATCAGACTGTGTAAAACTGGCATGGAAATAATGGGGGTATTTAAGTCCTGCAAAAGCATGTCCACTTATCAATTGGACATATTTATGGGGACCTCAGTGCAACACCAACAGTGTTGCACACCTAGAGAAGAAAGATTACATTTCTTATATAAGGAAAGATTCATGCAGGGGTACTGAGCAACAGCATTTCACAATTCACAACCCTGTTTAGCTAACTCTACTTGATACTAGAAATACAAGTGTCTATGACTAATCTCAGGCAAAGAGACTCTGAAGGCTCCGAAGGCATGTGTTAGTTTTGGGGTGTTTGACTTCCTCTAGCTAAAGAATGGATATGGAGTTGCTGTGTCTCTTGCATGTGCAGACAGTATACATACTGTAAAAAACTGAAACGTATTTGTTATATACTGGGGTTTCCAGATATGATATAATCAAATAATGGAGCTCCTTTCATAGCTGCTGCCATTTAACAATGGGCTTGCCAACATGGTACTGGGTTGCTGTTCCATGTTCCCTCTCATCCACAAGCAGTACAGAATTCTGGAGTAGTATTCTGAAAGATAGCTGTACCAACCCCTTCAACAATGACCTGTGTAAGATTGTATGGTCTGGGGGCCTTCTGATGTTTATTCTTTGTACACTGCTTACACCTCATAAAGGTCCCTCCACTTTGGTGAAGTTCCTCATTTGCCCTGGCCTTTACTAAGTCATATATTGTAGAACTCTCTTTATCTTCTCAGGTCCAGAGAGACAATACTGATATCTTAGCTCCAAGTGAATCCATGTCCCACAACAAGAGCACCCAAAACTCTCAACCAAATAACTTCCACTTTAGACTTGCAGTTGAGTCTGATTAATAGCATGCTGGCAATGTGCTAATTCCAGGAAAGTATAAGCCAAGTGGATACAAAATGTAGCAATAAACCTCTATGATCCAATGGAACTTGTTTTTTTATGGGAAAGGCATGCCCTTCCTGTCTCCCATCTGTCTGCATACTTTGGAAGTACTATGAGACCTTGTTTACAATGGCTCAAAATCTAAAAGGCATGGGTGACTTTCCCAGCTGTGGCCTTCAGTGCCAGCATCAGAGACTAGCTACAGATGTCACAGATGCAGGCTTTCATGACTCTGCACAAGGGTTCCTTCCTTGAATTGGCACCTATGAAGCTGAGGATATGACCCACAATTACTACCCTGCTATTTATTGAGAAGGCTGAATTCTTATCACTGAACAAATTAATATTGATTCCTTGATCTGAATAATATTAGATAATTGCATAGCTTTGGCTATTTGTTGGAATACGCAACCAGATGGCTCTATACCTCCTAATGTTGCGGTATATAGTTTGTTTTGGAATTTCTCTAGGTATCCGATACCTTCTTCAACACTGTCAACAAACACTGAAGGCACCACTTAAAATCCAATTGATTACTATTCCAGATGGGAAGGCACATATCTAGTGAGCCACACTGGGGGTCAGGGGTTGGACTGAGGGGTACTAAACCCTAAATTTTAGCTAAAGGGCCATGGGGGCTGTCTTCCTTTCCTATTCCTCAAAACTCATGAGCAAACCAGCTTAGACATTGAGCTGGTTTTCTGAGAGCCAGCAGGGTCTTTAGATGATATTGGCACTGTTCCCAGGGTCCTTGGTATGTAGCCCTTGGCCCTTTGTATGTATACTTCCTTGCGCTATCCCTAGGCCCAAAGGTCCATATATATGTTGTTTCTTAAAAGAAATAAAGGATTTTTTACCCCCTCTTGGGACTAACCTAAAAATATAGAGTGGTATGAAGGCAAGGTTTTCTCTCTTGGAGTGGTCTTGTTGCTTGTCCACTCTGCAATTGGACAAGGCATACCTCTCAGGAACCACTATAGGGGCTCAGGAGATCTTATGTGCTCTGTTACTTCTCTCCTCTTAAGTTACCATCACTAGTAAACTTTGTTATTATTAGCATCGTGTGTATTACTTATGGTGTGTGTTACCTTGCATCTTTTACAACATGAATTTAATTAATATTAATATTATTCTTTGGAAGTAATCCAAGGTCTAATATTTTCTCCATGTAATATTAATTGATGATAATGATATTACAGGAATTAAAAGAAAACTTGTACATTTAATGTTAAATCTAACCTTACTTTTATTAAGAGCACATTGTACTTTTAGGGAACTTTTAAAAAGTGATAAATAAGAAGGGAATAATGTATATTGTTGATACTGAATTAAACTGCAGCATCCATTTATTTATGGTACTTTCTACCAGTTGATACTTATTCACTGTTATCAGCCTTGCTCTCAGATATAGTACTTGCTCAGATTATAAACTTGTATGTATCGGCTCTGTGGCGCAATGGATAGCGCATTGGACTTCTATAAACTTGTATGCGCTCATGCTTTGTCTTCACCTGTGCTATATTTTTCCAATTAGATTGTGAGCTCTTTGTGGCTAGGATAGGTTAATTGATTCTTTTGCATGTCCACAGCACTTAGTGCAAGGCACAACACAGATGCAAATAAACACTTGATTAAATCATGAATTATTTCCTATTTTAATTAGTTGTAGGATAAAAAGAAGTAGTCTACATCTGTTATTTATTTTGTAAGTTCACAGCACTTAGAATATAGCAGATGCACATCCTTTAATGAAACAATAAAAACTTTGAGAAAATAAACTTCAAGTAAAAATTACTCCTATTTTCTCTCTGTTCTGCAATGACCACAAATAATAGTACAAAGTACAATTAATATTTATATATCACTTTGTAGCTCTTTTAGATACATTACTGACATGATCCTTATAACAATCAAAGAATGTATATAGAACTTGTTAAAATTCTTCTTTTGTAGAGAGGGAAATTAGGGTCCTGAGAGGTTAGGTGGTAGGGCTGGAATGGAAATGGAGGTCTAATAAGTACAAATTCAATTAATGTTACTTAATCTGAGAGGCCTAAAATTAAAAAAATAAATAAATAACTGTCTCCTATAAGTTACTCCTATAAACCTTACCAAAGACATGAAATTATTTATCTATTTACTTTCTTAATTAAAGTACTTTTAAAGTGGTATGTAAAGTACTATGCTCAACACTAAGGAGAAAAAAAAGTAGTATAGATAACCATTATAAGATTTAAATAAGGAAATAATATATATATCAATGTGCCAAAATAATGGTATAATGAATTATTTGGTTGTGAAGGAGTTCACATATAGTAAAAATTAGTTTCACTTAAAAATCTGGAGAAGTTTATGGAAGGGCTAGGATTTGAGCTGGAGCAAGAAAGATGGGTAAAATTTAGATGCTTGAAGAAAAGGTAGATCATCATCATAATGAACAGGATTTGGCATAGCACGCAGACATGGGGAGGAATATGCAAGTGTTGTGCCACAGTGAATAGACTGGTCTAGGTGAATTCACATTAGAGAACAGTATAAAGATAGTTTGGGGTCAGATTTGTATAGGGCCTTGAATGCCAAGCTAAATATATATCTATTACATCATCTTATAGGCAATAGGAAGTCATTCAAGGTTTTGGAGTAGAGGCATGATATGAGGACAGAATGTAAGGGAAGGAGGGAATTATATAGAGAGAAGCTGAGGATATACTAATATCCTAAGAACTAATTTCAGTAGTGTAGCAAAGAGACTGATTTCAGACATTTTGAAGGAGGAGTTGATGTCCTACATACTTCAAGCTTAGATGTCCAAGTGACTGAGAAGGATGTGACCCTTAATCAAATTAAAGAATATTTAATTGGTCTGGGGTAGAGCTAAGGTTGGCCTTTTTTAAGCTTTTCAGGTGATTCTAATTACAGCTAAGGCAAAGAGCCACTCACCTGGGTATATCTCAGGAAATGCTCGAATGTGTCTTAAACATGTAAACAAAAGCTCAATATTCATCATCATGAAGACATATGAAAATATAAAACTCAAAAATCAAAACAACCCCCCCAATGAGATACCACCTTATACCTATCAAAATGGCCATTATTATTTATTTCTCTTTTTTCCCCAATAAGGGCAAGAATGACCATTATGAAAAAGCCAAAAAACAGTACATGTTGGTGCACATGTGCTGAAAAGGGGAACACTTACCCACTGTTGGTGGCAATGTAAATTAGAACAACTTCTGTGGAGATCAGTATGGATACTGCTCAAAGAACTAAGTAGATCTATGATTTGATCCTGCAATCCTGCTACTGGGTATCTACCCAGAGGTAAAGAAATCATTTTATCAAAAAGATACTTGCATTTGTATGTTTATGGCAGCATAATTCACATTTGCAAAGATATAAAACCAAACTAAGTGGCCATCAACTGATGAGTGGATAAAGAAAATGTGGTGTATATATGTAAGGACTACTGGACTACTACCCAGCAATAAGAAAGAATGAAATAATGTCTTCTGCAGCAACTTGGATGGAACTGGAGGCCATTATCCTAAGTGAAGTAACTTGGGAATAGAAACATAAATGTCACATACTCTCATTTATAAGTGGGAGCTAGACTATGGCTGTACAGGGCACACAGAGTGGTATAATGGACATTGGAAACTCAAAAGGAGTGAGGGTAGGAGGGGATGAGGGATGAAAAATTGAGTACAATGTACGCTATTCAGGTGATGGGCACACATTAAAAGCCCAGACTTCAGTACAATACGATATACATATGCAATGTAATATAACTTGTATCCCCTAAATTTATTAAAATAAAAAAAAGAAAAAAGGTGATTCCATTGCTAAAAACACAAAAAGCTCAAAAACAACTGCTTTATTTATAATTTCTATTAGAGTTACATATGTGATTAACCAATCATCTCTCTCCATTGGACTGTAAACCTCTACATGACACGGATTGTGTTTTATGTAGCTTTGTGCCTCCTGTAGTGCCTACCATACAGTAGGTAGTAAAAAAAATGTACTGAAAGAAGTTTTTGCTTCCATGTACTGCCATGGGTCAATAGCTACAATCTGCAATCTGTAAGCACTGAAATAACACTTTTGTTCTCATCAGAATGTAGACATTTGGAAATGTTCAAACATACAGCTTTGAAAAGTTCAAGAAGGTTTATTGAGCACATAAATTCACAATGTACTGTGCTACTTAATGTAATAGAAATGGAGCCGCAAAAGAATAGTCTAAAAGTAGACTATCAAGAATTTTTGGTAACACAAAATTCAAGGAAGGAAGTTTAAAGGAGAAGAAAGTTTTAAACATGAACAGTGTTTGAAAAGGAATGAGGATTACAATAAAGATCTTAGATTTAAACAAGTTTCTTTCAGGGGTACAGTCAGGATGGATACTTGTTTCAAAAGTTAAAGAATAAACCACATACTGAGAAGTTTGACAATACGAAGAAAGAAAAATGGAGCAACAGCTATAAAGAATAATACAGGTGAAGCTCTTTGTCTAGTAAATAATAAAAAAATAGCTTATTTTTTATGTCACAAAGAATGGCAAAGGAAAAATCAAGGGTAGGGAGGAAATATTTATCATTGAAAGGTACATTATGAATTCAAAAGAAATAGGAATCAAGGTTTTACAATACTTATCAATGAAAGAGACTTGATTATAGAAGCACAAAACATACTGAAGAAGTAACAGGGTTTTTAAAAATACAGTTTCGTATTTAATACTTTGTAATAGATTAAGAGTTCCTACCTTCACCACTCTCCATGCCTTCTACAAAAATCCCCCCACACTGGGGAAGAATCCAGTATCGTCGTCTGTAACGATCCTGGCCGAACATCATCGAACGTAATGAGTGAGAAGCATCAAAGAGCTTCCTTCTGTACTGACTTTGTTGCTGTTAAAAAATGGTGCATATAATTACATTATGGATGTTAAATGCTTTAAAAATTAAAAGGAACTTTGTAGTTATTATGCGCTTAGGATAGACAAATTTCACTACTGAGACAAGACAGCAAAAGGGCTAAATTACATCCCGACTTCACTTTCAGTAATATTTATAAAGATAGAAATTATTTTAAGACAATTGTAATATTTTTGTTTCCATGGACTAAAAGGATAAGTTTTATTTTATCAGGTATCTTACAGTAAAATATGTTTTATACGTGATAATAAATAATGTGATCAGTATTTTACTGTATCAAAGCAAATTGGCTCAATTCTATTGATTATAGTATATAACAAATAATATTTATATTTGTAATTGACCAAACCTGTATTTGATTATATTTATATTCATGCTGTAAACTTAACAACACATGACAAAGTTTTGGGATAGATCTGTGATAAATCTAACATTTATACAATACACAGGCATCTCGTAATACTTACACAAATTCATTTTTTCTTTATGAAAAGCTCATCTTAAATTTCACTAATGCTATTGAAATTTAGTTTTTAATGAGAAGTACATAAATATGTGCAGTTTATAAATCCAATGCAAATAAAATCCACAAATATACAAATGTAAAATAAAACCTAAGATGCTGAAACTACTACCATGAAATTCAACTGAATTTTTTGAATAATTAATTTCAAGAAATAAAACTGTGCTTATATTGAAACTTTGTATTTATATGACGAGCTGAAGAATACAGAATGTTTTTTCACAGGCTCTAATTAAGTTTAATATCAGGTGTTAAGAGGCGGGCTTTTAATTTTGGTATTAAACTTTTAAGGTTTAATTGTGAGAATATTTCTGGACCGCTTCATTTTAGTTAGTAACAAAAAGCTTGTTTTTATTTAGCAGTCAGGAAAAAACTAATCCCCCATGCAATGCAGATTTTTAAAACACTGCAAAAAGATGCAAACAATCTGAAAAGTGCTTACTTTACTCAGTTTTTCGATCTGTTTTTCTAGCTCTTCAACACTTGCTGCTTGGTCACCTTCATCCTATACATAAGAAAATACAGTATCATTTATCTGTTTTTCTGATTTATTTATTCAATCAATCAGCAAGTATTTAATGAATATCTCCTGTATGTAAAGTAGTAGAAGAGGCACTGAAGAAACAAATAAGACCCAGTTCTTTTCTATAAGCTAATAATCTGGTAAGGAGACACAAAACTGGAAAAAAAAATACCTAAATAGTAGGAAACTATAAGGACTTCAAAAGACGTAGAAATTAAAAACCATGGAGTTCAGGGGAAGGTGAGATTACTTTTAGTGGAAATCTATACCAAGAGAGGCTATATGGAAGAAGTTATATTTTAATTAGATACTAAAGAATAGTTAGAAATTTATTTTTTATGTTTTATATTTTTTAAATCCTGCAATGCACAAGAATGGTTAGAAATTTATCAATATGAGAAAAGAGGACAGGGCATTCCATAAAGAGTTTGATATATCTTGACATGAAAGGTACATAAGGACAGGTAAGATAGGAGATGAGGCAAGATGAGTTTTGGGCTAGATTGTAAAGAGTTGTAAATGCTTAGCAATGAAAAATAATGTGATCCTTTGAGGGAGGTTAAATATCAGAACTCTGCTTTACAAAATTAATCTGGCAACAGTTATAAGATGGCCTGGAGCAGAGAAAGGTATAAGGTTTTAAATCTAGAAGACTGCAAAAATATTGCTACCATTAACTGAAGGGGCCATTTTTAGAGTGAAGAAGGTACATTTTGCTATTAGAATATAAATAATCCAAAGTATACATAGTACTGATTTCATAAATAGAAGGTTTGTATGTGATTATGCATAATTTTTCATTCTAAAATATGGAAATAGAAAAACTACCCCCAAATCATGTTTTAGAGGGAAAGCATGAATAGAGAGTACACAGTCTTCTTTTGATCTTAGCTGCGCTACTTGATACATGCAAATCACTTAACTTTTCTAAGACTATTCCTTTATCTGTAAATTGGTGATAACATCTGTAACACTTAATTTTTGTGAGGACTAAATAAAAACAGATCTGAAAGCAACAGAGTCCTTTCTTTAATAAGAAGAGGCAGGCATAGCTCAGTTTTTAAAAAAACAGAACTTGTTTTTGATGTTTACTTTCTATAGGCACTTTTAAAAAAACCACATTGCCACCAACCATAGACAAATATTTATTTCTAGACCAGTATGGCTATATACTCAATAAAATGAAGTGAAAAGAAGTCCCCAATAATGCTATCATTATCTATCATTTATCCACTCTTTACCCAAATTTAGGAGACCAAGTTAGGGAGGTGTTTAGGTATATTATTTGTGCTAACAGTAACATAAATTCTATTTGGGATTAAAAGAAACCTTAAAAGACAACAGGCTCAACAAAAATTAAATCTTGATTCTCAAACATATGTTTATATATTGATTCCAAAGTGATCTTTTAATCAGCAGGGCAAATGTTTGATAACCCACTCATTAAAAAAATATAATTCAGTCAATAAATATTTGAAGACATCAAATATTTGAAATAGCCAGATAACAATCAAATAAATTAACAGTCATTTTTAAGACTCTTATGATGAGAAAGAAATAAAATGTCTACTAAAGTTTTATTTAAAGGAGTTTTGGCTAATAGTACTTAGAATTTTCAGTGTATAAAAGAACTTAGAAGACCATAGAGAAAGGCAGCACCAACAACAACAAAACTAAGAACACAGCATCGATCCCTGCCATGGTTCCCCAGTTTCTCAATCAAAAAAGAAGGCCCTATGTGTCCCTACGTGTCAGAGTTTAATTGTCCACAAAACCTCTCATATGCCAACTTATGAAGTTAAAGCTCACATAGGTCTCAACACAAATTTAAATATTAAAGAAAGACTCCACGTGTTGAAGGAATGAAGACTGAGGAGAGGGAATCATTTTGAGACATCTTCTAATTGAAAGGCATCACATGGTCTCAATGGAAAACTTCTCTGCAATTAATCCTTTAGGGACTATAACCACCACTGATACTCCACCTGTAACTTAACAGGAGGCCAAACCTATTTTTTGAGAGCCAAGGGGCCTATCTTATCAATCAGGTTCATTAAGTAGTCATCATGTAGGTAATTGATGTGCCTGCCAGCTCTTCATTATGAAGAATAACACAAATCATTTAAAATAAATGTTCATTTGGCTTCTTAGGTCCCAAAATATTTATTATTTTTAAAAACTTTAAAATTGTTTCCTCACATTCATAATAAGATATATCTTTGCCAATGAAATCCTATAATCTATTGAACTCCATAATTCAACACTCATAAAAAAGTAAAATACTACTTTCTCCTAAGAAACATTAATAATGATTTTCAAATAGTATATGTATATAAAGAATAAAATGTATGGTGCGTTAATTCTCTGGTAAAAAAAAAAAGCCAGGTGAAAGAAATCATTTCTGTAAATAAATTCTAGTTTAGTTGGATAACTACTCAGTAGAATACACTGAAAACCCAATATAGAGTTCTCAAATTTATGAGAGTTAACACTTTAAAACAATTTATAATACTAAGTGCCCAAAGGGGATACTAATTCTGTGAAAAGGTGATTAATTCTGGTGAGAAAGGCTTAAGTCCTGCTATGGAAACAGCATCACTTGCAAAATGAAACAGACCGCTTATTAATGGTATCTTTTGTTTGAGTAATTACAATTCTGATACCTAAATCATATACCCTTCATATTATTTGTCATAGGATGAATGTATTAATATGTGATCCAGTGGTTTCCAAAGTACAGCATTATGAAATAATTTATTTCTGCAAGGAAATCTCAATGTAGTCTCATTTTCAGATTGGTATTCATAAAAGTTGTAAAGTAAATTCACTGCAATGAATTCTTGGATATGACACCAAAAGCACAGGAAATAAAAGCAAAAATAGACAAGTGGCACTATATAAAACTAAAAAGCTTCTGCACAGCATAGGAAACAATTAACAGACTGAAAAGGTAACCTACAGAATGAGAGAAAATATCTGCAAACCATATATTTGATAAAGGGTTAATATCCAAAATATATAAGGAACTCTTGCAACTCCATAGCAAAAACTAGGTAACTCGGTTAAAAAATGGACAAAGAATCTGAATAGACATTTCTCTAGAGAAGATATACAAATGGTGAAGAGGTGTATGAAAATATATTCAACATCACTAAACAGGGAAATGAAAACCAAAACCACAATGATATATCATCTCACACCTGTTAGGATGGCAAGAGGAGAAGGAAGAGAAGAGAAAGAAGAGAAGAGAAGAGAAGAGAAGAGAAGAGAAGAGAAGAGAAGAGAAGAGTAGAGTAGAGTTGAGTTTATGAGGATATGGAGAAACTGGACCCTTAATTTTAATGCATTGTTGGTAGGAACGTAAAAATGGTGAAACTACTATGGAAAACTGTATAAAGGCTCCTCAAAAATTAAAAAATAGAACTACCTACAATATGATGCCATAGTCTAATTTCTGGATATTTATCCAAAAAGAATTAAAATTAGGATCTTGAAGTATTTGCACTCTCATGTTCACTGCAGCATTATTCACAATGGCCAAAGGGTGGAAGCAACTACGTGTCCAAGAACAGATGGATGGGTAAATAAAATGTGGTGTATACATACAACGGAATATTATTCAGCTTTAAAAAAGGAAATCCTGCCATATGAAACAAGAAGGAAGAACCTTGAGGACATCATGCTAAGTGAAATAAACTAGTCATAGAAGGTTAATTTCTACATAATTCCAATTATATGAAGTATCTAAAATAGTTAAACTCGGATAGATTATAATGGTGGTTGCCAGGGACTGGAAGGAGGGAGAAACTATTCAATGGGTATTAAAATTTCAGCTATGCAAGATGAATAAGTTCTAGAGAACTGCTGTAAAATAACATGCCTACAGTTAACAATACTATATTGTACTCTTAAAAATTCATTAAAGAGTGGATCTCATGTTAAATGTTCTTACCAAAATTAAAGGAAAAAAGAGGTAAAATTCATGCTAGTAATTGTTATCAATCTGGTTTTAAAATATAACATTGGGAGGGATAATTTATGAAAACATTTTGCATATGCTATTTTTACCTAAGAAAAAGAACTATTAGCACATAATCTTATAAATTCTTCTACATTATTCAGATTCAGTCATAAATTTGATTCAATAACTTATCCCAATTAGGTATTGTTTTTACACATTCCATCAACAAATTCATCCCTCTAAGCCTTCTTTCTTTATTTTTCTGGCAGTACTGAACTGATGTAAGAAAGACTTCTAGATTTCTTTAAATACTCCTGGCATTGAGGGCAGAAGAAATAGTTGGCTGTATGTTGTTTTCTTGAGTGCCATTATGCAGTCCTATCAATATTTCTAGCATTCTTTTCTGGTAAAAAGTGAACTTCAATCTTTTATACATTTCCATTTCCACGGCTTATGGTAGCTTTCCCTAAACACACACACACACACACACACACACACACACAGACACACACACCCTCTATGACCTTGCCTTCTTCCCTTTGGCCTACTCTTCAAAGTAGCTCCTTCGTTTTGACTGAAACTCCTCCAATATCTTTAGAACCTTGTACCATTAATTATTCTCTCTATCTCTTTAATTTTAAATCTCCCTCTCTCATTTTATGGACTCTTTCCCTTCAACCAAAAATCATCTCAAACCTTTCACATCTGAAAAATCCTTGGCTCTTTGTCTTCCTCTAAGAATTAACTACCCTTTCTTCTGAGGCACAAGATTGGTTGATTGATTGATTTTATTTTTTAAATATTAAAATTTTTTACCCAGAGCCACACCCAAGAAGCCTTGAGCAAGTGAACTCCTCTTCTGAGGCACAAGATTTAAAACAGTCATCTTTACTTTCTCACTTTCCATTGTTATCAACCAATTATATACCCTGGTATCTGCTCTCACTCTTCTAATAAAACCATGTTGGCACTGGTTTCCAGTGACCTCTATGTTGCCAAATCCAAGAAACACTTTCAGTCCTCATCACAGTAGACTACTACGCTGCTTTAACATTGTTTATCACACCTTCCTTTTTGAAATGTTTGATTTTTCTTGATTTCTGTTATTACTACACATGTAATAAAATGACTTAAGAGAGGAGGCCTGACTGCTATCCATTGAAAGTCCTGCTTACAAAGTTGGTTCTTGCCTGGCATATGGGAACTTGGATTTCAGGAGGGTTCCCCCAACCTAACTGTTAAGATTGGCTCACTAGATCTAAGCTCTTTGTGCTAACAATGCGGTTTATACTGAACACCTGCTTTTCTTCGGTAAGTCTGGACTTTTGGCACATGCTATGCAGAGGGTACCGACACAACCAGCCCTCAATAAAAAACCTGGGCACTGGGTCTCTAATGAGCTTCCCTGGTAGACAACATTTCACACAGGCTGTCATAATTTGTTGCTAGGGGAATTAAGCCCATCCTGTGTGACTCCACTGGGAGGCGACTCTTGGAAGCTTGCACATGGTTTCCTCTGGACTTCGCCCCATATGCTCCTTGATGATTTTGCTTTGTTTCCTCTTACTGTAATAATTCATCACCATAAGCACAAGTATATGCTAAGTTCTGTGAACCATTCTAGTGAACCATTGAACTTGGAGGAGGTTTTAGGGACCTCGAACCCGTTACAGAAATCTCCTACCTCTCTGACTGTTCCTTCTTGAGCAAGAAGCCTTGTGGGCTTCTGTTAAATACCGATGTTCCCTGGGGTTCAAACTTCAGTCCACTAATTTGTTCACTAAACCAATCCCCCTGTGCAACCCTCATCTACCTCATGATTGTAAACTATCATCTATGTGCTAATAACTTTCAGATCTGTATTTCTAAGACTGAACTCTTCCTTCAGGTTCCTAAATCCAACTGACTGCTGAACTTCTGCACAGGTACCTCAAACTCCACATGTTCAAAAATAAAACTATCATGATTTTATGTCTTTAATTACCTGTTCCCTTATCTACCCCACCCCAATTTTTCATTTACTGTGTTCTTGATTTCCCTATCTTAGTTAATGGCAACAATAGCACGCAGTTTCCCAAGCCTGATAGCTAGAAATCAATCCTACACTTCCACCAACCTACATAGTCCATCTTCAAATCCTGCCTGTTCTTCTTCCTTAATATTAATTACATTCTTGCCTCCTTCATCCCAACTACCATCGCTTTAGTTTCCACCACTTACAACTCACCTAAACTATTGCAATACCTCTTGACTGACCTTCACACCTCTAATGTTGCCCTACCCGGTTTCTATCTTCCACAAAGCTGCCAGAGTGAGCCACTTTATCAAGTCTGACCATGTTAATCCCTGCTTCTTATAACCCTGCAATGGCTAGCTATTACTAAAAAAGCATAAAATCTTAGTTCATTATTATGTGTAAGACTCTCCAGTAACAGCGAGGCACTTGTAATTCCCTTAAAACACACCGTGGTTTCATGCTTCTGTGTCCTTGCTCATGCCATTCCCTCTGCCTTGTATACTTTCCCTAGATTTTTCCCCAGGTTAACATTCAGCCCAGCTTGTGGCCTCAGCTACTGGGTCCTGAAACCCTTTGTGGGAGTTTATTCCACCAAAAGTATAAATGCCTTTCCTTTGTACCTGCCTAGTCCATTGCAAACACCCTTCTCAAAGCAGTTAATACATTAACATATCACAGTTTCTTTTTGTAAGTCTTCCTCAGTAAGGCTGTAAATTGAGAGGGGACTTTCAGTGTCTTATTCATCCTTGATTAAAAGTGCCTAGAACTAGAGAAATATAACTGGTGTTTGTTTGAGAAACATATCACTATCACTAAACCTGACAATACTTTTAAAGGCATTAAGCATTATACGAATGTAACACAGTATGTTAATAGAATTAAAGAAAATACCTGAAATTAAGAACCTGCATAGCTCTTTGGAGAATTCTGAAGTAATTATATACAACAAAACATTTAACTTCTTTTGTTCAGTCTAAGTGCTTTTTATGTATAGGCATTCTATTTAATATTTACATAATAACCATCACAAAAACTTTATAAGATAAATATTATAATATTCATTTTTTCAGATAAGAAACTGAGACAAGTAAATGTCAAAACTGAATTCAAATCCAAATCTATTTGACTCCAAATTCTGTGTTTTAATATGTTATGCAGTTTTTAAGTCTTAAAATCAACCTAAATTTGATTACCTCATCTTCACAGATATCAGTCTTCTTTCCTTTTTTGTCTTCTTTATCTTCTTCATCCTCCTCATCTTCATCAGCTTGGTCATCACTATCATCATCATCATCATCATCATAATCACTGTCCCCTCCCTTCCTCCTTCTTTTGCGTCCTGGAGTGGGTGTGCCCAAGGGATGCTGCTCTTCTCCAAGATCAATGCCACCTGAAGTGTCTCTTTTGCCTGTTTTCTTAGCATGAATGATTCTGAGCCTTTAAATATTATACAAAATGATGATATGGAATAAAATCCTTCTCTATATACTTTTTAAAGACTAAACCATGAGTTTCAAGCAAAAATACCTTATAGTATTTCTTTTACAATAAGCAATATATCAATGGCAATAAAACTTAGAATTAAGAAAACTTAAGAAATATGTTTCCATAAATTACAGAATATATTAATTTTCAAGAGTTATTCTGGATACCACTTTGGAATTAGAACACATTTAAAAATACTAGGAAAGCTGAAAAGATGAACTCTAAAAATGGCCAAGTGATAATTTCTGATCCTATGCTATCTGATTGAATAAATTTCAATTCAAATTACTATAAAGAAACTATACTCTTAACATAGAACTTGAGTAATTTTAGCATGGTATTTCCTGGCAGGAAGATAATTTAGTCTTAATGTTGAATAAGTTTGGTTAGACTATGTACAAAATTTTAATTAGAAAGCAATTTAAAAAAAGCGGTAATTCCAAACAGATTCTATTTATGATAAAAGTGCTATGATAGCAACAACAATCTTAGAAAATGTGATTGCTTGACTTCTTTGAAAGAAAAGGAGAAAATGACTTTCTTCTAAGTATGAAGATATAAGCTCAATGAATTTCATTATATCTTTTGTCCACTGAAAATTCTGGCCCTGAGTTTTATTAATTTCATATCTCATCCTAATTAAGCAGTACCTTTTCTTTAGACAATTAAAGTTTAAATTCTATTTTTGCAATTCATTTGCTTTACTGGGAACTTATACAAAAGAAAAACAGTAGTTTAATTTTAATAAAACAGGACTTACTTGCGGAGTTTACCTTCCACAACCCATTTATCTCTCCTCAAGTTTGACATATAATCAATGTTCTTGTCAATTTCACTGCCAATGTAAAAATTTATTAAAAGATATAAATTAATCCATTTATGCAATGTATTAATTTGGAATGAAAACTAATGCATTTTGGGTAGGTAAAAATGACACAATTTTGTGTGTATATATACATATATGTATGTGTTTACATATGTATGCACATATATATTTAAAAGTGATAATTTCTTCATTGGATACAATATTAGTATTAGAAAATTCACTCTGGTTTCTACTTTAAACCACGAAAGAAACTATCCACCAATTGTCTTAGAAAGACAGCATTCCAAGTTTTGTTGCATACATTTAAGACGTGATAATTTCCAAAATCAAAACAGGAAATCGGAACATATTAACACATGGATATTTATGTAGGTGCACATATATACATATGTACATATAAAATCTGAATGTGTGAATATAAATGTCCAAACAAATTAAGAATATTATGATATCTGGTGATTGTATTAAGTCAAAGAGGGTACTTTTTTCTTTTCAGGTAAAAAGCGCAGTGTACCATTTCCATTGAATTTGTATGTGTGTGTGAGTGTGATAAACAATTGCCACTCAGCATTACTATTTGTTACCATGCTCATGCTTAATGAAATTATTCATCATGAAATTGTAAAACCTAAATATCATTACACTCTTTGGGATGATAGTCAATGAATAGCAAAAATAAATGAAAAATTATATTAATATAGTATCATAGCTAAGATATGGACAAAAAACATATAATGTCCAGCCATGGTAGAAATGCTTGGCTCTGAATAGAGTGATTCTTTTTTCTAGAAAGGTAAAGGACTAAAAGTGATATAATTAAAATCTGTAAAATAACAAATAGCAAGGATAAGATGAACATGAATTTGTTCACAAACCTTGAAAGACTAGAGTACATGTTGGTAATAGTATTAATATTTCACTAGTAACAAGTACTAGAGCAGAGGACTTACTTTGACTCTTAAATAAGATTAAGTACTTTTTAAAAAAGTACAAATTTATATATTGATAAACTAATAATCTAAGGTTACAGTAGCCAATAACAAAACTACAGTGGCTGGATAATTCTATCAATGGCCACTAAAGAAAATCAGGAAGTCATCTGTCCTCAAAAGATGTTAAGGAAAGAGAAATTCTGGATCCTTATGATGGTGCTAAATTCTGGCATCACAGCAAGAAAAAATATTGAAAATTTCTAGTATGTAAAGAATTAATAAAATTATTAAACAAAACAGGTGACAAAGACTACAGTTACATATATACAGTATGATCCATTTTTTCCCCAATAGACCACAAAGAAATTACATTAATAAATGATTAGTGGCCATCTCTAAGTGGTATAATTTTAATTTTCTTTGTGTTAGTCTGTAACTTCCAAATTTTACATAATCAATTTTTAATACTTTGTGATTAGACAAAATCACATTCTTACCTCACCACACTCTTACTGCATGCCAATTCATTGATCAGGAAAGCCAGGACTGAGGCTTTCTGTGCTGGAGTATGAGCCTGAAAAGCTTTGGTCTTTAGGCTTTCAGTAAGCTCAGTTTGTCCACAGTGGGCTTCCATAAAGATCTGCAAAATCTCGGAGACATTGTCTCGATTCACACCAACATTCAGTAAATGTTCTCCAAGAGCTGTTTTGGCCTATAAAATTTTGGCATTTTTTATCAGTATTGATCACAGCCATTCAGAACATAAAAACAGTAAGATTAAAAATACATGTATTACATGTTCTAGATATTACCAAAAAGGGCTTTATTCACTTTTTTTTTTTTTTTTTGAGACAGGGTCTTGCTCTGTTGCCTGGCCAGAGTGCAGTGGTGTCATGATAGCTCACTGCAACCTCAAACTCCTGGGCTCAAGCAATCCTCCTGCCTCAGCCACTTGAGTAGCTGGGACTACAGGTGTGTGTCACCACACCCAGCTAAAATTTTATTCACATTTTTGATGAAGTAGACATAAAAATAGGCAATAGATGATAGACAAATATTCAAGTACTTGTATCTTTCTATTATCTCTCCAAACCACTGGTTTAATGTCATACAGGGAGATAAGTATGTATACTCATGGGTAGCAGAAGTTTTAAATCATCTATCAGGCCTTCTCTGACTGTAGAAACTATCCCAAGCTTTTCCCCAGATTTATCTAGACATTTTATTAGTCATGGCAGGGTAGTGAGGTTTAAAAGCATTATCATTGTGCTTTCTAGCTTTACAGTCTCATAGGTTTTACTGCTTGGTAGACTGCATGAACACGGAGATGCAGGAAAAACTAACAGGTGCATCTGGAAGCTTCTCTCTCTCTACAATATTATCTAGAAGAGCAAAGCTAACTGGAATGTGTATCTTAACTGGAACTAAGATAAAGTAGAACTTATTGAGTATCCACTGAACAGCACAGAGTCTTAATATCCTGGTCTGTAGGTGCCTTGATTAGCCTCAGTTATTTTGCAGTGATTGAGAGAAAACAAAGTATAATTTCAGGAGGCACAAACAAGCTCTAACTGCCTTATGAATTACGAATTCTCTGTTTTTGATGAATACCACTTGGGTATTGCCTTAAATCAACTAGTCTTTGCCTATAGTTAGAGGAAAAAAGAGTAATTTGAGAATGGTTTATATTCCTTAAGGTTTATAACCAGGTTTTTCTGTGTGTACCAAATATTAATATAATTGGATGCAAGTCTACATTTAACTTTGTGAGACATTACGTGGAAAATTAGATGCGTCTACACAATCTTCTGCTAATATTGCTAAAAGCTAGCTATCAATGCACTGATAGTACAAATTTTAAAAAATTTTTATATATTTTTTTTTACCTTGTATCCTGTAATTAGACCTGGATCACATACAGCAGCTGAGAGGAGCCTCACAAGCAAGTCTTGTACTTCACCCATGCTGTCCCCTATATTTAGCAATCCCTCTTGAAGAACACTCAGGTTTGGAACATCAATATTCACATCAAAGCCCAAAACTTTACCAAAGTTTCGTAAGAACTGCACCACCATGAGACAGTCTGAAAATGTACTTCCAGAGAGAACAAGTCCTGGAATACGAGGCAACTCTGGCAAAGGCTGAAAATAAAAGAATATACAAATAAAACAAACAAAAAAAATCTTAAAAAATTTAAAGCACATGATTTTGTATCTTTTGAAATAAAAAAACTGCTATCTTTTTTTCTTGAGTATTGTACCAGTGGTTTTCCCTTTGGATGGTAAATTCCCCGGAGGCATTTCTGTAACCTCCAGGATACTAACCATAGTATCTTGAACACAAATAACCATCAGTAAATTTTGGTTGAATTCAATATGAACTGAGATCTCTGTAAGAGAGACACTAATTTTAATTAGCTTACATACTGATAAAACATGGATTATATAACTGGAGCAAAAATTAAATAACAAGAAATAAGTATTTCAAAAGTACTTTACCATGGACATATGTAGTAGAGGCATATGTGCGGATTTCTTCTAATGATGGAGACGTTTAAAATTCAATTAAAATTCACAGAAGCTCTACTTTTTTGGTAGCTCAAAAACTAACAGGAGGCATCCGTGGGCTCTATGGCTGGCTGTGTATGGCTAATAAATGCAGATAAATTCCTAGGTCCACATGACCAGAACCCATGACCCTGAACATAAACCCACTTATAATGCAACCTTAGGTTT